>NW_026991714.1:118452046-118774546 GCF_029215605.1 Mirounga angustirostris | reverse complement strand
GAAAATGGGTGGTTAAAATCAGGTTGAAATCCATTTGCAAAATGAGTTTAATAAAAAACAAACAGGGCGCCTGGGTGGCTCAGTTGGTTAAGCGACTGCCTTTGGCTCAGGTCATGATCCTGGAGTCCCTGGATCGAGTCCCGCATCAGGCTCCCTGCTCAGCAGGGAGTCTGCTTCTCCCTCTGACCCTCCTCCCTCTCATGCTCTCTGTCTCTCATTCTCTCTGTCTCAAATAAATAAATAAAATCTTTAAAAAAAATAAAAATAAAAATAAAAATAAATAAAAAACAAACAAACAAACAAAAAACACAATCTTCCAAACCTAATCAAAAGAGAGCTTGCCTTCCTGTTTTTCTTCTATATCTGAACAACATGTTCTTTTCCTCCTAAATGACTTTAGAATGAGTGCCTGATAATGAAGGCTATTACAGCGAAGCTTTTTTATGAATTAAAATAGCTGTTTCGTTGTTTCAGATGGCTACCCGGATTCTCTCAATGTCTTAGTCTATTAGGCGCTCTGGCTTTTATCTAACATAAGAAAATGGGGAGAGGGAGTCTTCTCCTGGGTACACTATTTTTCTATCTTTCGCATGTTACACCACACCTAATTTGGAGGAGGGAATGATTTGAGGTAGCTCAGGAAGCTGGATTTTTAACAGCAAGCATTCTCAAACTTCAGACTTACCAAAGATGTGTGAAATGGCTTTAACCTGAATCTTATTTGCTTAAGTAGAAGAGTTAAAGAGTTATCACAATTCATCAGCTGCTCTCAGCGGGGTTCCTAAGCCTCTTCTCTAAATTGGCCCATTCCTGCCTCTAACTAAGCACAGCAATTTACCAAGGGAAATTTCTGGAAATTCAGCACCAGGTGGCAATACTGCTAAGGTCTATCTCGTCTGAGCCAGGTAACCTCACAGATTCTTTTGTTCTTATTTTAACTGCAGACGATTTGTGTAGGAAAAACCTGTTAGTAAATATGGTAATCACCACAAATATTTTATTAGTTTTGGTTTGCCCTGTTATTTCAACAATAAAATATTGACACTCATTTGGGTTCATTAATTCCACACTTCCAAAGAGGGGTTTCTAGAATTTTAAAAACAGGATATTAACATGAATATTTCAACAGAAACAGTTTCATAGTAGAATAAAAGAAGGAAAAGATTCTGCTTAAAAGGAAAAGACTAGTTTTCCTTGTCTTCCCAAAACAGGTTTCCCCCACTATCCAAAAGTTTGCTTTACGCCGTTTCGCTTTTACAAAAGACCTACCTTATTACCTGTTTTCACTAACTGACAGAAATCCAAAGAGGATTTTTCTTTTTACAAAATAGTAATCGCTTCTTCGCTTTACACCATTTCAGTTTATGAAAGTTTTCATGGGAATATTCTACTTTGAAATAGCAGGGGAAACCTGTACCTCTCTTTTTTCTTAGGCTGAAAAACCTGTCATTTCAGAAACAAGATTACAAATAGCTCATTGGTTTCATCAGCAGTTTATTAGCCTGACTCTTTTTAATAATCTCACTGTTCTTTCTCAGACGCTAATAGCAAACCGAAGATCGCTTTGAAAGATAATTGACTTCCGCACAGTAACATAGTCACGTCTTGAGGAATCTCTAAAAGAAAAACCTGCACACCATCAAACAACAGTAGAGTCCTGTGATCCTTGAGGCCAGATTATGAACACTTTCGAGTCTCTCCCTTCACCAACGAGCTTTCTATTCCCCACCAAACCAAAACCAGAGCTCTCAGACTACAGTACGAGACCTTATTTCTCGCTTTTCCCAGCCCAAACAATGCTCCTTTAAATAAGGAGAGTGTTGCAGAACGCACTGGGACTTGTTTTAATCAGGTAGGGAAAGACACACAGACATGGAATGAAGTGTCGTGAAGGAGGTTTATATTCACAGATCCTTAGAAACAGGAGACATGGCATGGCACAGTCAAGGGAGGAGCCCACAGGGAAGCACTGGGATCATTTAGGAGGCATAAAGAGCAAAGGGAAAACATGGGTAAGAGCCTTTAGCGTGGTTCCCATGGGAAGGAATGAGGGAGGCTAAGTAGGCAGATACGGGACTGATTAGTTTGAATTATTTCATCAGGCTGTGGAGTGTGGTGCTCTCTCTAGTTGTCTCATACCTGGTCCTAGTATGATTAGGGCATGTGGACAGTGACCTGGAGTAGAAGAGCTCAATAAAGGAGATGAGGGGGGTGCGGGGGGGGGGTCCTCTGAATTGGTTGGTCTCCATGTGCTTGCAGGCAAGTCATATACTATCTCTAAGAATTGGCTAGCCCTGAGAGGGACAGTCTCTCTGGTTCAGCAAGGTCGCAGATATGAACACATCAGAATAAGGACACACCCATGCCACAGATAGTCTCAGCTCTTCTCAAAAGGTGATTCCTTTCTTTCTCATCAAACAAGTGCTTAGCCAGCCTCTCTGCCTTTACTTGTACCATCCCTCTTATTTCCCGGATGCTGTTTCCTTTCCTTACCACCTGCCTTAATTCTGCTCACCCTTCAATTTCATCCTTTCATGAGATATTCCATGGCCACGCTTGTCCCCACTGATTTCTCCCGCATCTGAAACTCTACAATCCACACTTAAGCATACACACCCATCAGGAACAGCAAGCTATTGGTAAGGTAGCAACCTTGACCAGACTATTTCCGTGAAAAATAAGGAAAGAACAACAGATTTATAACCAAAACATGCCTCTGAATTGGAACAAATATCCAGCCCCTTCTTTTTTCTGAATAGCACCCCAATTCTCTTCAGAGGCAACAATTGCCTAGTTCCTGAGGATTAGTCATAGTTGGCCATACCACCAGTGGCAATCCTATTCCTCACTTGCCAGCCTCCTTGAGACTAGATATGGACTTGTGACATAGTTCTGGTCTAGGAGATGGATGTGAAAGTAGACTGATTAAAGGTCATAGATACCCTAATCCTTCCCCCTTTTCCCTGATGGCTGGACCTATTGTAGCCATTTTGCAACCATGAGGCAAATAAACAGGAAAATGAAAAACAACTTGCTAAGAATGACAGCACAGAAAGATAGGAAGTCCCTGGATCCCTGACGGCATAGTTGAGAGGGTGAATCTACACCCGTAGTCACCTACAGCTGGGATGCCAATTGTGGGGGGGAAATCTAATAAACTCTTGCCTTAAGAGACTAATGCTGTTTCTAACTGCTGTAACTTCATTTTCCCAGGAAAACACTAGAAACTTTCTTTAAGTTATTCTTCTGTTCACTCTACTCTGAATAAAAGAAAGAAGGCTTCTTGTTGTCCATCTTCCTATATTATTAAAACAAAATGCACAGGATAAGGATTTTCATCAGTTTAACACATTTGCTGAAGTGTTCAATTTACTATTGTATCAGAAAAATCTTGTAGCTGCATCCAAACTGATTATTGGTAACATTAGCTGTTATTTGGGTGACTGTGTATTTTATTTCCCAATTGCATTTTGTTTAATAGCTAAAATATCCATTTATAGAACCCCTGCTGCTATAAAATGGCTTATCATTAAAGATCTAGGTCCCTTAATTTATTCATAATTTGGATGGGCTGGGGTCATAAAAATAAGTCTCTTTTAATGTCAGAGCAAAACAAAATGAAATAGAAAAAATCAATAGATTACAGAAACAAATTTACCTTGTCAGCCTTAATATTAAACTCCAAATAAACTCTGCTTTCCCCACCTCAAACAAGTGAATCAAGAGTGATTAGAAAATAATGAATTCATTGTGTAGTACAAAGTAGGTACTACACAAAGTTAATGGCTCAAAATAACATAATTCTGACTATTCCAGGTACTAGTTTATAGTATTTGAAGTTGCAGCAAACAAGTTGAGTCCAAGCTGACTCCCAACCTAACTATCCATACCTTATATTCTGTAAAATGTGGGTTCAGTTACCCAAAATCGACTAATGAAACCCAAAGGAATAATAAGCACTGTATGACTATTTCACAAGCTGACTAGGCTTGCATAAAATCTTTTACTGAATTAATAACAAAGTTGTTGATAAAAATAAACGAGTCAATTCAAGTATCCAGCTTCACCATTTCATTTAAAGTGCCTCCCAAGTAGAATGACCTGGTAGAGGCAGTAAAGAAAGGCTATGTAAGGTCCTGGGCAGTGCACAGACTTCAGAGACAGCTAGACCAGGGTCTATGCCCTTCTTGGCCACTACCCCTCTGCCTTCCTGGGCAAGTCATTTCATATTACTGAGCTTCCTTTTCCTCCAGTGTTGAACTTCAAGATTGTTCGGAGGATTATTTTGTAAACAGAGTGGTGGTCCCATGGCCCCATCCCACTTAACAGTAAAGCATGTTTAAAAAAGGTGGGGGTGGGGGTCACAGCTGTTGACAGTGGACTATTTGTGGTGCCTGCAATTGCAGCTGCCACGCTGGATGAATTACCCTGATTGGCACAGAGCAATATAGACTCTGGACTTTAGTAGAAGTGATGGATCTGTGTGCTCTTCTCAGTCCCCATCGGTAAAGAGACCCGAAACAGTTTGCTTTTTTGTGGGAAGGACAGCTCTGAACATTCACTGTCTTGCCTCAAAGCAGATCACCTCCTGCTCTCAAATATAATGGAGTCCAAAAGGACCTTGATCATCTTTACTTTCTACAGAGCATCACGCTGGCCTACTATAGGGACGACACCCTGGTAACTGGCCCTGGTGACGGCTACTGGTCGTCAGCAGAACTCTTACACTAAAGTCAGAACTGTTGCCAAATGCCGTCCTCTTCTACTAGAGGAAGAGCTTTGGGATCTGAGGCAAGTTTTTTTAACGTCATTGAGTTTCAAGACTTTTTTCGCTGAAACTGAAGGAATAGTACCTATCTTACAGAACTCTTAAGAGGATGAAATGAGATAATATATATGAATATATTTAGTTTAATACCTAGTGCATAGTAGATACAAAAAAAATAGCTAAAGAAATAAAAGCTTTTTATACTGATATTTTAAAAGCCTTTAAGAGTCTTACTCTATCTGTTCCAGTGGTGTGTGTGTTTGTGTGTGTTTTTCCCTTCTAAGTTTTGTTTTTGGGGTTGGTTTTTTTTTTTAAGATTTTATTTATTTGAGAGAGAGAGAGCATGAGCAGGGAGGAAGGGCAGAGGGAGAAGCAGACTCCCTGCTGAGCATGGAACCCGATGCGGGGCTTGATCCCAGGACCCTGGGATCATGACCTGAGCTGAAGGCAGATGCTTAACTGACTGAGCCACCCAGGAGCCCCTGTGTGTTTTTAATTCATATTTCTCCTCATAGGTTTTACTAAATTAAAAACGGAATTATGTTTAAGAAAAAAGCTCAAAAGGATGACAAATGTGGGTTGCAGTTGTAACCTTCAGGCATTGTTGAATGTTAATCTCTAATCATTTTTATTTAAATTGAAATTTCTTTGAAAATCCAGTCAAGTTACAACCAGAGAAGACAACAATGTTTTTAAATAGCTTTTGAATGTCAAAGAGATGTCTCTGCCTAGGGCAACAGCTACATAAAATTAACAGACCCTCCTCTGACGTGTCTAAGTAGAATGATTTTAAACCTAGATAGTTCCTACATGAACATGCAAAGCTTTCAAAATATCACAGAACATTAATCTTGTAGCTCAAAAATAAATGTTCACACTTAAAAACAAAAGATACTATTCTGTTTTCCAGAGCTGATATTCTAACAGCACACTAGTTCTGCATTGACCTTAATCACCATTTCAAAGATTAGTGAATGCAGGTTATTTACTCCCCAGTCCCAGCCTACATGGCAGCAAGGAATGACAAGAAATATAACAATTTATATCAAATTAACACATCCATATAAGAACCTATTCCAGGATTTATAAAATCATTTTTATTTCCAGAAAAACAGAAAGAAAAAAAACCCAACAGAACAAAGTAAATATCTTAATGAATTTTTACATGCTTAAAGGATATCTAAATTAGGGTACATCCAGAGGCAGGAAACAGTGGTATTAAATTCAAATAAATTATTTTCTTGCAACAGCTGAGCAGGTAGAGAAAAAAATTATGCTCCAAAATGTTCTCAGAATGTTTTCATTTGCTCCAAAATGTTTTCAGGGTATAGGGATTTGAATAGAAGAATGTAAATTTGAAAAAATAATGTTAAATATGTTTAAGTGGAAACAAATGAGACTATTAATTCCCCGGATTAAGGTGTAGAATGTTCTTACAGTTTTGGTCTTTTTAAGTTATACCTTCTAGCACATGTATCTAAACAGTGTTACTCAAATATTTTTTCAGCCCAAAAACTGAAGGATACACTCTCAAAGCTGTTGAAATCTATTCAAATATTTAGAATGACAGAGTTCCTCCTATGATTCTGATGTGCTCCCCCTTTAAGATGGACTGTTCTCCCATCCCAATCACCATTGAGAATCACTGATTATATCCTGCAAAAGTCTATATGGTATGCATTAAAATATTCTGTAGCAAGAATTTGTTTTCTTAAATTGTGGAATCATAGCTTTCCATATACAAAGGGCCAGACAGAAGACTTCACAAGGTGACCTGGCTCCTTGGGGGAGCCCTAATTGTGAAAATTCTTCTATTTACTGAGCCAGGATCGACCTAGTTCCACCCTTCTAGGAGAGTAGCCCAGGTTACTCATTATCCTACACAAAGGAGCTTCAATTCTTGAACATAATACAATTTTAGTAGAAAGAACGTGAACTCTAGAGAGCTCAAGAGTCACCTTGGGCAGGTGACTTAACTTCAAACTCAGTTATCTAATCTGTAAAGTTGGGACGATAACTACCTACTCTGCAAGATTACATAGGGGAGGAAAAATACCTTTCCCTCTACCCTCTGAGTTCTTAGCTGAGATCCCTGTGATAAAAGATAGAAAGAGAAAAACAAATAAAAGTTGATTAACATGTATACCTCATGTATACATGGGAGAGACCAGGGAAAATGAGTAACTCTCCTAGGTGGCTTAGACCTCCAGCTTATATACTAATTCATCTTCAGCTAAAGACAAAAGAAAAGTGGGGGGGGGGGGGGGGCGGGGCAGGATGGGGTTAGGGGGTTGGGGAGGCTGGCTATTGGGAGTTTACCAGATTCATGGTAAAGGAAAGTAAGGTTTGTTATGCAGATTTATGCAGTGCCTTCTTCCCCTTCTGTTCAAAAGAGTTTCTGGAGATTTAGAGTCAACCTTCCTCCCTTCTTGGTAAAGAGAAGGAAACACCGTTACAAATGGAGATTTCCTGTATAAATATAAATGTGCCTTACAAAAGGGTTACTTCTAGTTGGTTTTCAAAGCTGAAATTACAGTTAAATTATCTCAAAATAAACTTTATGCCCACGAGGCATATTTTGGGGGGGCATATTCTGCCACCCTTCATTTGTGAAAAACTAAATGAGATAATATGAGGGAAACATCCAGCACAAAAGCCTTTTACCATTCTTCATTTGCTATAATTTCTCCAATTGCTCATTTCCTTCCCCCATTCCAGTGCTCTGATTGGACTGCTCTTATCTTATGGTATAGCTAAGTTATAACAGGAATCACTTGACGTGTTTAACAGGCAGATAAAAGAGTGTCTATGGCTGATGGAGAACTTTGGGCCAGAACACCTTTGTCCCAGACACAAGAGTTTGCAAACTTTTTCTATAAAGCCAGATAGTAAACACCTTAGGTGTTGAGGAAAACAGTCCCTGTTGAATATATTTTTGTTGTTGTTGTTTTGCTTTTGCTTTTTAATAACCCTGTGGCAGACAAAGTGCAGACAAGTAAGGTAATGGTTTTATTCAGGCTATTGGAATGGGGTTGATGTCTTTTAATGAGGAATGTCTCAAAGGGAGGAAAGGGGACCTGAAGTACACAGGGAAATCCTCCATGAGTTTTATGGAAATCTTGCAGAAGAATGGAGACAGGTCTTACCTCAGAATATGCCAGGATAGAGTGGTTGTCTACAGTCAGCTTCAGGAAAATAAAAAGATGGAGAGATTTTCTAACAATTGCTTTTCTCCAGGAACACAGGGCTCAAGTGAACTTCATACAACATTATCGCATGTAAATGTAAAAGCCATTCTTGGATTGTGGACTAGACAAAAACAAGCTGCCAGCCAGATTTGGTTCCCGGGCATATAGTTTGCCATGCCATGTTCCAGAGGCTTGTTAAATTAACAGTGGACCATCCTACCATGCATACCCCCTCCCCCAATCTGCCTTACCCAGGCACTAAATACAAATCACTACTTGACATGTGGTGAGTTTTTCCATATCCATCGCTATGCCAAGTGCTTTATGTGCACCATCTTGCTTGGTCTTCACAAAAGCTTCTGAGGTGGGTACTGTTTCAATCCCTGTTTTACTGAAAAGAAGCCTGGAATATAAAAAGTTAGCAAAATGTGCCCAAGGCCACCTGGCTGGAAAAGGGCAGAGCTAGAGTCCAACCCAGGTGCCATATCACTAAACCACTAAGTAGATGTCCCCTTCTAAAGTCTCGTCATGATTTGATCAGCCAATTGTCTCAAGTCCCTGACTTTTTTTTTGCTCTGTAGACTCAGCCCAAATATGGCTTGGTCGTTTGTTTTTGTTTTGTTTTTTTTTTTCTTTCTTTTTCAATTTAACAGCTGCAAAACCTTAAAATGACTTCAGTTTGAAAACATAGCTCTTTATTTCTTTAAACAAGCAAGAATTTGGTACATAAGGCATTCACTCAGTTACTAAATTCAGAGAGCAGCATGTGATAAAAGTCCCAAAATGCTCTGTAATTCTTGCCGAAACATCTCGGGTTCAGAGAGAGATTTACAGAAAATTTAAGATATTTCTGAGCATTATTTGTAGAAAAACATTGCCCTCAGCAGGTTATAAAATGTTGTCAGTGTTCCCAATTCTAATCGTAAGTTTCTTTGAAGGATTGAATCTACCAGAGCTGAACTGCTATGCTTGGCACAATACCAATTCAAAGCAGCTTTGGTTCAGAAAGGAACTGGATGCAATTATTTCTCAGCTTTTTTCCAATATCTACCAAGGAAGGGAGGTGCCCTGTGAGTAATGGCCAAAGTACAGCTGTCCAGAGCCACCACTGAGCTAATTGAACATCACCTCTGACAGCTTCTGTAAAAAATGGCATACCCAAGCTGAGCATGAAAAGAGAACTATATTCAGGGGTGGTACAGGCAAGAAGGCTATGTGGAGACATATGTTTTGCCAGGAACCTAGTGTGTTATGTGTTTTACTTAGATTCTTTTATTGCAAGTAGCAGAAACCAACTCAAGCTAACCAGGAAAAAAAAAAAAGGAGAGATGGGAATTTTTAAAAGGGATACAAGAGAATCTCATGGAATCCAATAGCAGGGATACAGCTGGGTCTGAAGAAGGAACTGGGTGAAGGGACAGGAAGGACATTAAGACTCTTTCCATTTCTCACACTCATCTGTACACAACTTTCAAGCTTCTCTCCACTCACTGTCTTTCTTTGCTTCCCAATCTACATGGTAGGAAATAAGCTCCCAAGTTTATAGGTGAAAGGTCCAGCCACATGAACAGTCTCAATTTTAAATTCCCAGGAGAAAAAGCCAAAATTTCCTCTATGAAGTGTCTTCCCTTTGTCCAATCAACCAAGGCCAGGAGACCTAGGGTGGCATATAACAAAGTTGTAGCTTAGAAACCAGTCTTTATGAATCATGGGAGAGAATCCTCAGGAAAGAGTTGGTTATTAACTCCTCAACTAGACAATTGCAAAAGTCCTATATGCTAGCCACCTCCAACATGTGTAAATTCAGAACCTACTCTGTACCCAGGTCTGGAAATGCTAGAACTACTGTGAAATATATATATACACACACATACACACACACACACATCTCCTCAAATGGTGAGCCTCTCTTCAATTGTTTTACCAACACGATTAACTCCTTGCCGCACAGTGGCACATCCACTGGCTTCTCCCCCAGTGCACCTGCTGGCTCACATGTTACCATCAAACCTACACTGTGAAAATTTTTATTCTACCTGTTATGGACTAAACATTTGTGTCTCCCCATCATCTCATTCGTTGAGTCCTGCCTGGTCTACCTCCTAAACATTTCTTGAATCCATCACTTGACTCCAGGCCCACCATCACAATCCATACCACCATTCCTTCTCACTTAGATTTCAAAAGCCCTTATGCCTCTCTCCTATCTTTCCCCATCTCCAGTCATACCCCCTTCAATCCTCTTTCCATCTGCAGCCAGGAGGACCATTTAAAACACAGTTCTGATCAGATCACTTTCCTGCTCACAGTTCAAAGGGACCTACCACATTTAAAGATCAAATTCCTTCCAATGACTTAGAGGTCCTCCAGAATCTGACTTCCTCAGCCTCTCCACACTCACTCTCAGCCACCATCTCTTATCCTTCAGCCATGCTAAACTTCTTTCAGGTGCCTGAACCTGCCCTACTGTCTCTCCCCTCCAGACCTGTGTACATGCAGGTGGGTTCCTCTGCCTTAACCACTCTTCAGGGTTGCCCGTTTACTTACTGCTCTCCTCCATGGAGCCATAAGCTCCTTGACAGCAGTAACCCTTTCTGTGCTGTTCAGTGTTATCTCCAGAGTGTCTGTGACAGACTTGGTACTGGAATGGTATTTATGGCATGAACAGCCTGAAATCCACCTGCACATCTCTATTTCCCTTGGGTTGAAATCTTTCTAGAGTCTTTTATCTCCCTCCCCCACAAAGAAGCTCCCTGCTTCTCACTGTCTTCTGGGTATATGGTCCACACGCACTGGCCTGTGGGTTCTGCTCAGCACCAACATCAACATGGTCAGCTGAGGGCAGCTTATGGGAGAGATGTTTCATCTACCCTATGCTTCTGTCCTGAGCCTCCCAACTGCCCCCCATCCCCAAGGCTAGATGTTCCATGCAGCACCTTAGGTATCCCTGGATGCAAATAGTTCTGCTCCTGAAAACACCAAATATCTCTGACTTTATAAGCATCCCCAGTGTCAGGGATGCCTGGGTGGTTCAGTTGGTTAAGCATCTGTCTTCGGCTCAGGTCATGATCCCAGTGTCCTGGGATTGAGTCCCACATTGTGTTCCTTGCTCAGCGGGGAGCCTGCTTCTCCCTCTCCCTCTGCCTGCCACTCCCCCTGCTTGTGCTCTCTGTCTCTGTCTCTCTCTTTCTCTCTGTCTCTCTGTCAAATAAGTAAATCTTAAAAAAAAAAAAAAAGCATCCCAGTGTCTTTTAAAGCCCCCTCAATATCTCAGAAATGGATTTGGGAAAATAATTTGTGTACACACCTAGGCTTAGAGCTAAAGAATATCTGTGATGTCACTTAGTTCAGCTCTTCTCTTTTCTAGTCGAGAAAACCAAGACACAGGGAAGAGATGTGTCTTGCCCCAGCTCATAAACTGTCAAAATAAAACAACTGAGACTGATATGAGGAATTCTTAATCACAGGAAACAAACTGAGGGTTGCTGGAGTGGGGGGTGGGGTGGGAGGGAGGGGGTGACTGGGTGATAGACACTGGGGAGGGTATGTGCTCTGGTAAGCGCTGTGAATTGTGCAAGGCTGTTGAATCACAGACCTGTACCTCTGAAACAAGTAATGCAATATATGTTAAGAAAAAAAAAAAAAGAAGAAGAAGAAGAAGGTAGCAGGAGGGGAAGAATGAAGGGGGGGAAATCGGAGGGGTAGACGAACCATGAGAGACGATGGACTCTGAAAAACAAACTGAGGGTCTAGAGGGGAGGGGGGTGGGAGGATGGGTTAGCCTGGTAGTGGGTATTGAGGAGGGCACATTCTGCATGGAGCACTGGGTGTTATGCACAAACAATGAATCATGGAACACTACATCTAAAACTAATGATGTAATGTATGGGGATTAACATAAGAATAAAAAAAAATTTTAAAACAAAACAAACAAACAAAAAAAACAACTGAGAGTCCCAAGACTACAATTCATGACTTCTTTCTCTTTCAACTACAGTAGGACTTTCCCAAGAAGAAACATGGTAACATGAATCTTCTGCCCAAAGTGCTCCCTGAATATCCCAGTCCTGCATTTCTATGTGGGGTGCTCTCTCCTCCTGTCCTCCTGGTCAAAGAACTCAGTTCTTGACCTCAGCTTTGCAAGCAGGTTAGTTTTAAAAATGTTTTCTGATTGACAGAAACATTTGCTGAAAACTAATACAATTTAGGCACACCTGGAAACCAATTTAAAGCTGATTCTGCCAAATTAACCTTTCTTGACAAGCTGATAGGTTACCCCAGGAAAATTACCAGTAAATCTGACTTTTTTTAACTGAATTCTCAAAGATGGAATTGGCTGCCTCTTCTACCAAATTTCTTCTTTTGTTTTAATATCATATTGGCTTCCTGTCAATAAAAATGAAGCACTTTATTTCCCAAATCCTCATCTTAAATTGGTTCCTCCTGGGGGAAGAATGAAGGGGGGGAAATCGGAGGGGGAGATGAACCATGAGAGACGATGGACTCTGAAAAACAAACTGAGGTTCTAGAGGGGAGAGGGTGGGAGGATGGGTTAGCCTGGTGATGGGTATTAAAGAGAGCACGTTCTGCATGGAGCACTGGGTGTTATGCACAAACAATGAATCATGGAACACTACATCAAAAACTAATGATGTAATGTATGATGATTAACATAACAATAAAAAAGATACTAAAAAAAAATTGGTTCCTCCTGTACTCCAGTGGGTAACACTTCCACTTTCTGAGATTTTTGAGTTTATATGGCTCATATCATTTTGCTTGGGATTTTTGCTTTCTCTAGAATTGAAGGAGAAGTGAATTGGATTGACCAGTAACAGATTAAGTATTTCTGGAATTTGATCAAGTTTGCACACAGTACTTGCTAATCTTGGTGACCCAAATAACTTAGCTGTGAACATAAATATGTAAATACATCTGCCTACACATATAGGCAACTAATCTTCCACCAACAATTAAATATGGTACATGGGTATTCATGTATGCATTCATTCTAAAAACATTTTCTTGAGCATCAACATGTATCCAGTGGCCCTTTTTATTTTAAAAATTAAAAAATGAAAACCATGTAATGCCTGTCCTCAAGGAACTCACTGTCTAGAGCCAAAAGATGATCAAACAACAAATAGATCCAGTAGGTAGGAAACAGAAGAGCAATTTCTCCATGCTACACTGCAGTGATCTTTTATTGCACATTAGTCCAGAGTAGGGTGACGGGGCACCGTTCATTCTAGACTGAAATATTAGCTCACAGTGTGAGACAATATGCCCAGAGACACTACTCATAGGTCCAACCTGTGAAAAAAATAACTTCGATTATATTTATATTTAGTCCTATCTCAGTTTTTCCCTCTCTCCACTCCTAGCTCCCATATAAAACTATCCCTCTGTTCCCACTTGGCCTTAACTAAAAATAGTAATAATAACTAACATTAATTACCATCTGGCAGGCACTGCACTATATTCCTGACATATGGTTGTGCATTGCATCCTAAAGGCAACTGCTAGATAGTGCTATTATCCTCATGTCATGCATAAGGAAAGAGAGAAAGAGAAAGGCTAAATAATGGGCGCAAAGGATTTGGCCCCAGGTAGTCTCCTCAGAGCCCAGTGATTCCATCTCCTCATTTCCAAGAATCTGAAGCACTAAATCATTTCTCTGGCTGAGCTGCTAGTTTATGGTGTCCTACTCTCCCCCTCACCCATACCCCCAAAATCAATTTTCATTCTAAAGAAGCACTTGAATCCATTGTGTTGCAATGTTGGGCATTGTGGAATGATACAAAAATTAGTAGCTGGGGAAAGGGGAAAAGATCCTGACACTGCACCTCGGAAGACACCAAATAGTCATCTGACTTGCACTTTTTTCCAGTTTTATTGAGATACAGTTGACATACATCATGGTATAAGTTTAAGATAAAAAGAAAATTAAAAAAAAATTCTCCTTATGACAAGAACTCAGGATCTACACTCTTAACAAATTGCATATACAGCTATATCTTCCCGCAGTGTTGACTACACTCACCAGTTGTATATCACATCCCTAGTACTTATTTATAACTGGAAGTTTGTAACTTTTGACCACCTTCCTGCAATTCCCTTGCCCCCAAACCCCATGACTGGTACTTTTTTTTTCATTCTAGTATAGTTAACATATAGTGTTATATTAGTTTCAAGTGTATAATATAGTGACTCAACAATTCTATGCATTACTCGATGCCCATCGTGATAAGTGTACTCTTTTTTAAAAAAGATTCGTTTATTTATTTGAGAGAGGGAGAACATGCAAGTGGGCAGAGGGGCAGACGAAAAGGGAGAGAGAGAATCTCCAGCAGACTCCCCACTGAGCATGGAGCCCAACATGGGGTGGATCCCATGACCCTGAGATCATGACCTGAACCAAAATCAAGAGTCAGACACTTGACCAACTGAGCCACCCCTCCCCCAGAGGGACTGAATTTCATGAGTTCTTACAGCCAGTGGGACTTAAAACCTGGAATTTAAAAAATCAGCAGGCTCTGCTCTGGGAGAGCCAGGAAGTCAAGAGGAAACTGAGTCCCTGCCTTTAAAGAGACAGCACAACAAACAAACCCTTCATCGTGATAAGTGTACTCTTAATCCCCTTCACCTATTTCACCCATCCTCCCACCATCTCCCCTCTGGTAACCATCAGTTCTCTATAGTTAAGAGTCTTGTTTCTTGGGTTTATTTCTTTGTTCATTTGTTTCGTTTCTTAAGTTCCACATATGGGAGACTTAGCTAGGAAGATGGCAGAGTAGGAGGACCCTAAGCTTACTTCACCCCATGGATATAACTACCTAACACACACATTGATGTAAATAACCCAGAAAATGACCCAAATACTGGCAGAACAAACTCCACAGCTAAAGGTAGAGAAGTGGCCACACCAAAGAGGGAAGGAAGGGCAGAGATGCGGTGGAGAGCTAAAGGGACTGAGGGACTGTCTGTGGGATGGAGGGACTCACAGGTGAGGAGAGGAGGAGAAAGAAACAGACTATCATACTGGGAACTGACACAGGGAAGACAAATCCCCCATAACATTTGGCTTTGAAAATCAGAGGGACTCATTTCCCTCTGATTTTCTCATTTCATGAGTTCTTACAGCCAGTGGGACTTAAAACCTGGAATTTTAAAAATCAGCAGGCTCTGCTCTGGGACAGCCAGGAGGGCAAGAGGAAACTGAGTCCCTGCCTTTAAAGAGACAGCACAACAAACAGCCTGTGGAGATAGAAGCAGCAATTTGAAAAACACCTTGGGCATAAAGGAGAGAGAGTTGCCTACTCATCTCAGAGCATATCCTGGAGGGACAGAAATCCTTGGGGGGCTTCTCCAGGAACAAAGGAGCTGGCAAGTGCCATTTCCCTCCCCCACACCCACCCCCAGCCTAGACACAAGGCCATCTGCAGGAACCACTGTGGTGCTCACACTCACTAACTTGCTAACGTCACCTGTCCTGCCCCTCTTCTGCACTTCGGTGGATCCACCCCTCTAATATACCCTTGACCAGAGCTCATCCAGGGCAGTGCCACAGGCCTGGCAGTGTGCAAGCAGCCCCAGCAGCAGCCAGTACCACTCCAAAGTAACTCCTGCCCTGGGGAGAGGAAAAGATAACCACATACATCAGTCAGGCTGCAGCCTTAGTAGTGGGCTAGGGGCAGACAACTGGTCTGACCACAGGCCCCACCCACGAATGAAAGCTTCTGAGGGGACAACACAAGGAAAGTGCCCTGCAGTTTGGTGCAACTGCATCTCTGACAGATGCCTGATCTCACTCAACTCACCAAGGTGGACCCAGACTGGCCCACTAACACCACAGAGATCAAACCCTGCCCATAACAGGCAACGAGAGCCACTGTGGATGACTGGACTGAAGGAAAAAGTGGCTCGGCCACAACAAGACACACAAAACACATAGGAGACATCCCTGAAACACCAGTTTGGGTGAACAAGGGACACTGCCCTAGTGGGCACTACAGGATCTCTTCTTCATAAGGCCACAACTTTCAAGAGCAGAAGACATAGCCAGCCTTCCTGACACACAAAAACAAACACGGAGAGGTAGACAAAATGAAAAGATAGGAATATGTCCCAAATGAAAGAACAGGACAAAATCACAAGAGACATAAGTGAAACCAAGATAAGTAATATGCCTGATAGAGAATTTAAAGTAATGATCATAAAGATACTCACTGGACTTGAGAAAATAGTGGAGGACATCAGTGACACCCAATTAGAGATGAAGAACACAATAAGTGACATTTTAAAAGCACTAGATAGAATATATAGCAGACTAAAGAAAGCAGAAGAATGAATCAGTGACTTGGAGGACAGTAATGTTATTGTCTTTTCTCAAGTCCAGTGAGTATCTTTATCAAATTCAGCAGATGAGAAAAAAAAAATTATTTAAAATGAAGATAGACTTAGGAAATTCAGTGACACTATCAAGCATAATAACATTTGCATTATTGGGATCCCAGAATGAAAAGAGAGAAAAAAAGGAGCAGAAAATATATTTGAAGATAAAATAGCTGAAAACTTCCCAAATTTGGGGAAGGAAACAGAAATCCAGATGCAGGCAGTACAACAAGCCCCTGATAAAATCAACCCAAGGAGGTCCACACCAAGACACATAGTAATTAAAATGGCAAAAAAAAAAATAGTGGTGAGGAAAGAATTTTAAAAGCAGGGAGAGAAAAACAAAAAACAAAAAAACAAAACAGGTACATATATAAGAAACTCCATAAGACTATCAGCTGATTTTTCAGCAGAAACTCTGAAGGCCAGAAGGGAATAGCGTGATATATTCAAAAATGCTGAAAGGAAAAATCTGCAGCCAAGAATATTCTATCCAGCAAGGTATCATTCAGAATAGAAGGGGAGATAAAGAGTTTCCCAGACAAACAGAAGTTAAAAGAATTCATGACCACTAAATCAGCCCTATAAGAAATGTTAAAGAGGACTCTTGGAGGGAAAAGGAGAAACTGTAAGTAAAAGTAAGAAAAGTAGGAAGTGCAAAAGCAATAGAAATAAGGATATCTGTGAAATTAATCAAAGGACTCACAAAATAAAAGGATGTAAGTATGACACCATATACCTAAAACATGGGGTGGGGGAAGAGTGAAGATTGGATTCAAACTTAAGTGACCATCAACTTAAAATAGACTGCTCATATATGGAATTTACTAAACAAAACAAATTAACAAAGGAAAAAAAACAGACAAAGAAACAGATGGTTACTGGAGGGGAGGTGGGTGGGAAGATGAATGCAATAGGTGAAGGGAATTAAGAGTACACTTATCTTGATGAACACTAAGTAATATATAGAATTGTTGAATCACTATATTGTACACCTGAAACTAAAATAACACTGTATGTTAACTATACTGGAATTAAAATTTAAAAATAATTTTAAAATTCCACATGAGTGAAATCAATTGTAATTGTCTTTCTCTGACTGACTTATTTCACTTAGCATAATACTCTCTAGATCCATCCATGGTGTTGCAATTGGCAAGATTTCATCCTTTCCTATGGCTGAAAAATATTCCAGTGTGTGTGTATACACACACCACATCTTCTTTATCCATTCATCTATCAATGGACACTTGGGCTGCTTCTATAATTTGGCTATTATAAGTAATGCTGCAATAAACATAGGGGTTCATATACCTTTTTGAATTAGTGTTTTCATATTCTTTAGGTAAATACCCAAGTAGTAGAATTACTGAACCATATAGTAGTTCTGTTTTTAATTTTTTGAGGAACCTCCATACTGTCTTCCCCATTGACTATACCAGTTTGCAGTCCCACCAACAGTTAAAGAGGGTTCCTTTTTCTCCACATACTTGCCAATACTTGTTTCTTGTATGTTGATTTTAACCATTCTGACAGGTGTGAGGTGATATCTCATTGTGGTTTTGATTTGCATTTCCCTGATGATGAGTGATGCCGAGCATCTTTTCTTGTGTCTGTTGGCTGTCTGTATGTCTTCTTTGTAGAAATGTCTGTTCATGTCTTCTGCCCAATTAAATTGGATTATTTGTTTTTGGGTGTTGAGTTGTATAAGTTCTTTATGTATTTTGGATACTAACCCTTTATCAAATATGTCATTTGCAAATATCTTCTCCCATTCAGTAGATTGCCTTTTAGTTTTGTTTGTTTCCTTTGCTGTGCAGATTTTATTTTGATGTAGTCCCAATAGTTTATTTTTGCTTTTATTTCCCTTGCCTCAAGAGGCATAGCTGAGAAAACGTTGCTACAGCCAGTGTCAGAGAAATTGCTGCCTGACCTCTCTTCTAGGACTTTTATGGTTTAAGTGCTCACAGTCCTTTAATCCGTTTTGAGTTTGTTTTTGTGTATGGTGAAAGAAAGTAATCCAGTTTCATTTTCTGCATGTAGCTGTCCAGTTTTCCCAACACCATTTGTTGAAGAGACTATCTTTTTCACATTGTATATTCTTTCCTTCTTTGTGAAAGATTAATTGACCATATAATTGTGAGTTTATTTCTGGGCCCTCTATTCTGTTCTGTTGATCTATGTGTCCATTTTTGTGCAAATTACATACTGTTTTAATTACTACAGCTTTGTAGTATAACTTGAAACGTGGGATTGTGATACTTTCAGTTTTTTCTTTTCCAAGATTGCTTTGGCTTTTTGGCATCTTTTGTGATTCCAAGCAAATATTAAAATTGCTTGTTCAAGTTCTGTTGGTATTTTGATAAGGATTGCATTAAATCTGTAGATTGCTTTAGGTATTACTGACATTTTAATAATATTTGTTCTTCCAATGCATGAGCATGGAATATCTTTCCACTTGTGGGGTCATGACTGATATTTTTAAGAAGCTGAGCAAATTTAGCTTTAGATCAATGTGCAAATGACTCATCACAATCAACAGGAGATGCCACTGTTCCTGACTCACTCCAAACTCTCTTGAGAGGTATGTGGTAGGCTCCAGACACTCCAGCATAAACCCAATAATCTCAGCAATTACTGTGCACACGAGTAGCATGAGTCATCCTGGTTCCTGCAAGATGAAGGGGCTGAGGTAACAGCCACATTTTTAAGGCACTTTCAACTCTTTAAAGCAAGATTTTTGTTTTTTATTGGTGGTGTTTTGTAGTTTGGGGGGGGGGGGTTGTTTTTATCTTCATTGCATTTCTTCCCAGGCTAGAAGCGTAGTTATTAAAAAACCCATCCCAAAGATGAATAATCTCAGGACCAGCAAAGCCTTACCCCATACTGTATGATTATCAAATGGCAGAGCCTGACTCTTGATGGGAACATTTCTCCCCTGGAACGTCCTCACCTCCTTGTGAACTGTTTCTTATCCTTCAAAGCTCAACTCAAAGGAAATATCCTCTAAGAGCACCCCACCCCAGAAAGAATTAGTCATTCTCTTCTGTGTCTTCCCAAATCTAGAGAAAATAGTGGCTCTGGTGTAGTGGTTCTGGTTGGAGGGACCTTTTATACACCCCAAGTGCTTAGTATAGTGTGTGTGTGTGTGTGTGTGTGTGTTGGCCTCATTTTATTAATTATTATTGAAATGGCTAATTTCATTTTGCTTTTTTTTATTCAGATACACTTTATATACAAAGAAATGCATTGATCTTAAGTATATAGAGCAATAAAATCTAATTTTAGAAAACTACATCCTATCAAGATACAGAATTTCTCTAACAACCTGGAAAGTTCCCTCCTGTTCCTTTCCAGTCAATTTCATTCCTTACCCCCAGCCAAGAGACAACTAATATTCTGCGATTTTATCTCCATAGATTTGCTTCACCTGCTATGAGCTTCATATGCATCAAATCAAACAGTATTTACTCTTTAGTGGCCAGCTTTTCTTCTTGGCCTGTTTTCAAAATTCATCCACTGGTGTGCTGGAACTGGCTAATACTGGTCCACAAGAGCTGACTGCCAAATTTTAAGAACTGGTTGATTGTTAAAAACAACTTTTAAACAATTATTAAAAATTAAATTATATAAACTTACAATTAAGTAGATTATATTTAAAAACAGATAATACTCAAAATGCATTACTCCCTAATCTTTTACTACATTTCACTATTATCTATTCTCTTGAGGTTATTGACACCCACTCTATCTGTATAATGTGCGCTGCTGTGCATTTCTTCCCCGTTCTGGGTTCAGTGTCATCACATTGGTAGCTTGAAATTGGCCATGGTGGGAGTAATTACACAATGAAAATCCAGCAAACACTACAAATAAGAACTTTTTTCACTTGGAGAACCAGTTATTAAGCACTTACCAGCACACCACTAGAAGCATCTATGTTGCTGCAGGCATCAATAGCTCATTCCTTTTTATTGCTAAATAGTACTCTATTGTATATTTATGTTGCAGTCAATTTTTGCTGTTGATCGATATTTGTATTGTTTCTACTTTTGTGTGAATAAAGCAGCTATGAACACGCTTGTCTAAGAATTTTTATTAGCTGTGTTCCCATTTATTTTGCAGTTCCCATTTTGTGTTTGCATTATTTTGGAGATTTGAAGAGTAGGTGGTGTTTGACTTTATAAGTAACTGCCACACTGTTGCCGGAGAGGTTGTGCCATATTACAGTTCCATCAGCAATACGCTGGAGTCCCAGTTGTCCTGCCTTCTTAGTTATATCAGTGTCATCAGTTTCTGTTTCTGCCATTCTGCTAGGTGTGAAGTGATATCCCACTGGAGTTTCAACTTCCCCTGATGACTAATAATGTTGAGAAACGTTTCATGTGTTTATTGGCCATTTGTATATCTTTTATTATGAGGCTTCTGATCAAGACTTTTGCTTCTTTTTAATTGAGTTTTGTGTCTTATTAATATTGAGTAAAAGTTCTTTATACATACTCCGTAGAAGCCTTTTGTCGGATATATGTTTAGGGAATATTTTCTCCCCATCTATGGCATGCCTACCCTATTATTCATGATGTCTTTTCATAAACAGAAGCTTTTAATTTTGCTGAGTACAATTTATCAATTTTCTCCTTTATGGATTCTGCTTTCTGTGACTTATCCAGGAAATCAGTGCTTACCAGAAATTCATGAAGATTTTTCTCCTATGCTTACTTGTAAGAGTTTTATGGATTTATCTTTTAGATGGTGTATGATCCATCTTGAATTAATTTTTGTGTATGATGTGAGTGAGGTGGGGGGCAAGATTCATTTTTTCCCTATAGATGTTTTTTTCTAGCACTACTTTTCCCATTTAATTCCTTCAGTATCTTTGTTAGAAATTAGTTGATTATATTAATGTAGGTCTACTTCTGGTCTCTGTCCATTCCTTCATCTATTTGCCCATCCTTACAGCAATATTATTACACTGTCATTATTGCTGTGTATTTTAAAGATATTAATTGATTGATTGGTTGGTGAGAGAAGGGGGAGGAGCTGAGGAAGAGGGAGAGAGAGAATCTCAAGCAGACTCCACGCTGAGCACAGAGCCTGACTCGGGGCTCAGTCTCACCAGCCCGAGATCATGACCTGAGCCGACATCAAGAGTCAAATGCTTAACCAACTAAACCACCCAGACACCCCTACTGTGTATTTTATAGTGAGTTTTGGAACGACTTTTTCTGTTTTTTGTTTTCAAGATTAGTTTGTTTATCCTAGGTCTTTTGCATTTCCAGATATTTTTTAGAATCAGCTTGTTAATTCTAAAATAAAAAGCCTGTTGAAATTTTAATTGAGATTGCATTGAATCTACAGATCAGTTTGGGGAGAATTGACATCTTAACAATATTGTGTCTTATAACTCATGAACATATTATATCTCTCTTTTAATGAGAGAGGCTTTCTTTAAAATCTGTGTGCAATATTTTATAGTTTTCAGCAGAAGATTCTACACAGCTTTTGTTAAATTTATTCCTAAATATTTTTATGTCATTGCAAATGTTGTGTGTGTTTTTAATTTCATTTTCCAATTGTTTACTGCCAGTATATAGAAATGCAATTAATTATATAATGATTTTGTATTCTGTGACCTAGCTAAATTCATTTACAGGTTCAAATTTCTTTCTTTTTTTTTCACTTTTAGTAGATCCCTTAAATTTTTCTAGTGCACGATCATGTCAAATGTGAGTAAAGGCAGTTTTACTTCTTTTCCAATCTATATCCCCTCTATTTTCATGCCTCATTACACTGACAAGAACCTTCAGAACGGTGTGGAAAAGAGATGATAGGAGTGGGTGTCCTTGCATTATCCCAATCCTAAAGGAAACGTATTCAATCATTCATTAATAAATATGATGTTAGTTGTATGCATTTCATAGATGCTCGTTATCAGACTGAGGAAGTTTCCTTATATTTATATTTTGCTGAGAAATTTTATCTGGAGTGGTTATTGAGGATTATCAAATGTCTATTCCAGTTCTATATTGGTACACCCACTATGGAAACCGTGTGGAGGTTTCTCAAAAAATTGAAAATAAAACTGCCAAATGATCCAGCAATCCATCTTCTGGGTATTTATCAGAAGGAAATGAGATTGCTATCTTGAAAAGATATCTTCATGCCTATGTTCATTGCCCCATTATTCATAGTGGCCAAGACATGGAAACAACATAAGCGTCCCATCTACAGATGAATGGATAAACTCCATTGTGTTTTTTCCTCTTTCTGGAACCCCAGTTACATTTGTTACACAGCCTGATATTGGCTCATAGACCACCAAGACTTTTTCATTTGTTAGGGTTTTTTTTAAAGATTTTATTTATTTATTTATTTATTTATTTATTTATTTATTTATTTATTTATTTGAGAGAGAGCATGAGCCGTGGGAGGGGCAGAGACAGGGAGAAGCAGGTTCCCCACTGAGCAGCGGGCCCAATGTGATGCTCCATTCCAGGACCCCAGGATCATGACCTGAGCAGAAGGCAAACACTTAACCAACTGAGTCACCCAGGTGCCCCGACTTTTTCATTTTTTAAGCCTTTCTCCCTTCCTCTGTGTTTGCACCATTTTTGTTGACCATTTGTGAAGTTCTCCAATCTTCTCTTTTTCAGTGTCCAGTCTTTTGTTTAGTCATTCCAGTGACTTTTTCATTTTGCATACATTTTTCAAATTGAGATTTCTATTTCATTCTTTTTTATAATTTTTATTTTTCTCCTGAGATTCCAATCTATTCTTAATGTTTTTCTATTCCTTTAAGACTTTGCACATATTTATAACAGCCACTTTAGGAGCACCTGGGTGGCTCGGTCGGTTGAGTGTTCGACTCTTGGTTTTGGCTTAGGTCATGATTTCGGGGTCCTGGGATTGAGTCAACGCAGAGTCAGCTTGTCCCTCTCTCTCCCCTTCTGCTCCTCCCCGCCCCCATGCTCTCTCTCTCAAATAAATAAAATCTTAAAAAACAATATAACAGCCACTTTAAATTCTTGGCTGCTAATTCCAACATATCTGTCCCTCTATTCTGTGTATTAGATTATCTTTCTCCTGATATTTTTCCTTATGTTTCTGCCTTTTTACAGGTCTACTTTTTATCATAAGCTGTATATTGTGGATGCTACTTTATTGAGTGTCTGCACTTTGTTGTCCTCCCTTAAATGGTCTTGAGTTTCATTCTGGCATGCAGTTAAGTCACTGGCTGGTCAGACTTACCTTATTGAGACTTACTTTAGGCTTTGCAAAGGAATACCTAAAACAGCCCTTTGTATGGCAAGAGTGCCCTATTCTTAAGATGTGGCCTTCCTGGGTTCTTAGTGAAATGTCTGGAATGTTTGGCAAGGCCTCCCACTCCAGCTCTCCAGAATTCCAGTATCTCCCAGCACCATGCAACCTCTGCAATTTCCAGTCAGCTCAAAGACCTTTAGCAGCAATTTTCTGCCAGGTCCCATGGAGTCTTGCCTTGCACATGCACAGCTTGAAGTTTTCCCAAAGATTGAAGAGAACCCCTCACAGATTTCTGAAAGTCCTTTTCTATTACCTCCTTTCAAGCACCCCACCCAGCAAATTCCAGTCATCCACCAGCACCAGACTCAGATCTGCTCCATTCAGTGACACCATGGAGCTCTGTGTGGATTGGAAAGTGCCCCCCAGCAAAAAGCTGAGGTGAATGGGAAGCTCAGCTCATACATTTCCCTATTCTCAAGAATCTATCCCTGTGGTTGTAAACCATTGGCTCATATTATTTTGATCATTTTATATTTTTTAATGACAAAAGGATAAATCCTCTACCTGTTATTCTGTCATGGCCAGAACAGGAAGTTGGTATCATCTGATCTTTTGAGAATCAGTTCAAGACTCTCCCTATCTCTATTTCCCTGGTAAAACTTTTTGGTTCCCACACTCTATATCGTACATAATAGTTTATGTCGCATTTATATACATCTCTGCCTCTACCTCTTAGGCTGTGAGCCCCTTGTGAAAGTGGACATTGATTAGCATAGTATGGAATATAGTAGGAATTCAATAAATGTACTATGATAATTTTTAAAATAAATTAGATAAGTACTTTCTGCTTAAACTATGGCATCCCTATTTATAGAATTAACGTAAGTGTTCTGCTTACATGAAAACTCTTTGAACCAGCGGAGAAAAATGATGGGGAAAAAATCTGGAGACTGGACCTCAAGATTTACACAAAGGGGCACAGTTACCGCCCTCAGTCTGAGGGGATAATGCCCAGGTAACAGCAAACTTGCCCTCAGGCAAGGAGTTGAGGAAGACTGGGCTATGCTCTGGGACTCTGGTACTGAATGGCTGGAGGGAGAGGAAATTTGCTTTCAATTACGGCAGAGGGAGCTGTCTTTCAAAATTGCTCTGACCCAACCCCCGAGAACAGTTTCACACTATTGGAGACTAAAAACTGAAACAGCAAGTAAAGCTGTCACATAAAGCTTCGGCACTAAAGACTCTTGAGTCAGATCTTGCCCAACTTCTAATACTTGTCTAGCACTTAGCACTTGCTAAGAAGGTTATTGTTGAATAAAGGAATTGAGGGACTGAGAAATGAAGGAATATTTAAACCCGGCTTCCAGAAATGAGGACCTCTGCTCAAGGTGTGCAATCGAGCAATAACCACCTCTTCCATTTGGGGGCGACCTTGGAGTCCCCAGAGTGCTTTCCTGGGCAGGGTCACCTGTCTTGAGGGGAGCACCAAGTGACCTGCCTCGGGACAATGAGAACCAACCTTTATTAGACAACCCTGTTCAATTCAGAATTGAACAAAATCCAGTGAACTCAGGGAGGATCCATAGGAGAGCAATTAAAAAAGGGTTTAAACAGACTTTCTGAGGAAAGGTTAAAAGAATAAAGATTATTTCAGCTAGAAGAACAGAAGGTGACTATAAATATTCAAACAATGAAAGAATATCCTACAAACAATGGTAGTTAGCCGTGAGCCAGTTTCACCAAGGACAGAAAAAGAGGAAGCTGACAGCTTTTAAGGGGGAGATATTTGCATTAAATCTAAGGAAGAAACAGGAGGAACTGCAGTTTGGAACGAATAAGAATAATCTGACACGTACCAACTTAAGGAAGTCTGTGTTTACCCGACACACATGACGTAGATTTTTTTTTTGTATTCATATGTTTATTTAAATGGTGATTATTGTCTTCTTACTGTTTTTTTGTTTTTTGGGTTTTTTTAAATTTTATTATGTTATGTTAATCACCATACATCACATCATTAGTTTTTGATGTAGTGTTCCATGATTCATTGTTTGCATATAACACCCAGTGCTCCATTCAATACGTGCCCTCTTTAATACCCATCACTGGGCTAACACATCCTCCCACCCCCCACCCCTCTAGAACCCTCAGTTTGTTTCTCAGAGTCCATAGTCTCTCATGGTTCGTCTCCCCCTCTGATTCCCCCCCTTCATTTTTCCCTTCCTACTATCTTCTTTTTTTTTTTTTTTAAACATATAATGTATTACTTGTTTCAGAGGTACAGGTCTGTGATTCAACAGTCTTACACAATTCACAGCGCTCACCATAGCACATGATGTAGATTTTTTAAGTCAGAAGAGTTGTTGGTTATTTTTCAGAATGTTTTTCATGTCCCAGTTCTACATATGTGGAAACTTTTTCGCAACGTAAGGCAATATTTGGACATGAGACTTCCAAGTTGAGGCTGTCGTATAATGAAGTTGGATTTTCCTAGTGTACCATAACCTGACCGCCCTCAGGAGAGACTCGCCTTACTCTAATTTCCATTTTATCATGCATAATAATATTGTGGAGATGTCAGTGAGTTTCTACCATGAAATTCATGAGCATCAGGCTAGCGAGCCTGTAGCTGTCTATATATTTGTTATGCTCGGAGAAAGATACCGTTATCTACCTTTGCACAAAAACATATTCTACTGAAAAGTGCCTCTCAAGTAGTTGCTAAGATACAGATTTGCCTGGGGCAATGAAAACAAGAATAAGTGATTTCAGGTTGGAGAGGAAAACAGCAAATTCCAATCAATGAAATCTAGAAAAAGGGCAACAGTTCCGACTAACTTGGCACTGGGCAGGCCAAACTTTGGAAAGATTAGCCAAGTCTTTTGCATTTCATCCAGATGTTCTGAAACCCAAACATGTTGGCCAGTAATTTAAGAGCAGCTTAGAATTAAAAAGTCTTGGAGACAAAACACCTGCTAGGGTTTAATATAAGGTTCCAAGTGCTGTGAAGGTTGAAATGAGGAAGCGATCGCAGAAAATTCTGTGAGGCCTGAATTGTTAGGAGGCTTTGCCACAGAGACAGTGCCTGAATACTCCCTGAGCGATGCTGGATGTTGTCAGGGTGCTAGCAAGGCTGGAGACTTATAAAGATTTACATAGTAATATAAGAAACCAAAAGCTTTATTTGGGGACCAGAGACTTTCCATGTGGCTGAATTCATGGTGCATACAGTTGTTGGGAGCTACAGAGACAAGTTGGAAGCAGATACAGGAAGCCTTGAACCACCCACCTTCCTTCATAGAGTGGGTAGTATGTCTAAGTCACACTAGGCAAAGAGCTTTCATCTTGACTACCAATTCCCATGAATGGCTAGGAAAGGACCAGAATGGTTTGCTGAGAAGGATTCTGAGGCCATGTCTCTACACAGTGGGAAGGATACTTCGATCAATAAATGGTGTTGGCCATGGTCACGACAAGAGTGCTAGGGTAGAGTCCCTGAGGCGTTTAGCTACGTCACCTCCACAGCCTCTTCTAATGTTTAAGATTCTAGATTCCAGATACTCTGAAAAGCATGTGTTTTTGTTGAAAGCATCATTTATTTCTTTGTACTCGGCAGTTTCCATTTCTATTTTGTGGAGAATATAACGGCCCTACAGTTGATTTGGTCTTAAATATCTTAATTCATTGAAATTCTGGTAAAGTCATAAGAAGGTGAAATAAAGAAAAAAAAATTGGAAAGGCCAACTTCTGTTGAATGAAATGTCTGAAAAATACCTACAGTTTCCTTTTTCTCTTGCTTATATATATTTCATTATTTTTGGCAAGTGGTCCAGAAGAGAAAAAGGAATCATGTTGCCTAGTGGCCACTCCATTTATTCTACTCGCCACTGAAAGAGCCCTCCTTGACGCAGGCACTAGGACTCAGCTTTTCTCAAGAGAAGCTATTGGGGGGGGGGGGGAAGCAAAGGAAACATTTATTTCCCAAACAAAGGACATGTTGGTTCTGAAAAGTAGTTCTCTTTTCAGCTGCCAATAAAAAGAAGGCTATTTTTCAGTTAACAGCTCAATTTTTCAGGTATCAGAAATGTTAGAAACAATACCATCTACAAAATCATGGGCCTGGTATGGGGTGCCTGGGTGACTCAGTCGGTTAAGTGACTGCCTTCAACTCAGGTCATGATCCCAGGGTCCTGGGATCGAGCCCCGCATCAAGCTCCCTGCTCAGGGGGAAGCCTGCTTCTCCCTCTCCCACTCCCCCTGCTTGTGTTCCCTCTCTTGCTGTCTCTCTCTCTCTCTCTCTGTCAATTAAATAAATAAATAAAATCTTTAAAAAAAAAAATCATGGGCCTGGTAAAAAGCCAACACGTGGGTTTTTGTCCTCATGTTCTTCCTCCAGAGGTATTAAGTTCTTTCACAACTGGAATCCAATCTTTGAAGTGTCCACCTACCTGAAGTCAAAATAGGAACAGTATTATCAAGTCACACCAGTGGAAGATCTCCACTTGTCCCCTCTTCTCCCCATTTCCTCCACTCTTCCCCAAACTCACTTGCAGCTTCAGAAAACAGAACAATGGGCAATACAAAATACTCTCGGGAAAACCCATTGGATGTCGCACATGCAAAGAACTTCTCTAAGGCCAGTTACCTGGATGTGGGAATCCCTCGGGGCTGGTCCAAGCTGTGTGGGGAGCAGATTTAACTGTCAGCTTCGAATGCTGCTCCTGGGAGTGGAGAAGCTTGATGGGGTGGGCGAGCCCCAACACTTAATCACTTAGTGTGTGTCTGCCCATCAATGCAAAAACTCATGTTTATTTAAAACACGTGCTGAGCCTATACGGCGTGCTTGATGCCGCGCTTCGAAGTTGAAGCAGGAGGTGTCCAGAGTTCAGGGACAGCACGCCCAGTGTAATGGAAGAAATGGAAACACACAACTAAAATTATTTAGCCCAATGCGACCCGAGAACCATCTCCCCCTGTGCACAGGGCACTCCCGTGTGGTCTTTTGGAGCAGGAAAGGCCAAAACTGTGGAAGGTAATTCGGAAATGAATGCTCAGCCCCCTGAAATCAAAATCAGGTCGGGAGGTCTTCTTGAACAGTCACTGCCATAGGGGGCACCTGGGAGGCTCAGTCGGTGAAGTGTCTGACTCTTGATCTCGGCTCCGGTTTTGATCTCAGGTTCATGAGTTCAAGCCCCATGTTGGGCCACATGCTGGGCATTGGAGCCTACTGAAAAAAGTCGCTGTCATGGAAACACCCTCAACATTCAAATATAGGGATCAGCATTTCATCTAAATGATGGAATATTGCAGCTTTTAAATTTTTTAAATTTCATCTGTGTATTTTTTACACATACATATGTGTGTGTATATATATATGGATGGATGTGTAGATACACACATTTTTAATGGACGGGGGAACTGTTCAAGAATATAAAGTAGAAAAAATTATAACAATAAAAACTATGTGTATATAACAATTGTTTTGGGTCAGTCTCAGCCTGGAGATAGTGATGCTATGGACTGGAAAAGCCTATGGCCACTCACCTGGGCCTGAACTACTTGCAGTGAGCCCCAGAGTCAGTGATGGGCAGACCACTCCTCTGGTTCTTACTATGATTCCAAGACAAGCTCTGCAATAACCATCAGGAAACTTTGAAAAATCAAGGTCTATTACTCACAAGTTTTGGAGGGTACATGGCATGCCTGGGGCCACCCAGGAAACCTCTGATAAAGAGGGGGGCTGGGGTTCTGCCTTTATTGAGGCCGAGGGGGTAGCTGGATGTTTTCCCTTCCCCAAACTTCTAGATACAGTTGACTCACTGTCATCCTATCACAACCCGTGGAGGTCCAGAAGGCCTGCCCAAGTTTCCAGCGGCTGCCGGTGGGCTTCAATGCTCCCGGCCCCCTGGCCCCCTGCGCGCCTGCTTCCCGCCACCCTCGTGTTTATGCTGCTTGTTTTGGTCTAGAGTGAAACTAACACCTATTCACAGCACGCCCCCAGAAATATCCATTCACACAATGCAACCAAAGCCTCCCCCCACATCGATTCCCCCCCACTTCTGAATCCCTTGTGTCAGAGGACACCCAGCCCCCAAACCGCCTTCTCCCTCCTCCCTGTACCAGGAGACAAGATGTTCTCCCACGCTAGATCCAGGAAATGTATCCGTTTATATTTTTCTGTGGAGAAAAAAAAAAAAAAGAAAAAAGAATTTCACCCCAAAGAGGAATTCTGATGCCAGCTGTTACTTTAATTAAAAAAAAAAAAATCAACTCATTATACACTAAAATGTCAACAGAGGAATTCCGAAGTCCCCGCACTGTGGGCAGTTATTTTCTTTGTGATTGCCTGTATCTTCCAAACGTTCTATTTCTTTTCAAATAAGAAACCCAAAAGAAAAATGGTGTTATTGCTGAAAGCACTCTCTTCTGAAGAGGGGGTGGGGCCCCCTATGGGGGAGGCAAGTGGGCGGGCCACCCAAGGCCGGCGCCCCTGGGGCGGATGAGTCGGCCGAGCGCGCCCCCTAGTGGGACGCCCCGTTGGCGCGCTCCGCTCTCCAGGAGCTGTTAGAGCGGCTCTGGCCAAGGTCACCGCAAGCACCCCTTGGAAAGCCAGTGAATGATCTTGTCTCAGCCTCATCCTTCCCTGCTCACTCCTGCTGACAGGAAAGGAGAGAGGCCGTGGCATTCGGGGGTACGAGCCGCCGCCAGGAAGGGGGCCCTGGCTGCCAGGAGGGTGCGGAACGGGGGAGCCCCGATGCGGGGCCCGGCTCCCTAACAGCCGGCTTGAACCTCCCGGGTTCATTAACCTTAGTTCTAATGAGTGCAGCTCCGGCGTTTTGCTGCCGCTCATCATCACAGCTGCTTAATTGCCTGAACAGAGCAGTTTGCCTATTTGGGGCTACAAATTAAAAGGTCTTGTTTCAGTTGGTATGTTTCCTAAATTTTAATTTAATTTGCAGCAGTAATCCTTTTCAAGATTCACTAGCACGGAGCCCCGCCGTTTGCCCAAGCAAGCAGCCCCGCCTCGGGCCTCCCCACCACTCCTGCTCTGCAGCCCAGGGGAGCCCCAAATCTGCTGGGAAGGGGAAGATAGACTCCAGCGGGGCTGGGAGAAGTCTCTCTCCTGGAGACGCCTGCTTTGGGGAGATATCTCCCACCCCACCGCCCACAGCCCAACACCACCCTCCAGGAGGCGCCCCCTGGTGCCGCTCTTGGCCTCCGGAGCCTCATCACTTCTCAGCTCTCCTCACTTCATCACGGCCTCCCAATACTGCTCTCTGCACGTTCACTGTTTGCACCAAACCTCTGCTCCAACCGGGAAAGGGGTGGGGGTGACCCCGTTCCCTGAACACCCCCTGAACTTTTCTAGCCTTTGGGACTTGGCTCTCCTTAGGCTCCGCCCTCTCCTTGCAACCAGCCACTGAAAAGCCTCCTGCTCCCCTAGGTCTGCACAAGTACCCGCCCCCTGTGACTCAAGCCACACCTCTTTAATAAAGCTTGCCTCAGTTGTTCCAAGACCGGTCACTGGGTGATGCCTTGATGACTCGTCCAAGGCCATCTCACAGCTCATCTTCCTGATGGCACCTTCTCTCAGCTCCCCCACTTGCAGATACCATCCCAGTGGGGCTTAGGATTTCCATATATGAATGAGGGGGTCGGGGAGGGGGGCTCAAACATTCAGACGCTAGCAATATCTATGATTCAAACCGTAGGATTGGCTGAGTGCTGGTTTGGTGCTCTACCCTGTATCCGATGGAGGAAAATGTACTCATTTTCTAATTATTACCACACATTTGGTGGCTTGAAAGAGAAATTTATTCTCTCAAAATTCTGGAGGCCAGAAGTCCAAAATAAAGGCGTCTGCCGAGCCACACCCCCTCTGGAGGCCCTAGGGAAGAATCCTCCCTTGCCTCTGAGGACTGCTGGCTCCTGACCTTCCTCGTCTCGTGGCTGCATCTCTCCACTCTCGGCCTCCGTCTTCATGTGGCCTTCTTGCCTGTGTATGTCTGAGTCTTCTCACTCCCTGTCACTTCAAAGGACACTGTCATTGGATTTAGGGCCACCCGAAATCCAGAATGATCTCTATCTGAAGGTTCTGTCAGTTTAATTACATCCACAAGGACCCTATCTCCAGATAGGCACATTCACGGGCACTCGGGGTTAGGACCTAAATATATCTTTTAGGGGCCACTATTCTGCCCACTGCAGAATGGCCTCTCACCTGGCCGATCTTCTACTTTGAGGCAACCCAGAGATTTTGCAAAGGACGTTAAATCCCAGATAACCCAAGAAAGAGGGTACCTCAGTCTCTGAAAGTGACCCTGGAAAATCCACTGTAGACAAAGCCTGGTTTGTTTCTAAGCTCCACCGGCCCTGAGGCTCAGAGCAGGGTGCAAGAAACAGATGGCAGCATTTCCCTTGAATTTTCTGGAGTTAACAGAGATAAAAAGGAGAGAGATGAAGGTTGAACAAACAGAGTGTAAGGATTTCTTCCCATTCACTCTCCCCCTCTTCCGCTCCAACCACACCAAACATCACCTGAACAGAGACCAAGGCAGAGTAACTGGCAGGTAAACATTTGACAGATGAATGCATAAATGAATTTGTAAACAAGTTAATGGTTCTTATAAAGCCGTGAATTTCTCTAACATGCAATCAGATGCAAAAGAAGCAACAAGGCAGATAATTCAATTTAATTTGACCAGTATTTATTAAATGCCTACTTTGCCTTCTGAAGTTGGGATTGAAGAGAGACATACAACAAATATAAGAGCTTAGTCCAGTGATGGTGGTGGAGCTGTTGGGAACAACATCAGTTAATATTCACTCATTCATTCATTCATTCATTCATTCATTCTTCACATGGGCCAGGCAATGTGCTTGATGCAGAGTTGTTATCAAAAAACATTTTGGCGAGGGGGGCGGAGCAAGATGGCGGAGGAGTAGGAGACCTGGATTTCGTCTCCTCTCAGGAATTCAGCTGGATAGGGATCAAACCATTCTGAACACCTACAAACTCAACAGGAGATCGAAGAAAAGAAGAGCAACAACTGTCTCAGCAGAAAAGCGACCACTTTCTGGAAGGTAGGACGTGCGGAGAAGTGAATCCGAGGCGATATTCGGGAGGATAGACGGCGGGGGAGGGGCCTCCGTCGGCCGCTTCTGGCAAGTGATAGAGCCGCGGAGCACAAAATCGGAACTTTTGAAAGTCTGCTCCGCCGAGGGACGTCACTCCGGTGGCTCAGCGGGGGTGGAACCCTCCGGGACAGTGTGGTCTCAGGACCCTCGGGGTCACAGAAAGACCGGGGGTGCCTGAGGGCAGCAGAGCTCCCAGGTAACGCAGCAGGGAAGCCGGCTGCAGAGGCGGAGCCCAGGCGCGGGCTCTCAGCTGGGGTTGCCATTAACCTCGATCCGCGGCCCAGTCGGGCCACTGCTCCTCCAGCAGGGACCCAACAAGCGGCCGATCCGGGGAGACTCACCTTCCTCCCCCGGGAGGAGCCGCGCGGGAGTGCACCGCAGGGATCTGCTGGGTTTGGAGACTCCAGACCGGGTCCGGTGCCAGAGATAGAAACGCGTGGTCACAGGCCGGTTGAGCACGGAGTGCAGCTGCAGACCGGGGAGACGGGAGTGACTGACGGCTTTTCTCTGGGGGCTCACTGAGGAGCGGGCCCGAGTTCTCGGCTCCTCTGGGGCGGAGATTGGGAGGCCGCCATTTTCACTCTCCGCCTCCAAAGCTGTACGGAAAGCTCGCAGGGAACAAAAGCCCCGGAGAGCAAACCCGAGCAGATAACTTAGCCGGGAGGGGGCAAGGGCGGGGCTATTCCGCCTCCGGCAGAGACATTTGGAAACCACGGCAACAGGCCCCTCCCCAGAAGATCAGCGAGAACAGGCAGCCAAGACCAAGTTTACCGATCAATGAGAACGGCAGAACTCCAGCGCTAGGGGAATGCTGCACATAGAATTCACGGCTTTTTTACCATGATTCCTTAGTCTTTTAAAGTTAATTTTTTTTTTTAACTGTCTTTTTGTCTTTTTATTTCTTTTTGAATTTTTCTTTTTCCCTTTTTCAAACAACATCTTATCAATCCCTTTTTTTAAAAAAAAACATTTTTATTTTTCATTTTTAGAGTCATATTCTATCCCTTCATAGTAGTTACCCATATTTTTGGCTTATATATATAAGTTGTTCTCTCTTTAAAATTTTGAGATAGTTTCTTCTAACAGATTAAAATATACCCTAAATCTCTAGTATATGGTGTTCTCTATTCCCCTGCCTGATCACATCCTCTCCCTTTTTTTTTTTTTCTTTTTCTTTTTTCTTTTTTTAAATCCTCTTTCTTTTTTCAAACAACTTCTTATCAATTCCTTTTATAAAATTTTTTATAATTTCCATTTTTACAGTCATTTTCCATCCCTTCATCATATCAACCCTTATTTTTGTACATATATAAGTTTTTCTTTCTTTAAAATTTTGGGAGACACTTTCTTCTAAAAGACCAAAACACACCCCAAATCTAGTGTGTGGCACTGATCTATATACCATATAGATCATATTTGATCACATTCTGGTTTTTCTTTTCTTGTTGTTCTTTTGTTTTGTTTGTTGTTGTTTTTATCTTTATCTTTTTCTTTTTTTTTCTTTTTTTTTTTTTTTTTTTTTTTTTTTTTCTCTCTTTCCCCTTCTTATCCCACTGCTTCAGGTCTTTTCTGATTTGTTTAGAGTATATTTTCTGGGGACGTGGTTACTCTGCTAGCATTTTGTTCTCTCATTAATCTATTCTCCTCTGCACAAAATGACGAGACGGAAAAAATCACCTCAACAAAAAGAACAAGAGGCAGTACCGACTGCCAGGGACCTACTCAATACGGACATTAGTACGATGTCAGATCTAGAGTTCAGAATCATCACTTTAAAGATACTAGCTGGGCTTGAAAAAAATATGGAAGTTATTAGAGAAACTCTTTCTGGAGAAGTAAAAGAGCTAAAATCCAACCAAGTAGAAATCAAAAAGGCTATTAATGAGGTGCAATCAAAAATGGGGGCACTAACTGCTAGAATAAATGAGGCAGAAGAGAGAATCAGTAATATAGAAGATGAAATGCTGGAAAATAAAGAAGCTGAGAAAAAGAGAGATAAACAACTACTGGATCATGAGGGCAGAATTCGAGAGATAAGTGATACCATAAGACGAAACAACATTAGAATAATTGGGATCCCAGAAGAAGAAGAAAGAGAGAGGGGGGCAGAAGGTATAATGGAGCAAATTATAGCAGAGAACTTCCCTAATTTGGGGAAAGAAACAGGCATGAAAATCCAGGAAGCACAGAGAACCCCTCTCAAAATCAATAAAAATAGGTCAACTCCCCGACATCTAATAGTAAAACTTACAAGTCTCACAGACAAAGAGAAAATCCTGAAAGCAGCTCGGGAGAAGAGATATGTAACCTACAATGGTAGAAACATTAGACTGGCAACAGACCTATCCACAGAGACCTGGCAGGCCAGAAAGGACTGGCAGGATATATTCAGAGCACTAAATGAGAAAAATATGCAGCCAAGAATACTCTATCCAGCTAGGCTGTCATTGAAAATTGAAGGAGAGATAAAAAGTTTCCAGGACAAAAAAAAACTAAAGGAATTTGCAAACACAAAACCAGCCCTACAGGAAATCTTGAAAGGGGTCCTCTAAGCAAAGAGAGACCCTAAAAGCAACATAGACCAGAAAGGAACACAGACAATATATGGTAACAGTCACCTTACAGGCAATATAATGGCACTAAATTCCTATCTTTCAATAGTTACCTTGAATGTAAATGGGCTAAATGCCCCAATCAAAAGACACAGGCTAACAGACTGGATTAAAAAACAAGATCCATCGATATGCTGTCTGCAAGAGACTCATTTTAGACCCAAAGACACCCCCAGATTGAAAGTGAGGGGGTGGAAAACCATTTACCATGCTAATGGACACCAAAAGAAAGCTGGGGTGGCAATCCTTATATCAGACCAATTAGATTTTAAACCAAAGACTGTAATAAGAGATGAGGAAGGACACTATATCATACTTAAAGGATCTATCCAACAAGAAGATCTAACAATTGTAAATATCTATGCCCCTAACATGGGAGCAGCCAATTATATAAGGCAATTAATAACAAAAGCAAAGAAACACATCAACAACAATACAATAATAGTGGGGGACTTTAACATCCCCCTCACTGAAATGGACAGATCATCTAAGCAAAAGATCAACAAGGAAATAAAGACTTTAAATGACACACTGGACCAAATGGACTTCACAGACATATTCAGAACATTCCACCCCAAAGCAACGGAATACACATTCTTCTCTACTGCCCATGGAACATTCTCCAGAATCGACCACATCCTAGGTCATAAATCAGGTCTCAACCGGTACCAAAAGATTGGGATCATTCCCTGCCTATTTTCAGACCACAATGCTTTGAAACTAGAACTCAATCCCAAGAGGAAAGTCGGAAAGAACTCAAATACATGGAGGCTAAAGAGCATCCTACTGAAGAATGAATGGGTCAACCAGGAAATTAAAGAAGAATTAAAAAAATACATGGAAACTAATGAAAATGAAAACACAACTGTTCAAAATCTTTGGGATGCAGCAAAGGCAGTCCTAAGAGGAAAGTATATAGCAATACAAGCCTTTCTCAAGAAACAAGAAAGGTCTCAAGTACACAACCTAACCCTACACCTAAAGGAGCTGGAGAAAGAACAGCAAATAAAGCCTAAACCCAGCAGGAGAAGAGAAATCATAAAGATCAGAGCAGAAATCAATGAAATAGAAACTAAAAGAACAGTAGAACAGATCAACGAAACTAGGAGCTGGTTCTTTGAAAGAATTAACAAGATTGATAAACCCCTGGCCAGACTTATCAAAAAGAGAAGAGAAATGACCCAAATCAACAAAATCATGAATGAAAGAGGAGAGATCACAACCAACACCAAAGAAATACAAACAATTATAAGAACATATTATGAGCAACTCTATGCCAGCAAATTAGATAACCTGGAAGAGATGGATGCATTCCTAGAGATGTATCAACTACCAAAACTGAACCAGGATGAAATAGAAAACCTGAACAGACCTATAACCACTAAGGAAATTGAAGCAGTCATCAAAAATCTCCCAAAAAACAAAAGCCCAGGGCCAGATGGCTTCCCAGGGGAATTCTACCAAACATTTCAAGAAGAATTAATACCTATTCTTCTGAAACTGTTCCAAAAAATTGAAACGGAAGGAAAACTTCCAAACTCATTTTATGAGGCCAGCATTACCTTGATCCCCAAACCAGACAAAGACCCCATCAAAAAGGAGAATTACAGACCAATATCCCTGATGAACATGGATGCAAAAATTCTCACCAAAATACTAGCCAATAGGATCCAACAGTACATTAAAAGGATTATTCACCATGACCAAGTGGGATTTATCCCTGGGCTGCAAGGTTGGTTCAACATCCGCAAATCAATCAATATGATACAGTACATTAACAAAGGAAAGAACAAGAATCATATGATCCTCTCGATAGATGCCGAAAAAGCTTTTGACAAAGTACAGCATCCTTTCTTGATCAAAACTCTTCAGAGTATAGGGATAGAGGGTACATACCTCAATATCATAAAAGCCATCTATGAAAAACCTACAGCAAATATTATTCTCAATGGGGAAAAACTGAGAGCTTTCCCCCTAAGGTCAGGAACGCGGCAGGGATGTCCACTATCACCACTGCTATTCAACATAGTATTGGAAGTCCTAGCCACAGCAATCAGACAACAAAAAGAAATCAAAGGCATCCAAATTGGCAAAGAAGAAGTCAAACTCTCACTCTTTGCAGATGATATGATACTTTATGTGGAAAACCCAAAAGACTCCACCCCAAAACTGCTAGAACTCATACAGGAATTCAGTAAAGTGGCAGGATATAAAATCAATGCACAGAAGTCAGTGGCATTCCTATACACCAACAACAAGACAGAAGAAAGAGAAATTAAGGAGTCGATCCCATTTACAATTGCACCCAAAACCATAAGATACCTAGGAATAAATCTAACCAAAGAGACAAAGGATCTGTACTCAGAAAACTATAAAATACTCATGAAAGAAATTGAGGAAGACACAAAGAAATGGAAAAACGTTCCATGCTCATGGATTGGAAGAACAAATATTGTGAAGATGTCAATGCTACCTAGAGCAATCTACACATTCAATGCAATCCCCATCAAAATACCACCCACTTTTTTCAAAGAAATGGAACAAATAATCCTAAAATTTGTATGGAACCAGAAAAGACCCCGCATAGCCAGAGGAATATTGAAAAAGAAAAGCAAAGCCGGTGGCATCACAATTCCGGACTTCAAGCTCTATTACAAAGCTGTCATCATCAAGACAGCATGGTACTGGCACAAAAACAGACACATCGATCAATGGAACAGAATAGAGAGCCCAGAAATGGACCCTCAACTCTATGGTCAACTAATCTTCGACAAAGCAGGAAAGAATGTCCAATGGAACAAAGACAGTCTCTTCAACAAATGGTGTTGGGAAAATTGGATAGACACATGCAGAAGAATGAAACTGGACCACTTCCTTACACCACACACAAAAATAGACTCCAAATGGTTGAAAGACCTCAATGTGAGACAGGAGTCCATCAAAATCCTAAAGGAGAACACAGGCAACAACCTCTTTGACCTCAGCCGAAGCAACTTCTTCCTAGAAACATCGCCAAAGGCAAGGGAAGCAAGGGCAAAAATGAACTATTGGGACTTCATCAAGATAAGAAGCTTTTGCAAAGCAAAGGAAACAGTTAAGAAAACCAAAAGACAACCGACAGAATGGGAGAAGATATTTGCAAATGACATATCAGATAAAGGGCTAGTATCCAAAATCTATAAAGAACTCATCAAACTCAACACCCAAAGAACAAAGAATCCAATTAAGAAATGGGCAGAAGACATGAACAGACATTTTTCCAAAGAAGACATCCAAATGGCCAACAGACACATGAAAAAGTGCTCAATATCGCTCGGCATCAGGGAAATCCAAATCAAAACCTCAATGAGATATCACCTCACACCAGTCAGAATGGCTAAAATTAACAAGTCAGGAAACGACAGATGTTGGCGGGGATGCGGAGAAAGGGGAACCCTCCTCCACTGTTGGTGGGAATGCAAGCTGGTGCAGCCACTCTGGAAAACTGTATGGAGGTTCCTCAAAAAGTTGAAAATAGAGCTACCATATGATCCAGCAATTGCACTACTGGGTATTTACCCCAAAGATACAAAAGTAGGGATCCGAAGGGCTACGTGCACCCCGATGTTTATAGCAGCAATGTCCACAATAGCCAAACTGTGGAAAGAGCCAAGATGTCCATCGACAGATGAATGGATAAAGAAGATGTGGTATATATATTCAATGGAATATTATGCAGCCATCAAAAGGAATGAGATCTTGCCATTTGCAACGACGTGGATGGAACTGGAGGGTATTATGTTGAGTGAAATAAGTCAAACAGAGAAAGACATGTATCATATGATCTCACTGATATGAGGAATTCTTAATCGCAGGAAGCAAACTGAGTGTTGTTGGAGTGGGGGGTGGGGTGGGAGGGATGGGGGGACTGGGTGATAGACACTGGGGAGTGTATGTGCTCTGGTAAGCGCTGTGAATTGTGCAGGACTGTTGAATCTCAGATCTGTGCCTCTGAAACAAATAATGCAATATATGTTAAGAAAAAAAAAAAAGAAGAAGAAGAAGAAGGTAGCGGGAGGGGAGGAATGAAGCGGGGGAAGTCGGAGGGGTAGACGAACCATGAGAGACGATGGACTCTGAAAAACAAACAGGGTTCTAGAGGGGAGGGGGGTGGGAGGATGGGTTAGCCTGGTGGTGGGTATTTAGGAGGGCACATTCTGCATGGAGCACTGGGTGTTATGCACAAACAATGAATCATGGAACACTTCATCTAAAACTAATGTTGTAATGTAAGGGGATTAACATAAGAATAAAAAAATTAAAAAAAAAAAAAAAAAAAAAAAAAAAACATTTTGGCAAACGTGCATCTTTATTAATGCATTACAGAACAAGATCTAATAATTACCATAATTTCCAAGTAGCAGGAAGCATAAATGATATTTGGAGAAACATGCAGCAACTGTGAAGTAATACGACTACATCTATGGTACATCTATTGCTGACAGAGTCACGGGTTCTGCTCCCACTACTGGGTCTCTTGCTGCATTCCTAACTGCAGAAAATGCTGAATTTCAGTCAGAGGTTAACAAAAATAAAGAGGTAGTTTTCCCATCCAGGTTTACAAACCTTTGATTATTGTGAGCTCCTGAGTTTAAAGTCATAGGTACAACTACAACAGGAGAGACTGGACGCTGTCTGCTCTGACTTGCAGGAGGTGTCTCCACTGGCCTGCCGGGGCCGTCACTACGACATTGTGAAGCATGGTATCTACAGATGGAGGAGGGGGGGGTGGAGGGGGGCAGGCTGAAAGATAGACACCCTGTGTCTATTACACTGGAAAATTGCTTAACCTGAGCAAAGACTCAGTGGATCACACACGTGTAATTCATTCCATTACTGTTAACAACCTAAATGTGGCTTCAGGCTGGAATATAATAAGAAATCAGGATACATGGCAAAATGTGTTCATTCCCTCTTCTCAACTAAGTACAGGGATTTACTTAGAAACATCTTAGAAACAAAATCAGCAGGATGGAAGGTGAGAAAAAATTACTCAAATGCAACTAATAATCATTAATAATTAATAACCATTCCACCCACACACTGGGATTCTACCTTTATTGTTAATAAGCTAAGGACTCAAGGGTTACATATTTTTCTGTGTGTATTTGTTCATTTCTTTTCAAGCATTCAATGATTAGTCTCAAATTAGCCCTCAGCGTGAGCATGAGTCTACAGGGGAGATACTTATTCTTTCATAACATTTCCCAACATGATCCCAATACACCCCCAGAGTCACCTCCACCACTTTGCCACGCCCACTACCTTCCAGAGAAGTAGGTCTTGCCTTCTCCCAGTTCAAGGGGATATACTTATGCTAAAAACTATTCATTATTGACCTGAAATTCTAATTTAACTAGATAAACTCTATTTTTATTTAGAGTTGTGGCAACCCTACCCAGATCATACTTCGTACTTTCAAACATCCTTGTCCTTGTCATGCTATCCTTTCCCGTAGGATGCCCTCCATCATCCCTTTGGCAAATTCGGTCTTCCAGAACCAACTCAAACACCCTTTTCTCTGTAAAACCTTCCCTATTTTCCTCAGGTAGGTCATCCTGTGATATTTTCTTATATCTATTAAAGACTTAAATAGTGAATGGGCTCCCTGTCTCCCCCACTGACCGTGAGCTCTTCAAGGGCACCACTGGGTCTGAGTATCTTTGTATCTTCATGCCTGGTATGCAGTAGATACTTAATAAGTGTTTGTTGAAGGAATGAATTAATGAATTTCTTCGTAAATGAACCACTGCTGTTCCTATTAACAGCCTTCCTATTCCTATTTCTCCCTCACCACATCAATTCCTCTCCTTAAAACAGTATTTTTCAAACCTCGGGCCATTCCTTAGGAAGAATAAAAATTAATTTAGGGGGCAAAAGCCAGCATGAAATAGAATAGAGTGGAGGAGAGTAAAGGGGGTGGTGTGTAGCACCCATGGAAGCTAAACCTTGTTGAACTTGAGTTTCAGGTGCATGGGTGAATGTGTGTGTGTGCGTGTACTGGGTTTTGACCAAAATAGTATGAGAGCCCTGTTAGGAACATCAGGATTAGCCACAAGTCTCTGTTAACATTTCTTGTGATTTCTTGGCACTCCTTTCAAACATCTTCAATGGCTCCCCATTTCCTACATTCGAGACCTTCTATGATCTGGCCTCAACCTACTGCTTAGCCTTCTCTTCCCACAACCAACTCCACAAACCATCCACCCCAGAGAAATGCCTATTGCATTCCCTCTCCCACCCCCTGAATGGACAAGAATATACTCTTTGCTCCACAAAGTCTGTTCACCTTCTCCCCCAGTCAGCCCACCCCTGCCATCCCTGAATGGCCCCCCTCCTCTCTGCTTTTTTTTTCCATAGAATTACCCCTGCTTCCTGACTTCCAATCCAAAGCAAACTCCTGCTTCCTTCAACCTTCTACAAAATCACCCAAAAGAAACCGAATCCTCTAATACATTCTTTCTAATTCCCTCTTACTGAGAAGCCCCTCCGTTCCTTATGACGTGCCCACCTGGTTCCACTACTAATGTGTTCGTGGTGGTCTTGGGCTAGAGCGCATTGACAGCTGGCTCGTACTGGTAAGTACAAACCTAATGTTTGTTGTAAAATACTATTAGGATTTTTGTACCACCACATGATTCTTTGCTTTTCACATGGTGATAATTACCTGAATTATGTGGTCCATGTTGTTTGCAAAGAGTAAGTTGGTTGTGTACACAGGCTAGGTTACACGTGTCAGCTTGGCATGAAGAGTGTCAGGCCAACTGCAACCTGAAAGTTCTTTTAATTGACTAGGACTTGTTCTCACCATCAGACAAATGACAAATATCTCAAAATTCTAGCCCCATTACATGACTAATGTCAATAAGCCACAGAAAACTGAGGCCACCAAATATATTTTTAGTGTTCTTGGAAAACTACTTCAAAGCCTTTTGGAGAGAGATGCAGTGTATAAATATATTTCAAAATAAATAATGCTATACAGTTGTGTTGTACCTCATAGATTCCAAAGTTCTCTTGACATTACTTTCTGGTGATGTCCCATCCCACCAGTCATGACTAAAAGTGGCTGACCTAACATTTGTGCTCGTCGTGAAATGAATGCACGTGAACCCAGGAAACAAATGTTTTCTTTTTCCAGAAATTCCTACATGTTCTTCACAAATGCCAAAAATCAATTTATAAGCACATATGTAATCTGTTCAATCTACTCAAATAAATTCTAAATTTCTTTCAGTATCTCCCCTCCTTTCAATAGTCTAGTGCATAGTAGAGATCTAAAAAATAAATTGAGGAGCACGTGGGTGGCTCAGTCGTTAAGCAACTGCCTTTGGCTCAGGTCATGATCCCAGGGTCCTGTGATCGAGCCCTGTATCAGGCTTCCTACTCGGCGGGGTGTCTGCTTCTCTCTCTCTCTCTCCCTCTGTCCCTCTCCACTGCTTGTTCTCTCTCTCTCAAATAAGTAAATAAAATCTTTTTAAAAAAATTTAAAAATAAAAAAAATAGATACACATTTAGAAATCAAGTACTAAGTATCTACTACATACACCTCTTTATTTGATCTTCAAATCTGGGTGCCAGCAAGGTACATATGAGGAAATTAAAATTAGGTCACATTTCTGTAATGGTCTGAATTGTGTGCCCCCACCCTACACCCCGGATTCATATGTTGAAGTCCTAACCCCCAGTGTGAGTATATTTGGAAATAGGGCCTTTAAGGGGGTTATTAGGGTTGAATGAGACATAAGGGTGGATCCTAATCCTCCAAGATTGGTGTCTAAGAAAAGGAAGAGACACCAGATTTCCTTCTCTTTCTCTCTCTCAATCTCTCTCTCTCCACACACAGAAGAAAGCCAGGGGAGGACACAGTGAGAAAGGAGCCATCTGCAAGCCAGGAAGAGAGGTCTCACCAGAAGCCAACCCTAATGGTACCGTAGTCTTGGATTTCCAGCTTCCAGCACTATGAGAAAATAAATCTCTTGTTTAAGCCACCAGGCATTGGTATTCTGTTCAGCAGCCCAAATAGACTCATACAAATTCCAAAATCAAACAGGTAATAAACGGTGAAGATGGATTTAAAATCAGATCTCTGGACACCGAGTGTAGCATTCTTTATAATACACCATGCAAAAGTGTTTGCTAAATGTTTCGGATCCGTCTTTAGACCAAGTTCTAAACTTCCCGGGAGCTCCGAGAGGTAAAATGAGACCTGTGCCCTTGGTATGCAGCTCAAGTACAGTGGTGACCATTTTCACTGGAAGTGACAAGAGGCTGCTGAGTTCCAGCTGGCCTGGCCTCAGGGAGTTCCCCCAACACTTACGCTTACTTTCACTTTACCTTGACCTCGCGGCAGCAGCTCTGAGGCCAGAGGCTACAGCATGGACCGGCAGGGCTGCAAGGTTTGTTCAGTGTCAGGATCTACCCCAAACTTTCTTCTGCTTTTCTTTTTACTTTCCTCATTGGGAGGGGCCCTGAGGCTGGAGGCAGAGGCTCGACCAGCCAAAATCCACGCTTGGTCGTCAGGGTGAACCCCTCCTCTCCATTACTTTTATTTTAGCTCTTATAAATAATAACCAAAGAACTGGGTATTCTGCTCTTGTTACTTTGCATTTCCTTATGCAGCCAATGAGCTAATTCCCTGGAAGTTGCATCCATCATTTCTAATTTCCATTGGTAACTTTTTTTTTTAAAAGATTTTATTTTTAGGGCACCTGGGTGGCTCAGTTGGTTAAGCGACTGCCTTCAACTCAGGTCATGATCCTGGAGTCCCGGGATCGAGTCCCGCATCGGGCTCCCTGCTCGGCAGGGAGTCTGCTTCTCCCTCTGACCCTCCCCCCTCTCATGCTCTCTCTCAAATAAATAAATAAAATCTTTAAAAAAAAAAAAAAGATTTTATTTTTATTTATGAGAGAAGGTCGGGAGCAGGGAAGGAGCAGAGGGAGAGGGACAAGCATACTCTGAGCTGAGCTGGAAGCCTGACTCGGGACTCGATCTCACGAGCCTGAGGTCATGACCTGAGCCAAAACCAAGAGTCGGACGTTTAAGCGACTGAGCCACCCAGGTGCCCCTCCATTGGTAACTTCTACTTCCCGTAACTGATGAGAGCTGCCATTCCGTGCCATGGATGACCACGCTGTCCAGGAATCAAAAGTCAAGCCCTGCCCTCTCACCCTTTGTCTTCCCAAACTATGTGTTTCAGTGAGTCAAGATCATTCTACTGAATCCCACTTCTCCTGACACTGACTACTTGCTGTTTGCCCCAATGGGAGGTGTGAGGATACAAGTCCTTCAGAGTGCCAAGTCTCCCTCGAACTTCTGACACCACCTGCAAAGATAGAGTCCAACTACAAAGTTAGAGGGCATGATTTCCGTGACTTTCCTCACTTCTGATACCCACTGCAAGTTCAGGGGGTTCTGAAAACCACCCCTCAGTCCTGATCATACATTCAAAGAACTCACAGAACTGACTGAAAGCTGTTATAGTCATGGTTATAGTTTATTACTGAGAAAGAATACAGATGAAATTAGCCAAACAAAGAGACACATAGGGAAAAGTCTAGGTTTCCAAACCCAAAGCTTCCATTGCCCTCAGGCTATATTACCTTCTCATGACCGGTGTGTGACTATACACATGGGGCATATGGCCAACCAGGGAAAGTCACCTGATCTCCAGTGTCTGCAGTCTTTATGGGGGCTTCATATCAAGGTATTACTGATTGGCCATGGAGCTGAACTCAGCATTCAGCTCTTTCCACTACCCCAGGGGTAGGGCTGATATCAAGGGGCCCACCAGGAGTCATTGGCCACTGTAAATAAAAAGACACTCCTGTCACTTGGAAAATTCCAAGAGTTTAGAGGTTACCTCCCAGGAGCCAGAGACCAAGGTGACCCCTCTCTCTGAGCAAGGCAAGTTCTTTACTACACATTTTTCACCTGCTTGTGCCTCACAGATATGCCTTACAAAGGTGGGTACAGTGAACAGTAAAAATAGTAGCCACACTGAGAGTGTATTAACTACCACTGTACACTTATTTTTGTCTAATTCTCAAAACCCTGCAAAGTTGTTGTTAGTCCCATTTTACAGATAAGAAAATTGAGGCCCAGAAAAGTTGCCCCCCAAAAAACGAAAAGTTGCCCAAAGTTTTAGAGAGGGAAAGTAACAGATGTGACTGTGGTGACACAGCATATCCTTTGGGCTATTACATCCATGTTCCCAATTACATTCACTCATTCATTCTACAAACATGTATTTTCCGTCTACTATGTACCAGGAACTATTCTAGGTGTTGAAGATACAGCCAAGGACAAAACAGACAAAAATCACTGCTCAAATGGAGTAGATATCCTAACTGGAGGAAAACAGAAAATTAGCAAATAAATAAGCAAAACACATAGTACTTTGAGTGGTGATATTACTATGGAAAAAATAAAGCAACATGTACACTGTTTAGACCTTCATTGAAACACATCAACTGTAACAAGATGTCTCTGAGACAAATGGGAAATTTACATATGAATTGGTGTTATGTGATACATTTTTATTAGATTTGATGATGGCATGATGTCTGTATTCCAAAAAACAGGTATTTTTCTATTAAAAATACGGACTGATGTATTTATGGATAAAATGAGATTGCAAAAGTGTTGATAATTATTGATGCCAGATGATAAATATGTGAAGGGCCTTTATACTAATATTTCTAATCTGGGGTATGCTTAAAAATTTATGTAACACAAAGTTTAAAAAAAAAGAAAGAAAACAATGGATGGGGGTGGCAGATAGGTCTTGCTACAGACCTTGCAAGACCAAATAGGTGTATCGGAGAAGACCCAAGAAGGTGACACTGAAACCAATGCTTGGAGGCAGGGGAGGGGGCTACATGGATCTCTAGGGAAAGAACATTCCAGGCAGAAGTAGGAGCTAGGGCAGAGCGCTCATGTAGGTATCAGGGTGCCTGGCAGGACATGTTCAAGGAAGAAGTCCAATTGCTGGAAAGGCATGAGCGACTGATAAAAGCAGAAGGTGGCACCAGTGAACAGAGATGGGATGGGTGGAGAGGAAGGAGATGCAGGGCCGTACCCAACAAAGAATTCATATCCAAAACATATAAAGAATACCTACAAACCCATAAGAAGAATGTAGGCAACCCAATAGAAAAATGGGCAGAAGACTTGAACAAGCGCTTCACAGAAAAGGAAATGGCCAAGGAGCATATGAAAAGGTGCTCTACTTCATTATTCACCAGGGAAATGCAAATTCAAACCACAATGCTACACCGCCACACACCCGCAGAAAGGTTAAAATTCAAAGGCAGGCAACACGAGGAATTAGTATTGATGCATGTGTAAATTGGTACAAATTGTGGTGCATACTGAAACTAAAGATACGCATACCGCTTAAGCAATCAGTTCCATTTCTAGGTGTATGTCCAACAGAAAACCATGTAAATGTTCACCAAAGACTGGAACAAGAACGTTCAGAGCAGCACCATTCTTAACATCTGACAACTGAGAACGACCCAAATGCCCAGTAACAGCAAAATGGGTAAACCGTGGGCGACTCTACAGCATTTAGAATAAGAAAGTAAACCATATGGATGAATCTCACAAAAACGGTGAGCAAAGGAAGCAGACACAAAGAATACTGTGATTCCATTTATGTAAAGTTCAAAAACAAGCAAAACTAATCTATGTTGTCAGAAGACAGATCGTTGGTCACCACTGTTGGAGAAAGGGACTGGAAAGGAGGATGGGGTTTTGGGGACGAACTGGTGATGTCCTGTTTCCTGACCTGGATGCTAGTTAAGTACGTGTGTTTGATGTGTGGACAGCCACAAGTCACACACTGATGATGTGTGCACTTTTTTGAATATTATGCTTCAATAAAATGTTTTTTTAAAAAAATCATGCAGGGGCATCTTGCTTTCCCCCTCCATGGTGAGCAATGACAGGTCCTCCACGCAGACGCCCCTCTCCCCCATCCCATGCTGAATGAGAGCAACACGGAGCACGGGGATTGTTGCCTGAAAAAGAAAGAAGACATGCCTTCTCAGCTCACAGCTGCAACCTCTAGGGTTCCGGACGCTGAAACTGGCATGGCAAGTTCTCTGGCTCCTGGGTGAGGATCTACTCCAAAGAAACAGGGCAAAACTATAAACAAGAAATGAAAATATGAGGACAGTCTCTTCCCCTCAGCATTAAGAATGTTGATAAGGGGCCTTACTGTATCTTATCCAACAGAACATTCTTAGGATCACGATGCCAGTTAAGTTGTGGCATCATTCTAAACCAATTGTTCAGAGTTTTACAGAAAAAGAGATTGAATATTTTGTGTAGACATTATGAACTCTTTAAAAGCCAAAAATTATTACAGCTTTTCAAACTAGAAATGAAAAGCCCACTGAGGCATCCTGCAGGTTTTAATTTCTAACATGGTAAATACTGATCTCTGTAACCTGGGTCCTCAATAAATTTTTAAAGAGTAAAGGATCTTGAGACCAAAAAGGGAGAAAATCTCTGTGGATGATCTCCGCCACACTAGGTCCGTTTCTTCCTATGACCTCATACGGAGCTATTGTTTTGGAATTCCAATAACCAAAGGACTCTCTGTCTGGGCCTAGGTTATCATTCCTTCTAGCTCAGGAAGCTGCTTTTCAGTGACCTGGGGGACTTGAACCAAACTTAGCTCTTTCCTCCTTGGCACTTTGAGTTTTCTTTTTAGTTTATTGGCGTTTCCCTTGTTTTCTCTCTTTTTTCCTTGTTCTTATTTTTTATTCTTTTATTTCTACTTTTCACGGGTTTTTTTTTTTTCCTTTTACTTAATTTCTTCTTTTTAAATTTAGTTTGTATTTGTTCAGTTTCAGTTTTGGGTTTTTTGTTTTTGCTTTTGTTTTTTGGGGGGGGGGTTGGGTTTTTTTGGTCTGGCATTGTGTTTTGATTCCGTTACAAAGATCAGTTCCTCGGGTGAACCTTGAACCGATTTTCTTTTGAGGTGATTTGGGCCAAGCCTCTCCCCAGCTTTTCCCAAATGTAAGCCGACCTGAGGACCCCTTGGCTCCAAGGCCGCAGCAAGGCCAACACGCGGCGGGCCCTCCCTCTCGGCCGCCTCTGCTGAGCACAGACTCACTGGGACTGACGACCGTCTCCCCCAGGCCACTGGCAAGCGGGACTCGGCTGTGGGGAGGTTGGCCCAGCACCTCCTGACCGGGACAGCGATGGCCGTGAAGATCACTGATGAGACGCCACGCAACCCCTCCAGCCTCCAGAGACTCCCCGCAAAGCAGGCGCCGTGAAGGCGCGGATCACCCGCACTCAGGGAAAAACTGCAAGTGCGGACGCGGGGGAAGCTCCCCGGCCGTGAGGAAGGCGCTGGCGGAGGAGGGGGTTCGAGCCCCTAGTGGCTCAGGGCAGCGGGAAGGGGAAGAGGCCGAGGCAAGTTCCATCAGACGGGGTCCTCTGTGCCAACTGTGCCCAGAGGCGTGCTGTCCACAGAGACCTGAAGGCAGAAACCCCGCTCTTGGAGGCTGACGGGAACATCACGATTGCCAACTCTGGCTTCAGCAACAGATTCGCCGTTTCCAACAGGCTGGACACGTGCGGCAGTCCCCCTGTGCCGCCGCCAGCTCTCCCAGGGGAGAACGGAGGGGGTCCTCCTCCACGCTCTGGGCAACACGTTCCTGCCTTTGAGGGACAGAACGTCAAGGAGCTGGGGGGGCGGCACGGAGCAGAAGGTATCACATTCCGCTGTCGTCCACGGAGTGTGGAAATCTGCTAGAGAAATTGCTCATCCCCGTCCCAGTAAGAGAGGCAGGTGGAGGATACTGGGAGGGCTCCATGCCTCGCTGTGGGTCATGACGCCGAGGACCTGAAGGCCTCCGTGGAGCCCGTCTGCGCCACGAGGACCCCGGGCGGGCTGGAGGCGGGCGGCCGCGGGTTGCACATGGACGGAGAGCTCCGGGACTCGCTCACAGGCCGGGAGGGCAATGGGGCAATGGCCACATACCTGCTCCCGGCTTCTAGGAGACCCGAGGGCCGCGGCCCGCCTGAAGCCTGAGCCTTCAGCTGATCTACCCAACAGCAGGCCCCCCGCCAGGGCCAGCACCGGGTCTCTGCCCACCGCAAGCCGCCCCCCCCCCCCAACTGCTACTCCAGGACCACTCGGAGGAGCCACGCAGCTCCCGAGGACGACCAGGGGACAGCGCAGCCCGCGTGCCTGCCAGCCCTCTAGCGGCCTGAGAGGAAGACCGCCGTGTCCCCGCTGCCCTCCCCAGCCTCTCCCCCGGCACAAATCCGAGCAGGAATTCCTCCCTCTGGGAGAGAACCAGCCTCGGCCAGGCCTCCAGGCAGAGCGGCAAAGACACGCTAAGCCAGCAGGGCCCCGGTGCACACACACACACACACACACACCCGCTTCTGCCACCGTCCGCCGGGCCCCTGAACCAGGAACCCGAGGCCGGGTCAGACCTCTGGCCTGCGCCCTTGCAGAGTCCTTGCGAGGAGCCACCGCCCGGCACGCCCCCCGCACCCCCGCCAGCAGGTCCCTGGGGCCTCCCCTCTACCCACCCTGTCCCTGGGGGAAGGAGCCCCGCCTGTCCCCAGGGAGCGCCCCCCGCCGGCAGCCCGGCAGGTGCCAGACCCAGAGATTCCGCCCTCGGGGAGACGCCGGCCTCTCCCTGCGGCGACGGCCGCTGCCCGCAGGGCCCCTGGGAGCGTCTTCGGGCAGCTCCAGTTCGAATCCCCAGGCAGAATCTTCGTCCGACGGCTGCCGGCAGGAAGCTGAATGACCCTGCGAGCGAAGGCCGAGGGACGACACCCGCGCTCCCAGGCGGCCGCGGAGCCGGTGGCGCCGAGGGAAGGAACCGCCGGCGGCCGCGCTGCAGGTGGACGGAGGTGACGGCGCTGCCCGAGAGGACGGAGGTGACAGCCCCGCGGGGCCCCGAGCTGCGGCGGGAGGCGGCCGCCGCTCCACCCAACAGCAGCCGGCGCCTCCGCGACCGCCGGGGACGGGAGGGGACGGCCACACCGCCGCCGGCGACACGGCTCCTGCCGGCCCTGTAGGGGGACAGACACAGGGCCAGGGAGAGCACACGAGGCTGCGGGAGCCCCGCTGGGCCGCCCCGTCGCCACCCTCCCCGCGTTTAGCAGCGCCTCCAGCAGCCAGGGTCGCGGGAAGCTCCCCGGTGCAAAGGGAAGGCTCCCCGGTGCGGGCTGGAGGCTGGCGGGCCAGCCGCAACCTTTCCTCCCGGCTCCACCGCGAGCTGCGGGGGTTCCTGCCGGTGGCCGGGGCTGGAGCCCTCTCAGGGCCCCCCAGGCCCACTTCCACTCCTACCTGGTTCTCCCCGTCTTCCCTCCAGGCAGACCACCCGCCGGTCCTGCCCCGGGGCAGGGTCTGGGGCTGCAGAGGTGTGGCTGGGGGGCTCTGGCCACCTTCCACCCCCAGCCCTCTGCCCTCCCTCCGTCCCCAGAGCCCGGCACTTCTCCACAAGGTGCTGTGAAAGGGGAGCTTGGCCCCTTCCTCCAGCCTGCGCCATCACCTCTCCGGCTGCCCTCCAGGGCTTGGAGTGCGGCGGGGACTGCCTGCAGGGCTCCTCTGGGGTCCACTGGGCTACTCGTCTCCCTAGTGACAGGGACACTGAGCATACTCCACTCTAGGAGAGACTCTGAAAGCACCCACTGCCCATCACCCTCTCCCCCCTGGTTTGCACTGACCTGGACACTCTCTAGGTCCACTGCAGTGACCCTGTCTCACCCCCCTGCTACCTCAACAGTGTGTCTCCCTAGCTGTCGCTTCCGGACAATGTGGTCCATCCTTGGGCTGGGGGACAAGAGGGGCAAAGTGGCTCCGTGTCTGCTAGCCTCGCTGCCGGAATGGGAACGGGTGGTTACCGGCGCCGGCGGGGCGGGGGAGGGGGCCGCTGCATCCCTCAATGTATTTCTCTGCGGTTTCTGTTCTTGAGAAGTAAGGCTCAGACCGAGGGCTCCTCTTCCCTCTACTGCCTCTTCCTGCCCCACAGGACTGTCCGGATGCTCCAGTGGGTCCAGGAGGGCATGGCTTGGCTCCCGAGGGGGGTGGAGCCAGGGGCACCCCAGCCAGGGCCCCACCCGCCCAGCATCCGTCCTGCGCTTAATTTTTCCTCAGGATCAAACACATAGTAAAAAGAATGTTTGGGTGGGGGAAGGGAACCTTTAGGCCTCTATACGACTTTTACTCTGAGAGGACCGGGGAGACATTGGAATTTTCACAGAGAAGTGACATAAGCTGACTGATTTGTTGTTGGGGTTTTTTAGGGGGCAGGGGAGAGGCAGAGGGAGAGAGAGAATCTTAGGCTCCAGGCACAGCGCAGAGCCCATTGCGGGGCTCGATCTCACAACCCTGAGATCATAACCTGAGCTGAAATCAAGAGTCGTTCGCTTAACCGACTGAGCCACCCAGATGCTCCAAGCTGATTGATGTTTTAACAGGATCCTTGTGTTTGGTAAAGTGTTTAGGGGACCGGGGCAGAAGTAGGGAAACACCAGGAAATATTGCCATCATCCAGGGGAGTGGTGATGGTGGACGGGACCAGGGTCATGGAAGCGAAGGTGAGGGGGAGCGCGTCCCTGTGGCTGGCAGCTTGCACCTGTGGAATTGGCCGGCAGGGCCTGATTTCCGAGGGGCCTCCGGCCCAGCTGTCTCTGCCTCCCAGGCCCAGTATGGCCTTCTGTCCTCTTCTATCTTTTCTCCTGGACCCCCTCTTCCAGCTAATATCAGAAGATCCAAGCATAGGGGCCAAAAGAAGTCATCTAAGATGCAAATTAATAAGTACAGAGTGAAAGGAGAGGTAACACAGAGGAAGAGAAGGCCTTCAGTTCATGGTCTCCATTGTAAGCAACAGAAACCAACTCAGATTGATCTTGACAGGAAAGGAATTTCTGATAACGTTATTGGGTAGATCGCCACATTGCCAATGTGCACGGAGACCCAGGTTCCACGGAACACAGGATCAAGTACCCACGGCCCCCCGGCGTAGCTCATCGAGGGCGCGCATCCCCACCAGCAGCAGCAGCAAGCTAAAGGCCCTAAAGCTTGCACCATCCACCTCTCTAGCACTGCACCCTGCACCCATACCACCCCAGCCCCGCTGCCACGACTGCTCTAGGAACTCAGTCCAAGTAGAGGCTCCCAGTCCCTACCTCTTTGAGTCACAGGCTCCTGCTCCCAAGTCCATGCAAGTCACTTGACCGTGTGATAGCTGCCAGGGAATCTGGGGAAACAAGCGTTTGTCATTGTCATCTCCCATGGGGGCGGGGGGGGGGCAGCCTCTGCATCCCACTATGACTAATAAAGGCTGGGGACACACCAAACATACAAGGGATTGCAGATGCTAAGCAGACTTAAAGGAATACACACTCAATTGTCCAGAAGATAATGTTTATCAGATGGGGACCAGCAAATGTCCCAGGATTATAAAATTACCAGACTGATTTCCTTCTGTGGCTCTAATCCACACTACCAGAAGGAAAATCCAACAGAAAAATTATTAAAATGCCCCATTCTTTTAGTAAGTGATTTAGCCTTCTAAGAAAATTACCTTAATTGATTAACATTCATTTGGATATTTGTTTGAATATTATTGACAACATGATAAAATTTTTATTCTAAAAATGTTTGCATGAGGTCGCTCAGTCAGTTGAGAGCAGCCAGCTCTTGGTTTCAGCTCAGGTCACAATCTCAGGATCCTGAGATCAGTGGGGAGTCTCACTGGGGAGTCTGCCTGAGATTCTCTCCCTCTGCCCCTCCCCACGTCCACATGTTCTCTCTTTCTAAAATTGAAAAAAAAGTTTGCATGATACAGAGGTATCTATATAGGCATACAGATACATACATACAGAGAGAGAGAGAGAACATCAGAACCCTGACAATACCTTTTAACACCCACCTTGATCCACATAAAACTAGAGCTGAATAAACTCTCAGAATTCCCAGGTATTCAAAAAAATTAATTACCTTTTGGGTTTCAGTTAGTTTGAGATGAGTTTCTGTCACTGGTACATGGTACCCAAGAGATTCTAGAATAAAAAATACATGTAATTATTATTGTAAGTAAATATTACTGATATTTAACATTTGTTGATTCTATTTGGACTACAGACATAAAGGGATTTATATGAGAGAACTTTAATATAAGTAAATGGGGTAATAAAAACTGAAGTGATTGTAGATTTATTTTTATAACCCTCATATCTAGAGCTATGACAAATTTTATACTTTAAAATTTCCCTTTATTCTTAAAGTTTCATTTTTCCTAATGTGTGTAGGTGGGCCACAAGCATGTTTAACAAAAAGAAGAAAGAGGTCCTGATATATTTTGAAAAAAGTATTTTTAAGTTCCAAGCAAGACAGATTCTATTATTCCTGGAAAGGAACTTGTTTTGACATAGATTTAATGTCAGCATGTGAAAGAAAGGATAGATTTTAAAACTTAAGCTATTTATAACAGGTGGGGAAAATGAGGAAGATTAGATTGGTGATTTAAATATAGTAATGGCATAAAATTTTTTTTTTTTTTTTTTTTTTTTAAATGAGAGACAGAGACCACGAGAGGGAAGAGGGCAGAGGGAGAAGCAGACCCCCTGCTGAGCAAGGAGCCCGATGCGGGACTCGATCCCGTGACTCCAGGATCATGACCTGAGCCGAAGGCAGTCGCTTAACCAACTGAGCCACCCAGGCGCCCCTAGTAATGGCATAAAATTAAGACTCAACTAAGCATCCGAGTCTAGCGCTGATGCCCTCTGATCTTCAACACACACACACACACACACACACACTAAAATAGTGACTTTGCTCTAAGGGTTCTAGGACACTAGACGAAGCTTAAATAATGCATTAAAACGTAAGAATTTTGAGACACTTTCCACTAATCAGAAAATGAACATGGACATCTACCTCCCCTCTCTCCTACAGGAAAGGGGTTGGAGTAAAAGCTCGAGCCACAAGGATAAAGAGAAGTGGCAGAGAGACAAGAGGGAAGCAAGTCTGCGGATGCAGGCGGAGTGACCCTTTAGCAAACGTGAGGGAGCCCAAACCCAAGCGCCCTGGGGGTGGGGGTTGGGCAGAGCTCCTGTGAGCAAGCTTCTTCCTGCCTCGGGCCCCTCTCAAGCTCAGAACTATAAGCATCAGGGACCCTGGGGGCGGGGGGAGCACGTGGGTGAAAAGTCTGGGGAGTCCCTGGAAGTGTGAATACAGAGTGGTTAGAAACCCCTATCAACTCCCCACTGGCAGAAGACTGGAGGTTTACTCTCTGGAGATGTTCATCCAAAGAAACTCTGGACTTCAGGGCCCCAGGCCCCACATGCAGGCAGTAAGCTGTGCTGAAAAACAGGGGACCAAGTGGGCGTCTGCACACTGGACAGTGGGACCCCTTGGCCCCCTTGTCCACTGGGCTCCCTGAATCCTGCTGGCTAATTTAGGGTACAGCTTTCAGACTGCCTTTACTTTCTTCTCTCTGATTATGTTTAATATATATCACCTCATTGTAGGAATTTACACACAATGTGTGTGTGTGTATATATATACACACCATGTAGGAAGCGAATTATTTCCAACCTATAATCCTATATCCAGCCACACTATCAACCAATTATGAGGATAGGTTGAAGGATGGACACAACATGTAAATTTATCTCCCAGACACCATAAATCAGGAGCTTTCTGAAAGATGTACTCTTATTGAAATGAAGGGGAAACATGGGGTGGGGGGGAGCCATGAGATCTCAAAAAATAGAGGATCCAATATATGAGAGAAATGAGTAGAATTTTCAGGACGAAGGTAAAGGGAGATATCAGGAACTAGAGAATAAGGAGATTGGAGAAAATGAAATCAGGGCTCCTGGCATGATGGGCACCTCCAGCAGGACAAGCTTACCCATGAGACATGACAGACACAGTGCCTAGGCCCATGATACGTTTAGGGATTTACAAAAACGTATTCTTTTTTGTTTCCTTAAAATCAAGAGGAAAATGTAATAATAGTGGATATATAATAAGGAATCCAACCTGGATTATATTCATCTTTATACCAATACAGCTATAAAGTGTAATTTTTATTAATTTTTACAGAAGAAGGGGCTCACAATGGCAAAACTGCCTAGGACTACAAAAGTCATCATGTGGCTCTGACCTCCCAGGAAAAGAAAAGAAATTGGATAGCTTTATTTGAACATGTGGAAAAGTGATTTAGGCAGAATGGGTTAGTGACAGGTAAACAGAAAAACCTAGCAAAGAAAAATCAAGACAATACACAGTAAGGGGAAAACAAAGTCTATAAGAAAGGAGATGTAATTCTAATATATACACGATCAGCATGAATAATACATTGTCAAAAAAAAAACAATGAAAGCTGATATAATAAAATATATAGCTCTAGGTCAGGAAGATGACAGAAGGAGATAAGGACCCAGTGATAAGAGAGCAAATTCCTCATCTTCTCTAGTAGGAAGGAAATAGAAAATAAATTTTAAAATTAAGAAATAGTATTAGAGACATGTTATAGAAATGTGAAGGTAAATAATAGAAGAAACAGTTAAAAGATGAAAGTTGGTGCCTTTGGGAATGAGAATCAAGGGTGGTGAAGGTCAGAACTGGATGCTGACTTGCTTTATATGACTTACAGAACTCTTCGACTTCGTGAAGGAGAACGTGTGTTACTTTGATGAAATTTAAGATTAAAGGAACTATACCCATTTCTGTGTGTGAGTATTCTTCCTTGAATTTTCTATTTATCTAAGTATTTATGTATTAAATTTGTAAAAGCTTAAGAAGTGCAAAAATGACTGAACCGCACATTCAAACACTTAGAAACCACGAAAGACATGCTCACAGAATATTATGTATTCATATTCAGGAGGCCGTGAGGGAAGCCAAAGTGAAATTCTAGTATGATTGAGATGAACACAAATACTTCAAATAGACTAGAATGATTGATTACGAGTAAAATGAAAAATGCTAAATCAAATGGAAATGCCAAGAACAGTCAATATATTCTTCGGTAAGGCAGAATATAACGTAAGTTATAAATATGAACTCTCCATGACGAGACACTGAGGGAAGAACTAAACAATAGAATAAGTACCACAATATTTTATTAATAGCTATTATGATATACTAAAATGGCATGTTAGCTAGGATATTTGTATATAAAAAGCCTTGAAGATACTTGAATATTTCCAGAAATTACCCCCCCCATTCAGAATGTGCTTTCCATGGATTTTTAAAATTCCTAACAACTTTCCAATGGCATGTCCATAGCACAAGGCAGTGCTGTCGACTCATCCATGGATGGTTAAGCTGTGTGGTTTTAAAAAGAAAAAAAAAAATGGCAAAGATACTTTTAGCCAAAACAAAATCAAAGAAAATTATTCTCTCTGACATGAATCAAAAACTTAGATATACATGAAATAGTGTTTTAGAAAGTCTGTGTCACTTTATAGAAGGAGGGGAAAAACATTCTGCTGACCATAGCATGTTGAAGACAACAAATATCCAGGAAAAGCAGAGAAGAGTTGTGATAAAGGCATCAATGAGCAGTGCGGACCAAGCCGACATGTTTCAGACCACCTGCCCTACAGCTCGCGAGGCAGTTTGGCACTTCCCAGGGACTGGCGTGAGTTTAGAGGTCCAGGACACCCTCAAATACTGCACAAAATAATTAAAAAAAAAGTTTTCCCTAATAAACTTTTTTTTTTAAGATTTTATCTATTTATTTGAGACAGAGAGAGTACAAGCAGGGAGGAGAGTCAGAGGGAGAGGGAGAAGCAGGCTCCCCACTCAGCGTGGAGCCTGACATGGGGCTCCATCCCAGGACCCTGAGATCATGACCTGAGCTGAAGGCAGCCGCTTACCTGACTGAGCCCCCCAGGTGCCCCTTCCCTAATGAACTTTTTAAGCTAGATAGTGAAAGCAAGTTGTTCATGCACCTTCTCAGGCCCTACCCTCCTCTTTGAGAATCTGAGTGCTAATAGAGCTATCATTTATTGTGTGCTTATTAGGGGCCAAGTACATGTATTAGGTCCTTTACTAATTCAACAAATATTTATCAAATGTCTTTTGAGGCTGTAGTTGTGAACAGAACAGATACTCTGCCTACCTTCCCAGAGTTTCTGGTCTGTTAACTTATAGAATGAGAGCTTACACAGGATGGGAGAGGATGGGGAAGGAAAGTCCGGACTGAGGAGGGAGAGAAGCAGAAAAAAGCCACCGTTCGGGCCTCTGGCAGTAGTCATGTGAAGGGAAAAGGAGAACTTGCCGAGAAATCACGGGAAGGGCATCGCCAGCTCTAAGAATGGGACACAGCGGGAGCTGGTGAAGAAGCCCATGGAAGGCTATTGCCTCTCCATCAGATGGTGAGCCTGGGACTGCTGTGGGTCAGCAGGGCAGGCCGGGAGGAGAAAGCTTGCTGGTGGCAAAACAGAGGAGGGCGAGGAGAAGCTAGAACCCTCGACCAGCACACGCACTGCCTCTCACCGCCCCTAGGCACGACCTGCGGGGAACAATGGCGGCCGCTTTACCTCCACCTCCAGATCTTGCCCAGGTGGCTCTTTTGGCCAACTCTACCGTGGAACCGTAAAGGCCATGTAGCTCCAGCTTAAGCCAGTTGACACAGTACAAACCCAGCCCTGTCCTACCCTTTCTCAAATTGGAATCCTACTCACCTCTTTTAATCATATTTCACTTTGAATAGCAAAGTCTGGCTTCCACCTAACATGATGCGACTATTCCAGGTACAACTGAAAACACCCTAACCCTCTCCCCAAAAGACGATAGGAAGTCCCATATGTCACTTTCTCTTTGGGGAAGGTCCATTCCTTTTCTTGCTAAATGACACTCCCCTTTTAATAGCCTGAGAGAGACTCTGAACTACTACTAACACATTTCATGTTCACTAGAAGGAGAATAGGAAGGTGAAAAAAAATTGGCATTATATAATTTGCAAGGTCGGTATCCAAAATAAGAACAAACCCTTCTCCTGCAATTACTGAATGGTTTCTGATGGATGTCCACAGCGTGACTGGCTTTCTAGGTGGCGGTTTGGTAACGTACCAATGTCCTTAACGGCCGCTAGGGGCGCGAGCTGCGAGGCTGCGGAGGGGCCAAGTCCCCGCCTCCCCCGCCTGCCCCGCCTCCCCCGCCGCCCGCGGGCCGCCTCCAGATGTCCTAGAGCCCAGATTTGAGCCCCAGCTCCAGCGACTCTTGGACGAGTTGTGGGAGGTGTTGAAGCGCCAGGAAAGACTTCTACGCTACAACCCACAAGTTTTCTTTCGAGAACTTTAGCCTAATGAAATTACCATGAATGAGTAGCTTTTAGTGGTTTTTAAAAATGGAAATAACCCAAACACCCAACAGTAAGGGGGTTGGTTAAGTAAATTATTGTACTTCCAAGTGACAAAATCATAATGCAACCACTATAAATAATGTTTTTTAAAATATTGAGTGACAAAGATTTCCATTATTAAGTGGGAATAAAAACACCTAAATTCTGTGCATGGTATAAGCACATTTTTGTAAAATCATGTATGCAAAGGAAAGTAAGATTGAAAGTACCAACAGGTACCTATATTGAACCGATATAATCACAAGAAGTCACTGACAATAATCAATTTACAGAAAGGAATTTACTGTGAGGAAAAAAATAAAAGAATAAACAAACTGAAGAAAATACAAAATCTCTTTAATATATAACCAATTTCTCAAATCAATAAAGATTAACAATCCAATAGAAAAAATGACATTTAGAAAAGAAAACAAAACATTTTTAAACAAATGAAGTGTTCGATCTTACTCATAGTAAGAAAAAACCAAATTGAAACCAAATCCAAGTACCATTTTTCAATCCGTAGCCTTGGCAAAGACCAGAAAGTTTAACACATTGATTTGTCAAGAGTATAGGAAAACAGACACTCTGATATATTGCTCGTGGGAGTAAAAATTGCTAAAACCTCCATGAAGGGAAATAGGCAACTCAAATTTTGAATGCATTTGTCTTTGAATGCAACAATTTTACTTAAAGGAATTTACCCCACAGTTATACTTAATCGTGTGGTAGTGACATACATAGAAGGACATGCACTGTGGCATTTTTCATAATAGGTAAAAACTAGAAACAATTTAGGAACTGGTTAAACTATGGCATAGCCATACAATGGAATAATGTGTGATGGTTAAAAATAGTAAAGTACCTCTTAATGTATTTATATGGAAAAAATCTCCAAGATACATTACACAAAAAATTCAAGGTATACAATAGTGTGATCAAACACTACTATTTTGTAAAAGTAAAATAAAAGATGTATGTATGCATATGTGTGTATAATCTGTATAAACTCCCACATGCCTGTGTGGGCCTAGACCGTCTCTAGAACGATAATGAAGTAACTGATAAATTGCTTCCCTATAAGGTTGAGGACAGGGTATACAAGCCCCCAGTAGCTAATTAATTCTTGTTCTTTGCCTCCAACTGGCCCCTCCTTTCATTTCTTCATATCCAGAAAGGTACTACCACTTATCACACTGATTATGTCCAAAAAAGTGGGAATCAGGTTTGTTTCTTCTCTTCTCATCACCTGCCCACCCCCATTAAATCACTCATCAAATCTGGCTAATATTGCCTCCAAAACATATCTCAGTTTTATCTACTTTTGTGGCAGAAGATGCCGGTTGTCCCCAATGTTTGTTGTTCCCTTTGTCCTTAGTCACAGAATCCTAGCTTTTCAACTGGTCCTGTAGTTGCCCAGAATAATCATCTTATTTCTCAACTCTCCTTGTAACCACATGGGGCCATGTGACTAAGTTCTGTTGTATGAGCTGTAACTAAAATTATCATGCATAATTTCTAGAAATGCCCTCAAAGAGAAGGGACATACGTATTTCCTCTCTTCCTCATTCATGTGGGCTGGAATGAAAACAACATCACAGGACTTAGAGCAGCCAACTTGGACCAGGAGATGGAAGTCATATGTTGACAAACAAGATGGAGAGATCTGGTGCCTGCTATTTGTGAAGCCACCAATCTAATTCTAGATTGACTATGCGCAGACTTCAATTATGTGAGAGAAAGAAATGCATATCTGCCCAAGCCCCCCCAATATGGGACTTTCAGTCACAGCTACTCCTAATCGCACATGATAAAATGTCTCTCCGTTTCAACCATAAACCCCTTGGTCCAAACCCAATACATCTTACCTGAACTATTGCATTAGCGTCTTGACTGTTCCAGCCACATCCAATCTTGACCTCTCTCTCCATTCAATTCTACACACTACAACCAAAGCATCTTACAAAAATATATACATAATTAAATCACTCCTTTGTTTAGAGTGCTTTAATGAATTCCCACTGGTTTTAGGACAAGTTTGAAATTTCCAAGTTGGCCTATTCAATCTTACATTGTCTAGCCCATAAAATTTCAGCTCATCCCTTGCCACTTTCCCATTTCATTCTCTGGGCTCCAATCACATCAAAGCTGCACATATCCTGTACTCTGTACTGTTGTGTTCAGCGTAAATCTTTTCTCCCCAATCCCCACTGGCTAAATCCTAATCATCTTTCAGGTCCTCAATAAAATGTAACTTCTTGCAGAATTATAGTGAGAAGCCATTACTGTACTTCATGATGTCTTGCACTGTTCGTTATAGTTCTTAGATCATTTCCACCTCCGAAAGTATTTTGCAATTATTCATTTAATGTAGAGGTTTCAAACGGTGTATAGGTCTAATGTGCCTATAATGCATTCCATGGCCAACACAGTTGTTGGGGTGTTTCCCATTAAATTTAAAGAACTTTAGTCAGTATATCCTCTTTGGGGTTTGCCACAAGTTCCATCAATTGATGTCATTTCACCAACTCAGGTCCCGTTCTTGTGTCTTCTAGGCTTTTGTACCTTAGCCTGTTTCCCTCACTAAACTGGAAACTCCCTTAGGATGATGCCACAACATCCTATGCCCTCCATCTTAATATGCTTGGGACATCTTCAGGTGCTGTAGAAATCCTTGTCTAATAAATGAAAGCAATAAACGATATGACCTTGCCACCATTATCAGGGGCTTTTTTCTTCCTTCAGGTTTTTTTTAATATCACATACGATAGGGAGGTAAATATGGAGGAGCATCACCATTTGGTAATTATTGCACACCAAATTTAGAACAATTTAGCACAAGATTCTGAACTATAAAGCAAACTTTCACCTTCTTTTCTAGTAATGAACTAAATAGAAAGTAAATCATATATTTCTATTTTTGGAAGTTTTAAGACAAAGTTTGATACAAAAACATTTCATCTGGACCAAGCTAGTTCTGCTCTAAAGGAGTTAGGCACCTCACTGTCAGCGACCCCGATTCCCTGTTGGCTTTTTAAACTCAAGGTTCTCTAAAATGTATGTTTCTATAGTCTGTCCTTACCAATGGCAACACCAAAAATAAATCCAGATCACATTGCTGAAAATTCTTATCCTATCAAACATAGTATATTAGTATAACTCGGGAATGTCTCATTTCTGTCAATAATTAAAAATAAAGATACAAAATAACCATCCCTGTTCTGTCCCAGTGCTTAATTTTTATATTTCCTTATCCCTTGAAATGGCAGAAGTTTGAAGCTTTATTTTCTTATTCATGAGGTTATGAAAGCCCTAAAGCCCTGGGCCTATTATATTTTGAGAGAGAACATGGGGGCTAAGTCACTTCTAAAAATTAAATTCCAGGTCCCCTACCCCTACACATCATTATACATTTCATTGCTCTGAAAATTACTTCTTATACCTTCACACACACACACACACACACACACCACACACACATTTTGTTTCACTTGATGAAACTACAATCTTCTTAATATCTTTAAGCATTTCAGAGTTATCTAAACGTTAGATGAAAATACTAGAATCCTTTCTTGAAATTTTACCTGAGAGCAAAATGAGAGCAAAAAAGACAGAGAGAGAGGGGAAAAAATCAGCTAATCTTAAAATGTAATGTTCAAAATCGAAATTTAAAATAGAATATAGTTTCTTTAACAAAGATCTGGATGAAAAATGTTTCCATAAGCAAAACAGTAAGAATATTTATTTTCTGTTATTAAAACAAAGTGATGTTAATGAAAGTCAATCATACATTTGACAAAACTGATGTCTTGAGGGGTTTTTCTTATCAGTATAATATCTCACCAAGTATGAAAACCAAAACATCAGACCACTAATTTTGTTCTATGATTGTTCAAGTAGCTAAATGGTTTGGTGCAACATATTGTATTTTCCTATTTTTTCTTCCTCGGCTTTCTACTTATCATTCTTAGTTGAATTGATTTGGAGACCAAAAGCAATCATCTTCTCTAACTTGAGCTCTCCATTTTAAAATATCTCTACTGGCCTTTTTCTTCAATTCATTGGAAAGACAAATCACATTGTCTCAAAGTTATGAATTGCTGCGGTGGCCATTCCTTTTTTGCTGAGAGCAATCCGTCCAACAACCCTGTGCCCTTCAAAAAATGAGTTTCCACAAAACTCAAAGTTCTCTAAATCACCCTCACAACAGTTTTCAGATGATAAGTTTTTCCATGTTTCGATTAGATGTCTCAGAAAATCCAAAATCATTTGACTCAATCATTGACACAGTCACTGATAATGATAATAACCGCTAGCATGTGTTGAGCACTTACTCCCCTGCAGGTGCAGTGTTAAGCAGTTTATATGTGTAATCTCATTTTATCTTCCCAATAACCCACTATTCATCAAGAATTTTTTGGTTGCAAGTAGCAAAAATCCAACTCAAGAATGTTTACATACAGATAAAAGAAGAATAAGCCTAGATGTCTTGGAGTGTAGTTGGCTAAAGATGTGGCTGGATCCACATCATCAGGACACTGTTTTTCTCTCAGCTCTATTTCCCTCTAAATCGCTTTATTCTCAAGCTATCCCTATGTTATTATGAGATGAATGCCATTAACTTCATGCTTACATCTGATCAACAGAAAAACTTGCTATGAACTGGCTTGTGGGCACACACCCTGCCCCCTCCCTGGCAAATTCATATGCTGAAGCCCTAACCCCAATGTGACTGTGTCTGGAGAGAGGACCTTTGAAGGTAATCAAGATTAAATGAGGTCATGACGGTGGAGCTCTAATCCAATAGGATTGCTGTCCTTAGAAGAAGAGATGCCAGAGACGTCCTCTCTCCATCATGTGAGCATGCAGAGAGAAGGCAACCACCTGTGAGCCAGGAAAAGAGGCCTCACCAAAAACTAACCATACTGGTACTTTGATCTTGCACTTTCAGCCTCCTGAAGTGTGAGAAATAAATTATAGATGGGTTTTCCCAACAACCTCAGCAAAGTCCCAGAATTGATTCTGATTGGCCTTGTTCAGGTCACATGCCTACCACTGAACCAATCACTGTGGGGAGGGTTTTCATTACCTGGCCTGGGTCACCTGCTGACCCTTTGAGCTGGTATGTGAGGTTAGTCTTACTTGAACTATTTGGGAAAATTAAGGATCGAGCCCAACCTGGGGCTCGATCCCACGATCTGAGCTGAAATCAAGAGTCAGACGCTTAACTAACCGAGCCAACCAGGCACCCTGCATCTTATATCTATAAGAGGAAACAAGCTGAGCAAAGTCAAGTGCTGAAAGACTTGCTGAAAGACTCATGTCTATACATGGATGGACTTCAGGCTCTCAAACTCTGAGCCACTGCACTATTTAACTTTGAAGATGAAGACCTTAGGAAATGGTGTATAATGCTATTTCAACCCTCTTCATGACCAATCTGCCCCACTTCCCTTTATCATAGGGAAATTTAACAGAATGCTAAGTAATATGCCTCTTCCTCTGTACTTTTTATCATGATTTAAAAAAAAAAAACCTCCAGCCAAAATGAAAACAAGAAATGAATAACTTTTCTGGATTGGATCAATGGCCCACTCAGCCCAAGACCATCTTCAACAATACATTTGGAATGTAATTCTCCCGATTACAATCTTACCAGGAACATCATTTCCCAAGCATTTCAGTGTCCTTTGAATCATGACTCTTCCACCCATTTTTAATCTCATAGTATTTCTCTTGGCTTACTCTCCACCACAGGAAGTAGTATTTCCTTTTATTTATCCTAAGCATGCTTCACTTAAACTGCAAAGAAGGTTGCTCTCTCCTGCATTCAGGACTTGGTGAAACAGTCTCTAATGATATCTAGACCAGACTGTTGACCTTAAAGATTTGCAAGAGATGTACCTCCCCCTGGACGTCTCCTCTTTCTTAGGCTAGATCTTGGGCAGTCAAGCTTATCCTCAGGAGGTATCCCTCCTGTGACATCTTTCCTGAAAAACTGCACTTGGCACTTGAATGTGGCTCATAATTGTGTAAAGGAAAAGATGCTTCAAGACAGGGCTCCAGTAGAGGTGGGAGTAGGCCATCTCAGTATATCCAGTCCAGACAAATTAGGAACAGAAATCATTGAGGGGTGGAGGGGACAATGAAGAAGCAGGGAAGAGGTTGGTAAGAGTAGGCAGTTGAGGGGGGTCCTCATCCATTGGATTTATAATAAAGCTAGATTCCACAGCAGACATGTGAGTCTAGAGTGTTTATGAAAATCCTTCAGACTGTTCAGTTATGAGCACTGTCAAGGTCTATTACAACCGCAAGGGCAAAAGCCTCTAGTGAGGCCATCAGAAATGTACTCACTATAGGAAAATACAAAAAAGAAGAGAATACTTGCTGAAAGTCACTAGATTGTTGAGTGTCAGTCAGCAGGGTGGATAGGGGACTGGTTTCCCAGAACAAGACTTTGTTCCATTCATGTTAACCAGAAAATTACTTAAACATTTTATCAGGAATGTTTTTTCTTCCTAGAACAGAGGTTGCAAATTACTCCATGTTAAAAAGGTTTCTTCCCACAGCAAGTTTGGGGCAAGTTCTCTTTAACAGTAGTCAGAGTGTTTAAAGGTAATGACCATGGGATTCCACATGACAGTGTTAAGAATTGGAAGCAGTGAAGCAGACTGGCTCTGAAAGTGGGTTTTGCCCCCAGACAGACCTGGACGTCCAACCTTAAGCTTTAGTTTATTCACATGTAAAATGAGGATGATCATAACTACCTTCTTGGGGAGGGAATATTACTAAATACTATTTCATTCTTGTCATTTTCTCTGAATTTTTACAATTGATCACTTTTATATTATTCACTTTTATAGTTATAATAATAAATAATCATATTTATTATAAAATTTTCTTAGCAACCAGGACCTATGTTCCACCTACCATGGCCCCTTTCAAGGCCCTAGGTGACTCCTAAAAATTTGAAAAAAGGTTTAGGCACCAAAATCTTAAGAAATACTAAACACTGAGTTCCCCACACTACATGAAGAAGCCAGTGCTAGATCAAATCCAATTCTGAGTGAAGTTTTCACACGCAAAAATGGGCAGAGGATTTGAACAGATATTTTTCCAAAGAAGACATGCAGACAACCAACAGACATATGGAGAGATGCTCAACATCACTCATTATCGGGGAAATGCAAATCAAAACCACAATGAGATATCACCTCACACCTGCCAGAATGGCAGTTCTGAAAAAGACAAGAGATGTGTTGGTGAGGATGGGGGAAAAAGGGAACCTTGAGCACTGTTGTTGGGAATGTAAACTGGTGCAGCCACTATGGAAACAGTATGGCGGTTCCTCAAAAAATTAAAAATAGAACTACCTGACAATCTGGCAATCCCATTTCTGGGTCTATATCTGAGGGAAATGAAATCACTATCTCACAGAGATATTTGCACCCCTATGTTTATTGCAGCATTATTCATAATAGCCAAGACACAGAAGCAACCTGTCTCCACTGATGGATGAGATGAATGGATAAAAAATGTGGAATATATGCATAATGGAATGCTATCCAGCCATAAAAAGAAGAAAATCCTGCCATTTGCAATAATATAGATAAACTTTAAGGGCATTATGCTAGGTGAAATAAGTCAGAGAAAGACAAATATTGACTGTTTTCACTTACATGTGGAGTCTAAAAAAGCTGAACTCATAAAAACAGAGGTTAGAATGGTAGCTGGCAGGGACTCTGTTCAGGGGAAATTGGGAGATATTAGCCAATGGAGTACAAACTTCGTTATAAGATGAATAAATTCCAAGTGATCTAATGTACAGCATGGTGGCTATAGTTAACAATACTGTATTATATACTTGAAAGTTACTAAGAGAGTAAACCTCAAATTTTCTATCAACCAAATGGTAATTATGGGAGGTGATGGAGATGTGAACTACTTTATTGTGGTGATCATTTCATAATACACATGTGTATCAAATCATCTCGGATGCCTTAAATTTACATACTGTGCAGCACCCCCTTCCGGCAGTGCAAGGAATGGTCCCTGGGGATGAGCTGTAGAGCAGCCCTGCAGAGGAGAACTCACAGCCACCAGGTCTCAGATAAGCCAAGTCTCAGGCTCCCTTCACCCAAGAAGTGCTGTGATCCAGACCCCCGAAGCTCCTGAACAACAGACCCAGGAGAATAGCTTTGGAGCAGACATGACTGTGCCCTGCCAGGTGCTGAGCCTTGTGACTGTGAATACAAAGATAAGTACAGGGAAGTCACATCTAGGAGAGGAAGGTGGTACACTGGATATGCATGCAGGTGTGCAAAAATGGAATGCTCTAGATTTCTCTAAGTTGAAGGTAAATTTTCAATAAGATCAAAATGTTCACATATTCAAAACTTCAAAAGTGTTTCAAAACCATCTTTCTTTACCCCTTCACACATTTCCCTTCCCAACTCCCCTGAGGTAGCCTCTTTGGTGGGGCTCTTTCTCCACCTTCCCTTAGGTCCATTCACTGCTTCATTTTAAAAGTTGACTGAAGTGGGAGGGTGAACATCAAATGAATGAACCACTTCCCATGTGACTTCAGGTATTGGTGGCTTGCCTGCAATGGGGAAGTTCTGAATGGGAACTGTTCCCAGTATAACCCAGCTTATCTTAATTGACACACCTGCATCTACCTGCTTCCAGGCCTCAGACCCCTGGCAAAGAGGATCTTAACCTGCCCATCAGCTTGACTAATCCTTTGACTTTCTGACTCGAGGCCCCTGACCAGCCTCCTTTTTCTTAGAGCATAAACTTTAGAAAATTTGCAATTGTAAATACTTTGTCTGGCTCTTTGAGATAAACATCTTCTACAACCCAGAAATCTTTCTCTAGGACCTAGAGCCAGCCCTTTGAAATCACCAAGAAAGATAGGGCACCTATCTCCCAGGCTCTGAGTGAGTAGGAGCCTAACTTCAATAAGCATCAATTAGCAAATACAGATGGCTTAATCACATTGGCCAACCTCCCCCCTAACCTCCTCCAGTACTTTCCCCCTAGCTCACCTCAATGCTTAAAGAGTTCTTCGGCTTTTGTTTCAGGGGAGGTGAGTTCACTCTCTCCCCTGATGCATACCGTGGACCCCTGTGCAATAGTCTTGAATAAAGTCTCCCTTGCCTGTTTAACTCCAACCAGTGCAATCTTTCTTTGACACCCCCTTCTCTTTTAAGTAGACTTCCTTTTCTTGAGGCTCTGGATACTGCCCAGCCTGTTCTCAGAAGGCCAACAGAAGTCTCATAGTGAAGTTTCCCAGCTACTCCTTTGCAACTGAACAGCAACAGCTGGGGAGATGGACTGGAGTTCCTTCTTCGTGAGCAGACGACATACAGAACAGATTCCAAATTGCATTATGCCATGCAAGGATGCACTCTTCCTTTATTTCTGTCCATCCAAAATGTCCCAGTTACTCAAAGCGAAATTCTGTGTACGTGTAGGAATAAATTTCCTATGTTCTTGTATCCGCCAGCTGAGATCTGGCAAAGAGACAGCATGAAAGAGAGGAAGGAGTACCTGGTTCTGGTCCTGAGTCTGACATGAGCTAGCTGGTTTAGTCTTAGGAAAACCCTTGCCCTTCTCTGGATATTCTTTTTTTTTTTTTTTTTTTTTTTATCAGAGTAGTGAAGTACAATGAGACCAAGGATTCTCCATCTTTCATTACTTATGCCCTGCTAATTCCAGGTCAAATAACCTGATACCTCCCTCCCCCCATGAGAGGGACCAAAGCCAATATTCTCTGAGGGTATTTATATATACGTTGTGGCTGTATTTATCATCTTCTGAGTGTTTACACATTGCAGTGGTAGAACTGAGAATAAATTTTATTGCTATCATTTCTAAGCACAAGAAAAATAGTAATTCCATTAGTGGTTGCAATTTGTAAGATTTCACTGGCATAGATGTTACTGCTACAGTAAATCCAAAACATAAGCATATTTTTAAATTGTAGCATCATGTGTAGTAATGGGAGGGGAATGATTAAGAGAAATAAGAGATGGGAAATGAATCCAGTGTCAGAGATCTCATACTTATCCATGAACCTGGAGTTTGAGTAAGCTATCTACTGGTGGGGGTGGGGGAGGATAAATATCCGTACTCTCTTCCCCTCCTCCAACAATTCCAACACTGGTCCTGCATTTCTCCCCAACTCCCCACCCACCTCCCACTTCTGTGCTTCACTATGCAGATGGTCAGAATGGTGAGAAATCAGCAGGAAAGCCTAGATTTCCACAAGAAAAGCAGAAGTTAATAATGAGAGAAAAGAAGAGTCAGAAGAGGTGGAGAGAAATGAAACTGGGTCTGGAAGAACATTTAGGGTTAGGAGTTGAGAGAAAGTGAGAGTTTCTGGAAGCAACTTCTGTCCCTGAGGAATATATTTTCTTTAAGTAGGCTCCATGCCCAGCATGGAGCCCAACACAGAGCTTGAACCTACAACCTTGAGATCAAGACCTGAGCCAAGATACACCTTTCAACCACGTATGGAGACAAAGATTCTCTCCTTGACCAAACTAGTTGGGCACATCTGAGCTCTTTTTCAACTAGGCCCCATCCTTGGGCATGACCTCAAGAGCCCATTTTTAGCAAGAATCCTGCTAAGTCAGTTTAGCAAGAACCTCCCATCCTCCACATTTGATCATCCTCAATATCCAATTAGATTCATCATCTTCCACCATCCCCCAGGTGATATCTGATCATCCTGGCCAGCCTTCAGTAAGAATCCCACTAGGCTGATTTAGCCAGAACCACACCCCCCCCCCAACCCATGATGGTTCCTCTTAGTAATTTTCCATCCAACAGCACTCCACCATCGCGACCCAACATACACACTGTCCCTTGCCTATAAATTCCTACCTTTCCTTTTTGTATTAGGAGTTGAGCCCAATCTCTCTCTTCTAGAGTGAAACCCCACTGCATTAGTCCCTATACTTATCGCAATAGTCCTGAATAAGGTCTGCCTTACTGTTTTAACAAGTGTCATGGATAATTTTTTCCTTAACAATGGTCAGAGAATCTCAAAGATCAGAACTGGTCCTTTTGAGGTCTGCTTGTTATTAAATGTGAGTATGTGCCAGGATATTTGGTCTGAAACTTGCTTCCATCATAATCTAGTAGGAAGTTGTAATCAGGAGCATATAATCTTCACCAGTTTCGAACATTAAAAACTACTGACATTTGCCAAAAAAAACCTAATGGTTATACATGAGCAAAATGGTTTTGGTCACTTCACAACATCCACCTCAGTGACGATGCAGATTGAGGGTCAAAATCTCGAAGATCTCTCCAGCTACAGCTTTCCACAATTTTGCAGTTTACCTAAAATGGGCTCAGCATCTGCCTCCCAGGCCTGGAAGCAGTTATATAATCATGAAAGTGCTCCATATCTTTCAATCTTCATTTTGATATTGATCTTTTCCATCAATAGCAGATAAAGAAATAGACTAGGTTTTTCCAAAGCCAGCAATCCCTATTTTCAAAGTTGCTACTAAGTGGTGATGGCATAATTGATGTTAGCAGTCACTGGGATTCAACAATAAGGTCCCCAGGAGAGTGAACTGGATTTGTTCTCTTCTCTCCCTGTCCAAGGAGTCTCCCCCATGGAGTCCTGCTACCTGAGTGGAAGTATTGTTTAAAGAATGAAGTTGGTCCACTACCTTCCTCCTTACTTGTCTGGATTGAAAGCCTCTTGTTGATGCCTCTGCCTACTCTTTTAATGGAGGGGCCTTTCTCCCACAGCAGGAGTTCTGCCCCTGCTGGAGAAAACCAGCTGGAAACCAGGAAATGGGATTTTAAACTCTCTTTGGCTACCTGGCCCTGACAGGTGGAGGTGTCTACATGAACTAGCAGTTGTGTTTCCATGGAAACATAAAGCAGCTTGGACATGCAATGTTAGCATTAACCAGCACTACTCCACAGACAAACTCTCGCTCTCTCTCTCTTTTAAGGTGGAGTCCCAAATTCAATTTAACCAATATTTCATTGAACACCTACTATGGGTCAAGCACTGAGCTGCTACAAGTATAAAAGTGAACCAAATAGACATAGTCCTTTGCCCTCATGAAACTCCAGTCTAGCAGACTGGAGTGTGTTCTGAAAGATCCAAGGTACGATCAGAATATAAACTGAGCTGATTGAGCCATTCCTTGAGGCGTATAATAGGAAACTCAAAAGATGAGCAGGAATAGAACTTGATAAATAGGGGGGCGGAGCAAGATGGCAGAGGAGTAGGAGACCTGGATTTCGTCTCCTCTCAGGAATTCAGCTGGAGAGGGATCAAACCATTCTGAACACCTACGAACTCAGCAGGAGATCGACGAAAAGAATAGCAACAACTCTCTGAACAGAAAAGCAACCACTTTCTGGAAGGTAGGACGTGTGGAGAAGTGAATCCGAGGCGATATTCGGGAGGATAGACGGCGGGGGAGGGGCCTCCGTCGGCCGCTTCTGGCAAGTGACAGAGCCGCTGAGCACAAAATTGGAACTTTTAAAAGTCTGCCGAGGGACGTCACTCTGGTGGCTAAGCAGGGGGTGGAACCCTCCGGGACAGTGTGGTCTCAGGACCCTCGGGGTCACAGAAAGACCGGGGGTGCCTGAGTGTGGCAGAGCTCCCAGGTAACGGAGCCGGGAAGCCGGCTGCAGAGGCGGAGCCCAGGCGCGGGCTCTCAGCTCGGGGTGGCCATAAACCGTGATCCGTGGCACCGTCGGGCCCCTGCTCCTCCAGCAGGGACCCAACGAGCGGCAGATCCGGGGAGACTCACCTTCCTCCCCCGGGAGGAGCCGCGCGGGAGGGCACCGCAGGGATCTGCTGGGTTTGGAGACTCCACCCGGGGTCGGGTGCCAGAGATAGAAACGCGCGGTCACAGGCCAGGTGAGCACGGAGTGCGGCCGGAGACCGGGGAGACGGGAGTAACTGACGGCTTTTCTCTGGGGGCTCACTGAGGAGCAGGGCCCCGAGCTCTTGGCTCCTCCGGGGCAGAGATTGGGAGGCCGCCATTTTCACTCTCCGCCTCCAAAGCTGTACGGAAAGCTCGCAGGGAACAAAAGCTCTGGAGAGCAACCCGAGCAGATTACTTAGCCCGGACCAGGCAAGGGCGGGGCACTTCCGCCTCCGGCAGAGACATTTGGGAACCATGGCAACAGGCTCCTCCCCCAGAAGATCAGCGAGAACCACCAGCCAAGACCAAGTCTACCGATCAATGAGAACGGCAGAACTCCAGCGCTAGGGGAATACTGCACATAGAATTCATGGCTTTTTTACCATGATTCTTTAGTCTTTCAAAGTTAACTTTTTTTGGTTTTTAACTGTCTTTTTTTCTTTTTTCTTTTTTGAATTTTTCTTTTTCCCTTTTTCAACCAACATCTTATCAATCCCTTTTTTAAAAAACATTTTTATTTTTCATTTTTAGAGTCATATTCTATCCCTTCATAGTAGTTACCCGTAGTTTTGGCATATATATATAAGTTGTTCTCTCTTTAAAATTTTGAGATAGTTTCTTCTAACAGATCAAAATATACCCTAAATCTCTAGTATATGGTTTTTTCTATTCCCCTGCCTGATTACATTCTCTCCCTTTTTTTTTCTTTTTTTAAATCCTCTTCTTTCTTTTTTCAAACAACTTCTTATCAATTCCTTTTATAAAATTTTTTATAATTTTCATCTTTACAGTCATATTCCATCCCTTCATCCTATCAACCCTTATTTTTGTACATATATAAGTTTTTCTTTCTTTAAAATTTTGGGAGTCACTTTCTTCTAACAGACCAAAATACACCCAAAATCTAGTGTGTGGCACTGATCTATATACCAGCCTGATCATATTTGATCAAATTCTGGGTTTTTTTTGTTGTCGTTGTTTTGTTTTGTTTGTTTTTGTTTGTTGTTATCTTTATCTTTTTCTTTTTTTCTTCTTCTTCTTTTTCTTTTTTCTCTCTTTCCCTTTCTTTTCCCACTGCTTTAGGTCTTTTCTGATTTGTTTAGAGTATATTTTCTGGGGACGTTGTTACTCTGCTAGCATTTTGTTCTCTCATTAATCTATTCTCCTCTGCACAAAAGGACAAAACGGAAAAAATCACCTCAACAAAAAGGACAAGAGGTAGTACTGACTGCCAGGGACCTACTCAATATGGACATTAGGACTAAATGAGAAAAATATGCAGCCAAGAATACTATATCCAGCTAGGCTGTCATTGAAAATAGAAGGAGAGATAAAAAGCTTCCAGGACAAACAAAAACTAAAGGAATTTGCAAACACGAAACCAGCCCTACAAGAAATCTTGAAAGGGGTCCTCTAAGCAAAGAGAGACCCTAAAAGCAACATAGACCAGAAAGGAACACAGACAATATACAGTAACAGTCACCTTACAGGCAATACAATGGCACTAAATTCCTATCTTTCAATAGTTACCCTGAATGTAAATGGGCTCAATGCCCCAATCAAAAAACACAGGCTATCAGACTGGATTAAAAAACAAGACCCATCAATATGCTGTCTGCAAGAGACTCATTTTAGAACCAAAGACACCCCCAGATTGAAAGTGAGGGGGTGGAAAACCATTTACCATGCTAATGGACACCAAAAGAAAGCTGGGGTGGCAATCCTTATATCAGACAAATTCGATTTTAAACCAAAGACTGTAATAAGAGATGAGGAAGGACACTATATCCTACTTAAAGGGTCTATCCAACAAGAAGATCTAACAATTATAAATATCTATGCCCCTAACCTGGGAGCAGCCAATTATATAAGGCAATTAATAACAAAAGCAAAGAAACACATCGAAACAATACAATAATAGTGGGGGACTTTAACACCCCCCTCACTGAAATGGACAGATTGGCTAAGCAAAAGATCAACAAGGAAATAAAGACTTTAAATGACACACTGGACCCAATGGACTTCACAGACATATTCAGAACATTCCACCCCAAAGCAACGGAATACACATTCTTCTCTAGTGCCCATGGAACATTCTCCAGAATAGATCACATCCTAGGTCATAAATCAGGTCTCAACTGGTACCAAAAGATTGGGATCATTCCCTGCCTATTTTCAGACCACAATGCTTTGAAACTAGAACTCAATCACAAAAGGAAAGTCGGAAAGAACTCAAATACATAGAGGCTAAAGAGCATCCTACTGAAGAATGAATGGGTCAACCAGGAAATTAAAGAAGAATTAAAAAAATACATGGAAACCAATGAAAATGAAAACACAACTATTCAAAATCTTTGGGATGCAGCAAAGGCAGTCCTAAGAGGAAAGTATATAGCAATACAAGCCTTTCTCAAGAAACAAGAAAGGTCTCAAGTACACAACCTAACCCTACACCTAAAGGAGCTGGAGAAAGAACAGCAAATAAAGCCTAAACCCAGCAGGAGAAGAGAAATAATAAAGATCAGAGCAGAAATCAATGCAATAGAAACCAAAAGAACAGTAGAACAGATCAACGAAACTAGGAGCTGGTTCTTTGAAAGAATTAACAAGATTGATAAACCCCTGGCCAGACTTATCAAAAAGAAAAGAGAAATGACCCAAATCAACAAAATCATGAATAAAAGAGGAGAGATCACAACCAACACCAAAGAAATGCAAACAATTATAAGAACATATTACGAGCAACTCTATGCCAGCAAATTAGATAACCTGGAAGAAATGGATGCATTCCTAGAGATGTATCAACTACCAAAACTGAAGTAGGAAGAAACAGAAAACCTGAACAGACCTATAACCACTAAGGAAATTGAAGCAGTCATCAAAAATCTCCCAAAACACAAAAGCCCAGGGCCAGATGGCTTCCCAGGGGAATTCTACCAAACATTTCAAGAAGAATTAATACCTATTCTTCTGAAACTGTTCCAAAAGATAGAAATGGAAGGAAAACTTCCAAACTCATTTTATGAGGCCAGCATTACCTTGATCCCAAAACCAGACAAAGACCCCATCAAAAAGGAGAATTACAGACCAATATCCCTGATGAACATGGATGCAAAAATTCTCACCAAAATACTAGCCAATAGGATCCAACAGTACATTAAAAGGATTATTCACCATGACCAAGTGGGATTTCTCCCTGGGCTGCAAGGTTGGTTCAACATCCGCAAATCAATCAATGTGATACAATACATTAACAAAAGAAAGAACAAGAATCATATGATCCTCTCAATAGATGCAGAAAAAGCATTTGACAAAGTACAGCATCCTTTCTTGATCAAAACTCTTCAGAGTATAGGGATAGAGGGTACATACCTCAATATCATAAAAGCCATCTATGAAAAACCTACAGCAAATATCATTCTCAATGGGGAAAAACTGAGAGCTTTCCCCCTAAGGTCAGGAATGTGGCAGGGATGTCCACTATCACCACTGCTATTCAACATAGTATTGGAAGTCCTAGCCACAGAAATCAGACAACAAAAAGAAATCAAAGGCATCCAAATCAGCAAAGAAGAAGTCAAACTCTCACTCTTTGCAGATGATATGATACTTTATGTGGAAAACCCCAAAGACTCCACCCCAAAACCGCTAGAACTCATACAGGAATTCAGTAAAGTGGCAGGATATAAAATCAATGCACAGAAATCAGTGGCATTCCTATACACCAACAACAAGACAGAAGAAAGAGAAATTAAGGAGTCGATCCCATTTACAATTGCACCCAAAATCATAAGATACCTAGGAATAAATCTAACCAAAGAGACAAAGGATCTGTACTCAGAAAACTATAAAATACTCATGAAAGAAATTGAGGAAGACACAAAGAAATGGAAAAACGTTCCATGCTCATGGATTGGAAGAACAAATATTGTGAAGATGTCAATGCTACCTAGAGCAATCTACACATTCAATGCAATCCCTATGAAAATACCATCCACTTTTTTCAAAGAAATGGAACAAATAATCCTAAAATTTGTGTGGAACCAGAAAAGACCCCGCATAGCCAGAGGAATGTTGAAAAATAAAAGCAAAGCTGGCGGCATCACAATTCCGGACTTCCAGCTCTATTATAAAGCTGTCATCATCAAGACAGTATGGTACTGGCACAAAAACAGACACATAGGTCAATGGAACAGAATAGAGAGCCCAGAAATGGACCCTCAACTCTATGGTCAACTAATCTTCGATAAAGCAGGAAAGAATGTCCAATGGAACAAAGACAGTCTCTTCAACAAATGGTGTTGGGAAAATTGGATAGCCACATGCAGAAGAATGAAACTGGACCATTTCCTTACACCACACACAAAAATAGACTCCAAATGGTTGAAAGACCTCAATGTGAGACAGGAGTCCATCAAAATCCTAAAGGAGAACACAGGCAGCAACCTCTTTGACCTCAGCCGAAGCAACTTCTTTCTAGAAACATTGCCAAAGGCAAGGGAAGCAAGGGCAAAAATGAACTATTGGGACTTCATCAAGATAAAAAGCTTTTGCAAAGCAAAGGAAGCAGTCAACAAAACCAAAAGACACCGACAGAATGGGAGAAGATATTTGCAAATGACATATCAGATAAAGGGCTAGTATCCAAAATCTATAAAGAACTCACCAAACTCGACACCCAAAGAACAAAGAATCCAATCAAGAAATGGGCAGAAGACATGAACAGACATTTTTCCAAAGAAGACATCCAAATGGCCAACAGACACATGAAAAAGTGCTCAGTATTGCTCGGCATCAGGGAAATCCAAATCAAAACCTCAATGAGATACCACCTCACACCAGTCAGAATGGCTAAAATTAACAAGTCAGGAAACGACAGATGTTGGCGGGGATGCGGAGAAAGGGGAACCCTCCTACACTGTTGGTGGAAATGCAAGCTGGTGCAGCCACTCTGGAAAACAGTATGGAGGTTCCTCAAAAAGTTGAAAATAGAGCTACCATATGATCCAGCAATTGCACTACTGGGTATTTACCCCAAAGATACAAAAGTAGGGATCCAAAAGGGTACATGCACCCCGATGTTTATAGCAGCAATGTCCACAATAGCCAAACTGTGGAAAGAGCCCAGATGTCCATCGACAGATGAATGGATAAAGAAGAAGTGGTATATATATATACAATGGAATATTATGCAGCCATCAAAAGGAATGAGATCTTGCCATTTGCAACGACATGGATGGAACTGGAGGGTATTATGTTCAGCGAAATAAGTCAAACAGAGAAAGACATGTATCATATGACCTCACTGATATGAGGAATTCTTAATCGCAGGAAACAAACAGGGTTGCTGGAGTGGGGGGTAGGGTGGGAGGGATGGGGTGACTGGGTGATAGACACTGGGGAGGGTATGTGCTCTGGTAAGCACTGTGAATTGTGCAAGACTATTGAATCTCAGATCTGTACCTCTGAAACAAATAATGCAATATATGTTAAGAAAAAAAAAAAGAAGAAGAAAGTAGCAGGAGGGGAAGAATGAAGGGGGGGAAATCGGAGGGGTAGACGAACCCTGAGAGACGATGGACTCTGAAAAACAAACTGAGGGTTCTAGAGGGGAGGGGGGTGGGAGGATGGGTTAGCCTGGTGATGGGTATTGAGGAGGGCACATTCTGCATGGAGCACTAGGTGTTATGCACAAACAATGAATCATGGAACACTACATCTAAAACTAATGATGTCATGTATGGGGATTAACATAAGAATAAAAAAATTAAAAAAAAAAGAACTTGATAAATCAATGTATATACATATGTTGAAGATAAATTTTTTTTTAAAGATTTTTTTATTTATTTGACAGACAGAGACACAGAGAGAGAGGGAACACAAGCAGAGGGAGTGGGAGAGGAAGAAGCAGGCTTCCCGCCAAGCAGAGAGCCCAATGTGGGGCTCGATCCCAGGACCCTGGGACCATGACCTGAGCCGAAGACAGATGCTTAACGACTGAGCCACCCAGGCACCCCAAGATAAATATTTTTTTCACTGCTAAGGGTAAGTGGTCAAAAACATTTGAAGAACATTGCCCCAGAGCAAATGATCCCCAAACCTCACTGTGCATTAGAATCCCTCAAGTTGCTTATTAAAAGGTCAGATTCCCAGTCCTCACCTATAATAATTATGTTTAGTAGATTTGGGGTGAGGTCCAGGAAACTGTTTGTAAACACTCCAGGTGATTTTGATGAGTCCTGCTCTGCAGATCAGTTCCCGACAAAGCTGATTTATTTCCTCCGCCCCAAGTCTCAAAGGAGGTCTTTATCCATGGCTAGCACACATTTTAATTTAGGTTGGGAGTGAATTTTTTGTTTGTTTGTTTCTGTGTTTGTAGCATTTGATTATTTTGCTTATGATTATACAAAGTGGCCTCAGTAACTGCTCCAACTTCTGGGTTTCTCCAATAATTAACTAGTCCTACTTTGTGACTCTGGGGGCTTACTTCAAGCAGCTAACCCCCTATCTGGACTTCCTTTACCCCTGACCCCAGCCTATAGCTCCAGAGTCCATTGAAGCTGTCTCTTTCTCAGTGATTTGTCTTGGTCTTTTCCAGTAGGATGACCAACTGTCCTGGTTGGTCCAAGACAAAGAGGTTTACAACAACTTGGACTTCCATTAATATATTTGGGAAAAGAATAGGTAGGCCAGAATGAGCCAGTCACCCTAGCAGGAAGCTTGGCTTTCAATAAACAGGGTATTTGAAGAGCTAGAATGGTGGGCCTAGTTCATGCTGCCTGGCAGGGCTAGTCTCTTTAGCCTAACCATTTCTAAGCCTTCTTTGTTTTCATCCATCTAATTTCCACCTAGATCCATGGAAACAGGAACAAGAACAAGGCTATTAACTAGAATTTAAAAACCCCTTGTCAATGTTAGCTGCTGACTGCCTGCAGAGACTTGGAAATGCCAAGATTTACAGGAGCCTCACGCTGTTTAGAGGGGAGAATAATCCACCAGTGTCCACGGTCACAGGTGTTGTCAGTCAACCCCATCAGATCCAACTGTCTCTGACTCCAGGTAACTAGGGGCAATGTGTCTCCAGTCCTGCGGCTTGAAGGATTGTAGTGGACCCAAACGACAAGCCTCCTATGGATAGCGGCTCCATTCCTTCTAATCTGTGTTAAAGCAATAATTAGAAAGAGGGTTCTGCGTGGAATCCCTCTCCCTCCAAGTTGAGTCTAGCCCCTGCAACCCCAGGCTTTCTAGATTACCTCGAAGGAAAGTGTTACTTTCTGCTCAGAGAGGAAGAAATGAGCCAATCTACGATCTATGTGTTAGGACCTGCCATAGCCATTGTAAAAGTTCAACCTCCCTTCATCCTCGAATCATCCCCTAGGGAGAAGGCATTCACAATCCTCTGTGAGAAATGAGGAACTCGATGCACAGAGACTTGAGGTAGCATAGTCCCTGTTACACATCTAGAAGATGTGGAGCAGAGAGCCAACCACAGAAAAGGACTACATTTTATGAGAAGTGGCTTCTCCCACACCTGCACTCTCTGCGTCTCCCCACACGGTCCCTGCTCCTTTCCCATGTCCAGTTTAATTACCACGGGGAAGGCAAGGAGGGAGCTTTTTAAAAGCCAGATCTCAGGAATGGAAGCTCCCAGGATCTCTCGCAACCTCTGAGCAGCACCTGGGTTCTTAGGCAGCTGGAAAGCATGCAGCCACTCTCTCAGCTTTGTCTCCCAAGGAACAGCCCATTTTGGTCCTGTTTCCTGACTCTGGCAGGGACTCGACACTGCCTTTCTCTTGGGTGATCTTCCCCTTGCCGAATCCCAGTCTCCTCCTAGCCCTCCCAGCCGCTCTCCTAGCTGTTTCCGCTGCTGGATGTTTCCAGAGGGCTCTAAAATGTTCCTCTGCGCCCACGGTTATTCACATAAAGGGTCCCCAGCCATTATGTCCCTGCTTTTTATAAGGCTTAAGAAAAAAAAATGGTGTTTCTATCTAGATTGACTGGTGTATGGAAAAGCTGGTTGGTCTACCTATAGTTCACAAGCCATACATTGTTCATCAAGCCCTAGAGCTTAGTCAGGAATTAATCTATGCAACCCCACAAAATACCACATCCATAAGCTTTCCCTGCCTTTTCCATAAGGTAGAGCTTTGGTCCAACTCCGAAATGTAGGGTTCACTCTAAGGAGCTCATCCGTTCCCTGCCAGAAGCCAAACTCAGATACCAACTAGGGAACTTGGAAAAAGTCCCCATCTCCACCTCAGATGTTCCATCTTCCTCTTCCCCAAAAAGCGGAGGCATAATGCCAATGGCATTTGCAGGAGGAGCTCTTGAGGATCTGGTTACTGCCCCCAGGTAAGTAGGAAAATTTCATCTTAATCATAATTGTGGTTATAATAAAATTAAAATATATGTCCAAGCTCTTTACTTCAACTGTCTCTTTTGTGTCTAGATTAGGTCTTGGACTTTATAATGAGATGGATCCAGAAATTTTTCAGATTCTTACATTGTGAAGGCCATGGAGAAGAAAAGCAGGAAAAATTTCTACTGACAAAATAGAGGAGACACTCGTACTTTGGATCTCTTTGTTTATGGACAGTTTACTCTCTGGGATGACATATCACACCTAATCTAACTCGTTCAACTTTCTAAAAAGCAACCTGGGTTACTCTGGGGTTGGCGGGGGGGGAGGATAATTACATCAAATTACAGGTTCACTATAAATTATGGGCTGTTCTTTTTATCTTGGGTGTATTTTTATTCAAGCTGATTGTGGTAGCAGAAGATGCTTCAAAGAATATTTGACCTAGAGATTGCTTCCTCAGTTCCATCATTTCTCTCTTAACAATAATGTCATTTCAGACAGCATCCAATTGGGAGTAACGGCCTACTTCCTCAAACCTGCCCCCAGATCACCTACCACAGGTCCAAATCCTGTAAGTCCATTCAAAGACCTCTTCTCTCCTGTCCCTGCAATGTTTCTCTGTGGCCTTCATTCTCCCTCATTACAACTCTGTGATTCTGATTCTGTTTGGCAACAGGTGTGTCGCTGGTGACATTCCTCTAGAGGGTATCGACAGAGTGAGCAAATGGGGTTCCAGACCAACTCTGTGGCTCAATAACTAAACCCTTGAATAAATCACTCCCTTTATCTGGGCTTCCTTTCTCACGTGAAAAATTGAACAGCAGATGTGACTTAGGCAGTCATAAATAATCTATATGCAAGCATAAAATTCACTTTATTTTTATAAATTTTTCTTTCATGAGTACTCATTCATTCTCACAAATGACAAAACTAGATTTAAGCCAATCTGAAAAACTTGGCCCAATCTAGTAATTTTCTTTCTATCATTTTGGGTTTAAAATGTCACTTTCTTAAGTAATGTCATCATTATCATCAGTCACCACGTAGTGCTAAGTTCCTGGCCTACTGCAGCCAACCCCTAACAGTCTGTCACTTCCAGGGGGCCTCACACCTGACTCTTGTCCTGCAGTCTGATCTCCTGGGGGACAATCCGATCATCTAGATGCATCGAGGGGATAAAGAAGTCACTCATCAGATTCTTGTTATTCCTCTACTCATTTCCTCCCACCTGGTGAGGAGTCCTGGGTGGTTCTATAGAGAGAGTCCTGTTTCCTCCCCAATCAAACCCTCTGAGTGGCGCAGGCCTGACCAACTGACCACATAGGCCTAAGTGGTGATAAAAGGTGACAAAACGGTCCCTGCTCTCCACTCACTCCACAGCTTGCTCAGGACCCACAGTGAGCCTCAAGTGCACCCGCCCTGCCATGCAATGGGACTGGGCTGTCCCCTTCCCCTGTTCCCTCAGCTGTGCCCCCACATGATTCCCCCCCACCCAGTCTGCATTCATGGGGTTCGCAACATGGAACCAGCACCAGCCCATATCTATGTCAGCTCCCAACCTCTGGGGGATTTTCTTGGACCAACCTCCCCCTACCCAGGCCCAGCAGCTGCCTCCTCCCAAAAAAAGAAGAAAGAAAAAAGAGACTAGGAACCTTGGGTGAAGACACGACCTCTGCTTACTTCACAAAGCCCCTCACTTCCTTCCAGCATCTTTAGATCTTTTCTGGCAGGACAGAAAGACAAACCAGCTGAGGTCTCCACAGTCATCTTTGCCTCCTGCTCCCCACCTCGGATGACCCCTGAGATTCTGAGGTAGAACCCTAGGGTCCCAGAACCCAGCTTAAAAACCAGTCTTTCCCTCCTCTGCTAACATTACAAAAGGCTCCCTGAGACTTCCTGCAAAGGCACTGCGCGGTGCCCATCTTTCCTCTTCTAGCCAGAGACGGGAGCCCCTCCATCTGGACTCTCCTCTGCGGGAGCCCGGCTGGGGACTCGGAGCTGACGTGAGTGTCTGCATAGTGCGGTGGGAAGCGTGAGCGTGGGTGTCACCGGTCACAGCGAGGAGAGGCTTCCCTCAGGGCGATCTTATGTGAAGCTCAAGTTAGGGAACTTTGTCATCCTGCCACGCTCTCCAGCGAGAGATGGGAATAACAGTAACAGTGGAAGGAGAAGGGAGTGGGTGGTTCTGCTTTCCTTCCATCTGCAGAACGGAGGCGACAGAAGACGTGGGACTGACGAAGAGGGGAAGCAGGTCTTAGCCGGCTAGGAGGGAGAGAGCCCGGGACTGATGAGCTGCACAGCGACAAAGCTTGACCAAACCACACAGTGCAGGCTGGCTGTACTAATGGGCTCAGCGTCAGCATCCTCTCCTCGAACTGACCTCAGGAGAGAGCACTGCCGTAGGCTAGCGCAGAGTTCTGATATGGCTCAGTGCGCCATTGCTCTTTACAGCAAAATCCTGCGAACTCTGAGGATCCAAGGACCAAGGAAACAGCACCAGCATCCCAGGGAACACCACACAGTCTTTAAAGAAACTGAGGGAAAATATTTAATAAAATCAGAAGATGCTCACTATATATTGTTAAATGAAAAACCAAGGCACAAAGCAGTATGTATTTGCCTCTATTCTTTTGTTAAAGAAAAAATATATAGGCATAGAAAAACAGTCCAAAAGGGTATCCTAGATGTTCATTCCCCACCCACCCACCCCAGAAATAGATTTGATATTACATAATTTGTAAAATAAATATATATGATTTTATATAGGCTTTTCATTTACTTTTTAAAAATTTGCATTATGTTTAAACTTTCTGTATCAACAGAAATTACAAAATAATCCATGGAAGAAAAATATGTTTTTTTAAAAAACCAAAACCAAATAAAAAATAACTGTCCTTTTAGAGCCAGGTCAAGATGTTGGCATTTGTTCAAACATGCACCAGAGAGTTTTCAATAGCAGAGAGACAAGGATAGAGCAGTGGGTGCAAAGCCTGTGCTGTGAGCCTTAGGGTGGCAAAGAAGAACTTTTGCTAAGCCATGCAAAATATTAGAGAAAAGGGAGGGAGAGACTTGGGAACAGAAAGGGGCAGTGAGGTAGATGCGGGATGAGCAGAACTTAGTTGCGCCATTAGGCACGGCAGGGAAAGAAGGGAGAAAAGTCAGGGAATCCTGCAGAACAAGAAATGGCAAAATTTTCTAACAGCCTCAGCACGTGCATGGGTGAAAATGAGAATAATATCCACAATGACCTCTTCTACAACTGCACTAGGGACACATCGTGCCATGGGAGGAAAGCTGCATATCAGGAACACTGTTCTGGGAAGAACACACATTATGACTTCATCATCCTACACTTAGCAAAGGCAGAATTTCTTATAAATAGTAATATCCTAAATCAGCTAAGACAAATTCAGAGATAACAAGTAGAGGAATTGTCTTGTTATGTTTTAGAAAACCTTTGAAAGGACATAAGTTGTGATGAGAGCAGGTGAGAAGGACAAGAATTGTGAGCTGGACCAATACTCACCAAGGCATTTTTTAAAGTTGTTAGCAATAACATGCCTATCACATAGCAGATCCCAATAAATGCAAATGTGATTCCTTGTATGCCAGGTTCAGCTCTCCTACTCAATTAGGAGGTCCTTCTAAAGTTTCCTCTTATTCTCCCTCCAAAGTGTCTACTAAATACACTGCCTCGTTGGTAGTAAGTGCTCAACAACATCTGCTGAAGAAATAAACGGAAGTAGTTAATAATTCTATTTTGTCCTTCCTAAACGCGTTGTCTTTATCATGAGCCTGCTGGCTGCATCAGGTGTTGCCCTCGGCGCCACTGGCCACAGGATGTCTCAGGTTCAGTACCAGGGGTTAACTCATTAGCATAGAAACAACATTGCTCCTGTAAGAAGAGGCAGAGCCCCCCTTGCACGGCTGTGAGCAAGTCGAGCCCATGCCTGTTTTGGAGGACCACTGAGGCCAGTGAATTGAGTTGCCGCTGCAGGGCCAGGGCCCACTGAGCGAGGGCAGAAAAATCTGCCATGAGTTGTTGAGTTAACCCCTGGTACTGAACCTGAGACATCCCGACACCAGTGGCGCCAAGGGCAACACCTGATGTGGCCAGCAGGCTCACGATAAGAGGGATGACCGTGGGGGAGTGTCGAGGGCGGCTAGGACGTCTCCATATGAGTGGGGCATCTCTCCCAGGGAGGACTGAAAGATCGGGTAAGAGACTGACAAGCGTGCACGATTGATCTCACGGGGTGATGCAGATGTATACACCTTGATCACAAGCCAGAAAAGTGTTGTTAGGGGCGCCTGGGTGGCTCAGTTGGTTGGGCGGCTGCCTTCGGCTCAGATCATGATCCTGGAGTCCCGGGATCGAGTCCCGCATCGGGCTCCCTGCTCGGCGGGGAGTCTGCTTCTCCCTCTGACCCTCCTCCCTCTCATGCTCTCTGTCTCTCATTCTCTCTCTCGCAAATAAATAAAATCTTTAAAAAAAAAAAAATCTTAAAAAAAAAAAGTGTCATTAGGCACGCAGACCCAACTGTGGCCCGTGATGGGAGAAGAATAGTTGCCATACAGCAGTAGCGGAGCCAGAAAGGGATAATCTGCGGTCCCCAGTGCCGAGGTGGGAGGTGACGTGGTAGACTGGTTGAGGATGACACCTAGGTATTGGATGGGACTGGGCTTTATACAGATCCAGCAGTCAGACACTAGGAGTGATTTGAGTGGTTAAGTGCTTGGTGGGAGGCGTTAGTCATACCTAACAGTTGCGCTATAGACGCTTGATGCGTATGGATGGGGGACCCAGGGATGTGCCAGGGTGAGTTATTTTCTGTCTGACTCTGGAGGTTGACTGTAAGGCTTGGAGTGGACATGGATTTTTTTTTTTTTTAAGATTTTATTTATTTATTTGTCAGAGAAGAGAGCACAAGCAGGGAGAACGGCAGGCAGAGGGAGAAGCAGGCTCCCCGCTGAGCAAGGAGCCCGATGCGGGACTCGATCCCAGGACCCTGAGATCATGACCTGAGCTGAAGGCAGACGCTTAACCAGCTGAGCCACCCAGGCATCCCTGAACATGGATTTAATCATAAATTTGGCCATGGGGTCAGTTCCCATAGGGTGATATTGGCCCAACAGGAGAATGATTCTTGCAGCCCATGACGTGGCACTGGGTTCTAAGACTGAGAGGGCGAGCGGTATACAGTGATTGTTAGAGCAAGAGGATGGGGTGGCCTTGCGTGACAAGGAAATCTGGATGTCATCGCGCTGTTTGAGGTGCCACCACCTGGTGGACCATCGTTCCATTCCCAGCCAAGTCACCACCCACGACTCACATCCCCAGGCTTTCGAGCAGAACTGAGGGCAGGTGTTTGGCTATTGAGGCATAGGGCCCCCACAGATGTAGATATCTACCAGCCAGTAACCTGAGTGAGGGTCATGGTAGGAACACCATCTATGAGGTTCCCAGGAGATATCAAGAAGATGGCATCTATCTGAATGGAGGTTAACCTTTGGTGTGTGCCCATCCCAGGTGGAAGAAGTCAATGGGGGTGCTGGTGCAGGATTGAGGGGGATAAGCTGGAAAGTCCATTTGCCAGTAACGGTGATACAAGAGTTTGCCCCCCTTGCTGGGCCAGGCAAGCTAAAGGCAGTGCAGAGGAACAGCACACCAGATAGCCGAAGACTGGGACTGACTGGGGTCAGGAAAACCATGGTGAAATGCACTCAGGAGTAGACAGCAGAGGGCCAGTAAAAGTGGGATCTTTGACCTTAGGTAGAGGGAGCCATCATGGCTAACCTGACAGCAGATGAAACCTGTGGATAAGTAAGTGCAGTAATACACCCTAGGGACACCCAATAAGCAATGACAATGGTAAGCCTCTGTAGAGTCCAACTCCCAAGATAAGGGAAATCACACTGATGAGAGCCAGGGACCACAGTGAGCAGGTGTCCATCAGTCGGTGGGGGCTCATGGAAGGTGAAGCCGCAGTGGGTTCCTGAAGTCTGGCTCGACTCTCCACTGGCATGGCTCCTCATCCAAATGATGAGCTTTCTTCACTCTGGAGTGGTGGACCCACGGAGTGACCCCTGAGACCTGGAGGACAGTAGGGGTGGTTAGAACAACAGTGTGGGGCCCTGTCCACTGCTGTTTGAGGGGGTCTTTCTTCCAGTCTTTGACCCAAACTGACTCTCCTGTCTGGAAGGAGTGTACCTGAGACCCTAAGGAGATTGGGGCCCTCTCAATGGTGTACTTTTGTAATTTATTTAGGGTGGCCCCCAGGGCTTGAAGCTGCTCCTTTATCCCTTTATTTCCAACCTGATGCAAGTTTCCAGGAAGGCTTCCCAAGCACAGGGGAGGCCGTCCATATATATTAATTTGAATGGGGAGAAACCTGATGTCCCGGGCGTGCAGCGAGCACGCAGGAGAGCTAGGGGTAGCAGATCCGTCCATGGGAGGTTAGTCTCCTGACAAAACTTTGCTAAGGTTCCCTTGAGGGTGCAATTCATTCGTTCTACTTTCTCTGAACTTTGGGGCCGGTAAGCGGTGTGGAGTCTCCAGGTGATGTTGAGAGATTTGGTCAAGACCGGTATAATGTCTGCCACAAATGTGGGTCCATTGTCACTATGGATTGTTAATGGCAGGCCGAACCGGGTCACCATCTCCCACTAGAGGACTTTAGCTTCTTCTCGACTTTGCTCCGTCCTGGTTGGGAAGGCTTCAACCCACCCAGAGTATGTGCATACTATTACCAGGAGATCCTTGAACCCCCTGCTCGGCTGCACATCTGTGAAGTCTACCTCTAGATCTTCAAAGGGGGTTGCTCCCATTCTCTGGACACGTGGCAGGGGCTGTGGTGCAGACCGAGCATTATTTTTAGCACATGTTATGCATCGTTCACTCATTGCTCGGCATAGTGCTGGCAGCTGACTGTAGTAGAGCTTCTTGAGAAGGGCTCTAATGCAGTTTTTCCCAGCTGAGTGAGCTGGTGGTATTCCTTGACTAGATGCCCTCCAGTTGCTGTTGGAACAAAGATGCGCCCATCTGGCATTATCCACCATCCCTTTTCAGTCAGGGTGGCCCTCTCAGCCATGGCCCATTCCTTTTCCTTTTTAGTGTAACTGGGCGGAGGGACTTCTTCTGGGGGTGTTAGGGCCATGGTGAGGGAAGGGGCTCTGTCTATGTCCTCACTGACTGTGGTCTTGGCTGCCTCATCTACCAGATGATTTCCCTGCACTGTGGGGTCGTCTCCTTCCTGGTATCCCTTACAGTGCAGGATTGCTACTTCCTTTGGAAGCCAGATGGCTTCGAGGAGTCTCAGTATCTCCTCCTTGTTCTTGATAGTCTTTCCTGCTGTGGTTAGGAGGCCCCTTTCCTTGTAGATGGCTCCATGTAAATGTATAGTAGCAAAGGCGTACTGAGAGTCAGTATAGACATTGACTCATTTGCCTTCACCGAGGGTGAGGGCTGGGACAAGGCATATAACTCAGCCCGTTGAACTGACCATCCAGCTGGTAATGCCTTAGCTTCTAGGACTTCAGTGGTTGTGGTTACTGCATAACCTGCTTTCCGGGCACCCTCTTGTAAGTAACTGCTGCCATCGCTGAACAGCGTGAGCTCTGGATTTTTTATGGCTTGATCCCGCAGATCTGGATGGCTCACGTAGACTTCATCAGTCACCTCAGGTCAGTCATGGTCTGGTTCCCCCTCTTCCGTGGAGAGAAAGGTTGCTGGATTTAATGTCCTTACTGTTTCGAGGGTGATCCATGGGTTTTCGCAAAGGAGCCCTTGGTATTGTGCTAGCCGAGAGTTGGAAAGGAAGCGGTGTCCCTGAGCGTTCATGAGGGACACAACTGCATGAGGGACCTTGATGTTAAGTTCTTGCCCCAGGGTAAGTTTGTCCGCCTTCTTGATGAGTAGGACTGTGGCTGCCAGCGCCCTGAGGCACAGTGGCTGCCCGCTGCCATGGGGTCCAACTTCTCTGACAGGTAAGCAACTGGCCGTTGCCAGGGTCCAACAGTCTGGGTGAGTACCCTGAGCGCTATTCTTTCCTTTTCCTGCACAAAGAGATTGAAGGGTTTTTCTACATCTGGTAGGCCCAGAGCTGGAGCCTGCCCCAGGGTGGTCTTTATCTGTGTGAAAGTGGCTTCTGCTTCCTCAGTCCACACAGGGGTGTCTCGATTCTGGTCCCCTTAAGAGATCATAGATGGGTCTTGCTATTGCCAAGAACCCAGGGATCCAGATGTGGCAGAATCCTGCAGCCCCCAGGAATTCTCATAGGCCCCTTTTTGTCTGGGGCTGTGGCAGGGAGATGATGACCCTTTTCCTCTCTGACCCTAGTTCTCTTTTCCCTTGGGTGAGGAGGAAACCAAGGTATCAGACCTCTTGTTGGCAGATGTGTGCCTTCTTCCATGAGGCTCAGTATCCCGAGTCTGACAGGAGCTGTAGGAGGGCCTTTGTGCCTTTTATGCAGTCTTCTTGTGTGAGGAGGTCATCCACATACTGGAGGAGGGTGCATTGTGTGGCCTCTCTTGGGAAGCTGGCAGGGCCCATGGCCTATGCTTCCCCAAAGAGAGTTGGTGAGTTTTTAAACCCCTGCGGGAGGCGCATCCAAGTCAGTTGCATCTGGCACCCTGTATCAGGTTCAGTCCATTCAAAGGCAAACACTGGCTGGCTCTGGGGAGCTAAGCGGAGGCAGAAGGCATCCTTCAAATCTAGGCAAGTGAACCATCTGGCCGACCCTGGGATTTGGCCGAGGAGGATGTATGGATTTGGAACTACTGGGTACAGAGGGATGGTCACCTTGTTGATGGCCCACGGGTCTTGAACTGGTCGGTATCCCCCTCCTGGCTTCTTGACTGGCAGGAGGGGGTATTCCAGGCTGACTGGCACTCGGCTAGAATACCTGCTTCTTTGAATTTGGTCAGATGTTCTTGGATGCCGATCTTAGCTTCTTGTGGAAGGGGGTATTACCTTTGCCTCTGAGGTTGGGCTCCTGGAATCAGTTCAGTAATGATAGGGGCCCAATTCTGGGCTAGTCCAGGTGGATTGTTTTCAGCCCATACTGAAGGGAAGGCGAGTCTGAACTCCGGCGGGCTGCTCGGTTAGGCCTGGACACAGAATAGCCTCCATTCTTCTTCCCTTGGCGTGTTAATTGCTAGTATTAGAGGCCCCATCTCCTCTTGCCTTGGGTTCAATTGGAGGCTAGTGTATCCTGTGGGCTCAAAAGTTATCTGAGCCCTAAGCTTGGAGAGTATGTCTCAGCCCAGGAGAGGGATGGGGCAATCTGGCAGATAAAGGAATTCATGTTAGACTTTGTGGCCCCCGAGTTCACACTGGCAAGCCTGGCAAAAGGGCTGTTTTATTGCCTGCTTCCTGGTGGCCCCAAGAATGGTCACAGTCCTTTTGCTGAAAGGGGCCACTGGGGAGGTGACAACAGAGTGCTTGGCCCCAGTATCAACCATAAAAGTCACTGGTTGGCCCCCCACCTTCATTCTGACTATGGGCTCATGTGGGCCAAGGAGGAAAGAGCCCAGTCTCCCTCAGTCTGAGTCCATTCCTGCAAGGCCTATGAGGTCCTCCTCTCGGGGTTCTTCCTTGTAGCAGCTGGGCTTTTGAGCTTTTCCCCAGTTGGGACATTCGTTTTTCCAATGCCCTTTCTCTTTACAGTAGGCACATGGATCCCTTGCCAAGGGGGTTCTGGGTTTCCCCCCTTTCGGTGGTTGGGGTCTCCCCATCTTTGTGTTGTCCTTTTCTTTCAGGGTGGCAGCAAGGAGGCTGACTTTCTTTTTCATCTTTTTGTCGGCTTCCTGTTTGGCTGCGACCTCCCTGTTCATGTAGACCTTATTGGCAATCTCTATTAGTTGGGTGATGTTCATCCCAGCAAAACCCTCTAGTTTCTGAAGTTTCTTTCTGATGTCTGGGGCAGCCTGAGCCATGAAGGAGGTGTTTACCATCTGTTGGCTTTCCTGTGCCTCAGGGTTAAATGGAGTGTATCTATATCCTGTAGGCTTCAGATAGTCTTTCGCAGTAGTTCCCGGGGGACTCTCCTGGTTGTTCAGTGGCCAAGAATACCTTAGTCATATTCATGGGCTTCTTAGCTCCTGCCCGGATTCCCCAGAGGAGGGCCTCCTGGTACCAGTGGATGTGGGCCTGTCCCTCAGTTGTGGTGAAATCCCATGCTACACTCTTCGGGTGCGGCCATATTAGCCCAGGCAGCAGGGTTGATGACTCCCGCTGGTGCGTGCTCTTCCAGGTACTGCCATGCACCTTTCATTATTCTCCTTCTTCCCTCCTTGTTAAACAGGGTGCAGAGTAACTGTTGGCAGTCTTCTCAGGTTGGCCGATGAGTCTGGAAGAGGGATTCTATGAGGTCTACCATGGCCTGTGGTTTCTCAGAGTAGGATGGGGTGTTACGTTTCCAGTTGAGGAGGTTGGTGGTGGAGAAGGGCTGATAATACATCATGGAACGGCCGGGCTGGACCATCCAATCTTCATTGTGCTTCTTGGGTTCCCGTGTCTCTTGTACTGGCATTTGGAGGGTGCTTATGCCTGGCCTGGGGCACAGACTGGCTGGTGGTCCTGGAGAAAGCGGATCTTTTGGGCCTGGGGGCACCAGTTAAACTGATGGCGGCGGAGTGTCTGAAACTGAAGGGCCAGGTGTAGGCGATCTTGGGGGTACATAGGGTGGGGGCAGGGTCGGTTCGTCCTCAGGATCTCCGGCTAGGATTTGTGGAGACTGGGGCTTTTGCTGATTTTCTTTAGGTCGCTTGGATGAGGTGATTAAGACCCTGGCCTGTCCCTGCCTATTGCAAGCGAATCACACCCGGGGGGAAGGGTCTGAGCAATCCCTAGCCAGGAGTCAAAGTACGGAAACTGGTCAGGGTGTCCTGGTTCTCCTGTTACAACCTGCCGTACTTGACAAATCGTTGTGACATCCAATGTCCCTTCTGAAGGCCACCTGACATCAAAGGTAGTCCATTCCAATTCACATAGGGTTCTCAACTTGCTGGGGTTCATCCTGACTCCATAGTCTCCTGAAAACCCCTTCTTGAAATTTTTGATCATGGTCTCTAGAACCGTAGGTTTACTCTGCCCTGACCCCATGGTGATGTCCCTGTGTGTGGTGGCTCAGAGACAGACAAAGGGGGGTGCCCCCTGAAGTGAGGAGACCAATCAGATGCCCATTTGGCCGTGTTCTGAAGGAGTTTAGGTGAAGCTTAGCCATAGCAGTCTCAGTGTTGTGACTTACGATTGAAACTATTCCGATGCCGCCATAGACTGTATGCCGTTCACCACAGAATCACAGATGGGCCCACTCAGACTCCGTAGGCTTCTGGGGACCTTAAGGGTACCTGCCCGTGGAGTCACAGAAACAGTCCGCTTGAGCAAGCCAGGTCCGACTGCACATTCACTCACGCATTGACACTCCAGAAGTTACTACATTCCCTCCCTGGGAATCCCTACCTGTGAGACCTGTAAGAGGTCTCTGGGAGGTGATCAGGCTCCCCTTCCACCCCAGTGGGGGTGGGCCTGTCTGGGTCCTGGGGCCCCAGGCCTTACCGGAATCTGACGTTCGGACCAGGTCCTCACCTGCCAAGTCTCCTCCAGTCCGGAAGGAACAGCGGAGCGGGGCTGGCCTGAGGCGACTGGGGCAGGAAACTGCCGAAAATAAGCCGGGGCGCGCCTTTTCCGTTATGATCCCTCATTCTGTCACTGCCCTGCCGTTGCCCCCAAACTGGTGGCAACAATGGGCCAGCGTGTTGGGTTTCCCAGTCAGGGAACCAAATGTTACGGAACCTGGACTGGATAGCCTGACGGAAAAACCAAGCGGCACTTGGAGATCTTGGAGGACAGGAGGTTTATTTAACGTGGGCGGGCTCAGAGGAGAATGGTCTTCAAAGGTCTGGGCCCCGAGCACAAAGGGGGCAATTTATACACTTCTACTTCCACATAGTTGGCACTTTCGGTGCGTGTGCAAAGTGGGGCAGGGAGAAGAACCTGGATTGGTGCGCGCCGGAAGCCGAGCAGGGAGAAGAACCCGGAAGAGCCCTGGGGCAAGGACTGGGACTCTCTCCCTGGCTCGGTGGCCATGTTAGGACACAGATTTTCCTTATCAGTTGTGCCCATCTGGGACTGATGAAAAGTATGTGTCTGTTTAAGGGAGTTGTAACATCTGTGCTGTTGACTTTTGAGGCCAGTTGGACAATCAAACCACGAATCATCAATTGCTTCCTTCTCTTAGGCATCAAATCACATTTCTTCCAAGATAAACTAATATTTCTTCACTTCTGGTTCCATTCCATAGTGAGCTCCGCTACAAATTGCATTTATAAGCATATTGCTGGACATGGAGATGAGTAAAGTAAGCCCCCATCCTTGAGGTGCCCACATTCTAGAAAGGCAGGCAAATGTGAAATATAATGTGTAATATGTTGAGCACCACAATGAGGGTATATAAGCATGGACCACTATGAGCACAGGAGGGCCATGGGAGATAAGTAAATTGAAGTCAGACAAAAGATGAAAAGGTGAGGTGGAACTGCAGAGATGGGGCAGTAGGATTGAAGGCTCAGAGGCATGAAGTGCCATAAGAGTGTGTTCAAAAGACTATAAATAGGTTGGTGTTGCTTGAGTACCAAATTTAAGATGAAGAAAAAAATGATGAGGTTAGAAATCTAAGCTGACTCTATAACATAAAATAGGAAACTACTAGGAAAGCTTTAGGCAGAAAAGCAGCATGGTCAGATAGAGGTTTTGGAGAAAGCTGCCTGCAGGCTGTCAGGGCAAGGGGGACAGTGTACAAAGTCTGGCATTAAAGAGTAATGCATGGTCCACATAGAAGATGGAGACAGTCTGACGTAGGCTAATGAGGAAGGGAAAGAGGATCTGGGTTTGAGAAATAGTTATAAGGCCAAACAGGCGAGATGTGGCTGGCTGTGAATGAATGGAATGAGGGAAAGGACAAAACAGAGCCCAGTTTTCTAGCCTGGGTGAACAGGTGGGTAAAAGTTCTGTCAAAGGAGACATAAAGTTCCCTAATCTCAGATAACACCGTGTCCATCCCTTTGTCCTCACAGATTGAAATATGTCCTTATTGTGTGCGTGTTTGTCCTGTGGCAGCCTGCCCCTCTGGACTGAGAACGCAGAGGCAGAACCACGTCGGGTCCGCAGGTCCTTGCATCCCCGGCGCTGGCGCCGAGTCAGCACGCAATAAATAGTTGTCAAGGAGAAACACAAATCCCAAATACTGCATGGTATCCCATGTATGTAGAATGTAAAAAAAAAAAGAAAGAAAGAAAGAGAAGGAAAGAAAAAGCTTGAACTCCTAGAGAGGATAGAAAAGTGGTTGCCAGGGACAGGGGAGAGGGGTGGGAAATAGGGAGATGGGGAGTAACTGGAAAAGGACACAGGTCTGAGATTGTGTGGTATTTACAATTAGGCATTTGACATAAGCTTTTTGGAAATAACCAAAAAAGGAAGTTGAGCTTCTAAATTCCTAGCTTTGTCAAAAGCTGACGGGGTTTCTTTAACTAGAAAGATTAAAAAGATAATAACTAGAGAGGAAAATGTCTAATGTCAATATGATAAATACATATTTATGTCTATGTGCCAATATAATTTTCAGTGATGGATCAGTTAGGAATAAATTCATCTGCAAATCACAAGAAGCCTCCTTTCCCCTCATAACAAGTTCAGAGATAGGCAGTGCTTGTTAGCATAGTATCTGCCCAGGGGGACCCACTGCAACCCAGGTGGTCCTCTCTGCCACACTTAGTTATACTCACTTGTCCTCACACTTGTCATCTCATGGACAGTGACTGTTGGTTGCTCCACCTCCAAGTTTCATATCCCTAACAAAACAGGGGAAATCAGGCAGAGGCAAGAAAGAAAAGGAACTTGTTTTAGTCAGGAAGAGAATTCCTCCCGTGATTTTTAACTACCTCTCACTGACCACCTCCAGCTACAAGAGGACAGAGATCAAGTTTGTAGCTTTTATAGCTTCCATGACAGAACCTGGCAAGAGGTGGGAGAAATAAAAACTGGGAACTGTCGATCAACAATTCCAGACAAGAATAAATCTAAGTCACATTATTATATCTGCTTATTTCCTAAAATCTTGTGAGCATATTTTAATCTAATTTACATGTGTTGATGTTGATTCCTGAGCGTGATCTTATGTCAGTTTTCCTCTCTATATAAGCAATATTACCCTCCTTTTTTATATGGTCTACTTTATCAAAGTGAGCTAGGAAAAGGATTAAAAATATTTCCAGATGCTAACTCAGGTAATTGGGTGAATAGGATATATTTTTAGCCACATGTTATTTTTTAAATTGGTTCCCGGAATCTTCCCCAGTGGTGGCAAGAATACCTGTGGTTGGCAAGCAGTAGTACCATGGATAATTTTACCTATCTTCCCACATGTTTGCCCTGCTTGGTACCTGACATAAATTGAAATTTGGTACAGATGTAAAGTCAGAGAATGGGTTTTGTTTGTATGGAGCCTTTTCCACAGAGACGTGCTTTGTCTCCATCTGGCGGACAAGCTCATCTTTGCAATGTCAGCGGTGGTCCTCAGGCCTGGCTGCACCTCGCGATCACTGGTGGTGCCTGGAAACAATCTGGATACCCAGGCCCCTCCCCAGACCCTTTCAATCAGGTCTGGGAAAGGATCCAGGCAGCAGCACTTTTTGTTTTTTTAAGATACATAATTCTAATGTGCAATTAGAGTTAAGATGCACTGAGTTAGAAGCAGCTCTAAATTGGTGGTGATACTGGACAATCATTCCTCCTGTAAGATTGCCATAAAGGAAAAAGAGCAATCTAAGCAGGTAAATAATATAATCTTCCAAAGGCCTTTTTCCACCTTCCAGAGGGGAACTCGGCAAGTTGATGCTAAGAATATAAGAAATCTAAATTTAAATTACTTCTCGTGTGACTCTCCCTATGATGAGACATCGTGCTGAGTAAATACACAATCAGACCTCTCCCTGGGCAAAACTGTCAAGCAGTCTCAATCTGATTTTAGTAACTTAGGTATTTACAAACAAATTTTTTTACACCTGTTCTCATTTAATTCTCTCAAGAACCTATGAAGGTGGGTATTCCTTCTTCCCATGAGTGTCGGCACTCATCTAGAAACAGAGAGCCCTAGTATATTTTAGGTGCCCACTCAAACCATGCTTTTCCCTTCATCTTCTCATTAAAACTTTAACTTTGTTGAACAGCACTGAATTGTGTAACTGAAATTTCCTACTAGAACTTAAATCTGCTAACCAAAAAAAAGGGGGGATAAGTATGTGAAGTGATGGATGTGTTAACTCGATGGCGAGGGGGATCCTTTCACAATGTATACATATATTAAATCATCACTTTGTACACTTTAAATATCTCACAATTTTGTCAATTAGATCTCAGTAAAGCTGAAAAAATAGAAATATCTGAGTAAAGATTATGTGAGTATTCCATGTAATATTTTTATTCATGCAAGTTTTCTGTAATCTTGAAATTATTTACAAATGCAAAGTTTTTTGAAAATATTTTATAAAAACTGACTTTGTGAAGATCTTCTTTCTCAGCGTGCTATCTTTTTTTTTCAACTGATTACAGATTTACTTAATGTGCACTTGATAATCTTGAAAGGAAAATTCATCAAAGTCATATATACACTTATAGGAGTTCTTATTAAACATGTAACATGGAAAAATATCTTATCTACTGCCTTTTACATATTCCAGAAGATATTCAAATGAAGATAGATTCAAATTGGTCACCCTTTTTAAGTGCTTCTCAAACTGATTCCCATTTACTCCTCATGTCCTCTGATCCCATCTCCTGATCCCAGCCTCAAAGCAATCACTATAGTTTTGCCTCTACTTCCGGCTTTGTCTTCCCATGATAACCAATGACTTTGAGTATCTTTCCATATGTATACTGACCACAGCTTGAGTCTTCTTTACTGAAGGATCTGTTCAAGTCTTCTTTTACCAGATTTTTATTGGGCTGGTTGTGCTCTCATTACAATTTTACATATTCTTATATTTCTCCCAGTCAGTGGCTCATATGCATTGTGCTGTTTTTCTCATGATTTTTAAGACTGTGCTGATTTTTCTTCCAAAATTTTCTTTATTGTTGGTCTTTAGTAGTTTGACTATATGATCTTCTGAGGTGTAGTCTTCTTTGGATTTATCTTTATTGGGGTTTACAGAGATTCAAAGCCAGTGTTTCTTCATAAAACTTATAAAATGGCCATTTTTCTTCAGATATATTTTTTCTGCCCTATTTTCATTTTTTATCCTTATGAATCTCCAATTACAGGTGAATCCATCTGATACTGTTCTATAGGACCCTGAGGCTCTGTTCTTTCTTCAACCTCTTTTCTCCCAGTTTGGGCAATTTAAATTGATCTGTTTTCAAGTTCACTGACACTTTCTTCTGACATTTCTGCTGCTAAATCTATCCAGTATAACTCTCATTTCACTTATTTTACTTTTCTGTTGTAACAACTCCATTTTATCTTTTATACTTTCCATTTCTCTGCTGAGATTCCTTATGTCGATAGTCATTAAGATGACATTTCCTTTAAATCCCTGAACATACACTAAGAGTTGCTTTTAAGTTTTTTGCAAAATTCAACATAAGCCATGTCAAGGTTTGTTTTGACTCTGTATCACACATTATAAAACATACGTTACAGAGACTCTGTATTGTATCTTCCTCTGAAGGGTGTTGATTTTTGTTCCAGGAGGCATTTTGATTACTACTTTCAATTTTATGTGGGTTTGGTTTTATGCTTTGTTAGTATGAATCTTTGGAAAGCACAAGGTGTTTCTCAAGCCCTTCTACTTTGGTAAACTCTGCCTCCCTCACAAATCTTGTTGAGGCTTGATTTCAGTCTATATTCTGGGACACTCTACACTCTGAGAGCTGAAACAAGAAGGTAGTATCACCTTGTTCAACCTTAGGTGGGAACATGCATGTTGGGCAACTCAAATTTTTTGCCACTCTGCACATGTCTGGGAATGACTACAAAAGTGCCTAGAGCACTGACAAGTACATTTTCCCAAGTAAGCAAATTTGCAAACCTAATCGGTGAATGAAAATCAACTGTGTATCTCTTTTTAGCATAATGAAACCAGGTAACATTAAAAAAATATATTAGTGCTTAAAAAGTTTTAATGAACTATTTTGATGGAGATTTTCCCTAAACATGGTGTATCTCTTAAACAAGACACTAAAGGTAACTTTTTTCCCTGACTCAAGGTCATCATTATAATAAAATAAACAATGATAAAATCCAATGAAACCTTTAAGGTTTTACATATATAAATGTATGCTCTTAGATTTAAAAGCCCCAGTTGGCAACAATTCTTGAGACTTCTGCTTTGGTTTTTGCCTCTTACTGGTTTTAAACCACAGCTCAATAAACCGTAGCTGTATGATCTTGAGAAAAGTAAACTTTAGGGGTCTCAGTTTTCTTATCTGTAAAATTAAGAAAATGCATTTCTAAGGTCCCTCCAGGTCTGAAATTCTATTTTTTCTAACTAGCTGTGCTTTTTCGGCCTCTAGATGCTTCCTTTCTTTCTGCTTCTGATCTCCTGTGTTCCGAAAAAATAGGAAAGCCAACTCTATTTGCTCACTAACAACTAAAAGACATTCTAATTAAATACTTGAGATCTTTTCTAAATTATGTGCCTACAAATTCTGGCAACTAGAAGACCTGTACACACTTACTCCTGGATCTTAGCTATAATCCAAACAGCCATGTAAAATCAGTTGTATTTCCTAACAAATGAATAAAAAACAATCCATAAGACACTGTTAAAGGTTAAGTAAACCAAATATCTGACCTATGATATGTGTAAAAAAATAAAACAGAAGTAACAGCATCTTTCCTAGGATCCTCACTGATCCTATGCCTAGGATAAAAGGAAAATGAATACAGTTTGAAAAACCATTATATAGCATAATGTATAAACTCGTCAAATCACTAAGTTGTATACCTGAAACTAATGTAACCTTGTGTGTCAACTATACTCAAAAAAAGAGAAAGAAAAAAAAAAACTACTATAAAAAAGTCTTAGAAAAGTAAACAAATGGGGCTGTTGACTTATTGTCTTTATTGAATTAAAATTATACTATGTATAAAATAGCAATGTATACACAGGATTTAATGCATCATAATATATACGATTATCTTTGAAAAGTCAGGATGCAAGTTACAATGATTATGAACATAAAACTTATATTAAAACATTCTCCGTAAGTGATTTATTTAGCTGTTTTAGTTCGAAGTCGTCGTTTGAGAATCTGATGATCACTCTCCTTTACTTTATGGTCCATCAAAATCTGAAATTAACAATTTCATAACATTTTATAAATAAAGCCTTATTTATAATTTAGTAAGATATATTCAGGTGCTTAATAATTGGAATAATAGGTACATTATAATATTTTTGTCCTTTTAGACTAGAAGTATACTAATCTATTAAAAAGCATTGTCTAGGGGTGCCTGGGTGGCTCAGTCACTAAGCGTCTGCCTTTGGCTCAGGTCATGATCCCAGGGTCCTGGGAACGAGCCCTGCATCGGGCTCCCTGCTTGGTGGAGAGCCTGCTTCTCCCTCTGCCACTCCCCCTGCTTGTGTTCCCTCTCTCACTGTGTCTCTCTCTGTCAAATAAATAAAATCTTAAAAAATAAATAAAAAATTAAAAAATAATAAAAAGCATTGTCTAAAGTAATAGATTTTGTAAAGATTCTTTCAACACTACCTAACATAGGATTAAAATAATCTACACCCTATATTGAATTCAGGACATATATAGCTTGAAGTAATTACTGAAATATTTGGAGGCAAGTACCTCTAAATAATTTTTAAGAAAAGATCTTTTGCAGCAACAAGTACAATAATCCCCCCTTATCTGTGGGGCTTATGTTCCAAGACGCCCAGTGGATGCCTGAAACCAAGGATAGTACCAAATCCTATGTTTACTGTTTTTTCCTATATATACATATCTATGATACAGTATAATTTATGAAGTTTGACACATTATTATATTAACAGTCACTAATAAAACAATTATAACAATATACTGTAGGTTATGTGAATGTTGTATGTCTCTTCTGTCTAAATATCTTATCATACTGTACTCTCCCATCTTCTTCGTGTGATGATGAGAAATGATAAAATGCCTATGTGTTGAGATGAAGTGAGGTGAATGACGTGTAGGCACCGTGACACAGTGTTAGGCTACTACTGACCTTCTGACAATATATCAGAAGGAGAATCATCTGCTTCCAGACCACAATGACCACAGGACATTGAAACCATGGAAAGCAAAACCAAGGATAAGGGACTACTATATATAACTTAGAAAAGTAGAAAGAGCATTATATTGCAACTAAGAAAAGGAAGAACTTCAGCCAAGGGAAGAAATTATGTATTAATCAGACAGATAGTGAAAAGTGACCAAGAGAATAGTATTTCCAGCAGCATGTCCTAATTGACCCTAATTCTTCACCACCTGCCTTTCAGTGTCTTGTATCTGATAGCTACTGTTGCAGAAGGTCTCTCCCCTGATTTCTCTGAGCCACTTCCTGTTGAAGGCTTCTCCTTAAATTACTTTTCTACCATCCCTTTCATCCACTAGGCAAATGCAAGCATGATGGAAAATTAGAACTTTCCCTGTAATAGCACAGACTGTTCTGAGTGAAGAGAATGAGTCATCGAGTCAGGATGACAAACTACAGTCTTTTCTTAAAAGAACCTGGAAGGCTAAGAGGAAAGGTGGGAGGAAATGACTGAATGTCAATTCTGCATTTTTACCGGGCCCACTTAGGCCAGATTTGTACAACTCTTGTAATAAAGTTAGTAAGAAAAATAGGTGTTAGAAGCAAATAAATTACTAAACAGTGATAATGCTACAGATGGAATTAAAATTTCTCTGATTAATTTACAAATGTAAATATGTGACACTTGTATACATTAATGCAGCACTTACAATTATTACAGATTTAACACATCAAATAGCAAAAGTATAACATTTAAAGCATATTCCAAAAGATCTGATCTAAAGAATAAAAATTCAAACCATTATAAAATTCAGATTGTTATGAATACTCCCAAATTAAAATAACATGAACAGTTTTACTTTTAAGAAAGCCAAAAAGAGTAGCTTACCACTTGCCCAGATATATCAATAGGAGATGAAATTTCATTTGTGTACAATTTCCGTTTGGCCCGTTTTGGTCGAGACATATTTCCTTTACTTACTTCTACATTTGAGAGCTTTGAAGAGCTCATTGTTTCAATTATCTTCTTTGCTGTGAAAAAATGTATATTATTTAAATCCTGAAATAAATAACTTCTTAACTGGAAAGGTTTGAAATCCTTAATAAAGAAAAACATACCAAATTAAAGAGAAAAAGCACTGCAACTTATAAATGGTGAAAGGACATGAATAGTCAATTCACAAAGAAAAAATTAAATGTCTCATAAACACATGAATCATGATGAACAGCAAAAACAAAAAAGCAAATAAATAAAACATCATTTGGCTAATGTCAAAAAAGGTTTGGTAAATTATAGTACAACCGATAAAACTCAGGTGTTTTTAATGACTTGAAAAGGCTTATGCTGTTATGCAAAAAAGCCTGGACCATGCAGCAGGACTGATAAGTAAAGATATCCACAATAAATATTAAGTGAAAGTAGTTTAGAATTGTGAGCCCTTTGCTTATCGTTAACACACACACACACACACACACAGTAAATCAAATTGTTAATAGTTGACTGCTTCTGGGAAGTGGAATAAAAATTTTAAAATCTTACTTTATACATTTGTTTGTCTTTCAACAGGTACATACTGATTTTAATAGAAAACATATTTCCACCTGGGAAACCCCCTGAGTAGAAAATCCTTATACATATAATATCAACTATATATATTTTTTTTAAATAGGAAAAACATTGAAGGAAATATGCTAAATTGAAAGTCTACTTGTCAAGGGTTAAGCTGGGCTTGAAAGAGCTGAGCTGCCCAATGTCAGAGAAGCCAGCTAAGTCAATAAGCCAAAATGAAAGCAACACTTAAGCCTTTAACTTACTGCAATAGAATAAGCAAGAGGCAAAACCTGAGAAGGTGCCAACTCCCACCCCTACCTTCCATCTTTCCCCATGTGTGGTCTAGGTCAGGAGGATCAGCACAGAAGTGGGGTTCGCCCCTTGCCAAGGAAGTACTGAACAAAAAGCTCTTGCACTTGCAGTTTTATGGACCTTAGAGCTGAAGGCCAGAAGGAAGGGCTAAGAGTGGAAAAGTCAAGTCAGAGGAGAAAGTGTCTTCAAGGTTCCCTCCCCTTTCCTGTCATAAGAAGGTCCTAGGCAGAGGTGCCAGAGGAATTTCTCTGCTAAAGGTTCCCCAGTAAAGAGGCTCTGAATGAAGGCACTTTGGCTAGGACTACAGATATGGATCAGGGCATAGCTGGCCAGGGTCCTGAGTCCTTGACTGTAACTCTCTTCAGAGACTGCTCTCCTTTGGTGTGGGGAGGGCAGCTTTTCCCCATGAGGCCTAACAGGTAAAGCCTTTGTAACTGCCTACAGTCTGCCGAAAAAGAAAAAAAAGTCACACATAGGATTTTGGCCGGGAGCCACCAAACCCCTCACTACAATGTGCCAGCCACTGTACTAAGAGCTGAGGATGGGAACCACACAGACAGTGCACTCGTGAAGCTTATACTGTAGTGCAAAAGATAAGAAAACAAAAATTATAGCTTAAATAATTCAATTTGCACTTTGAAAAGATTACTGGCAGCCATGCACTGGATGGACAGGAGATAGACAAGAGGGAAAAGTTGGGAAACCAGTGAACGAAGGAATGAAATAACAGTGGTTATCAAGAACAGGAGAATTTAAAAAATTAATCCCTATTTTTTTCCCCTACATTTCCAAGTGATCAAAAACAGATACAATGTAGTTATAATCCAAAATACGGGTATCTTATACTCCTAGAAATAAATTTTTAAAAATCCACACTAGGGCTGCCTGGCTGGCCCAGTCAGAAGAGCATGTGACTCTTGATCTCAGGGTTGTGAGTTCAAGTCCCATGGTGGGTGTAGAGATTAAATAAATAAACTTAAAAAAACCAAAAAACAAAAAACCCACACCAGGTATACAGGTAGGGAAGCTGTTAAAGAGCTAAGTCAACCAAGTAAGGGAGTCAGTTACCAGATGGGTACTTCCCTTTCCTTGAAAACCTATTTTCTTTTGCTATGTAAGAGCTAATCAATATAATTTAAATAAAATACTTAAGAATCTAAAATAACAAGTCCTGCCTCTCTACATTTAGACATTTAACAGTTTGCTATGTGTCCCTCCAGATATTTTCTATGCGTATACTAATTATACTTTTTAAAAAAGTACATATTTTTTTGAAAAATATATACAAATGGGGTCTGATAAGTCTGAAGTTCCCAAGCTGTGCACTAAGACATACCACAGTAAACTCACAAGAGCACCTCGAAATATTTTAAATATTCAAAGAAAACAGCAACACACAATAGCTTAAGGTAGTTCATAGTTTCAAATGATAACACATTACATTCCTTTTGATGATGACATATCTTTGCAACCCTGATTTTCAGAAGCTGTATTTTCAGTGGTTGTTCGCCCTTAGCACTAATGGATAAAATATTAGGTGTTTCTTTGGGTGTAGGGGAACAGTGAAAAAAAAATCACTGAGACATTAAGGGCACTGTGAACCAAGAAAGTTTGGGGACCTCTGTGGTAAGTTTTTATACAAACTGTTTTTACACTTCAACTGTCCCCTGCTTTAATTCCTTTCCTTCCCCATTCTCCTCACCTCTAGTCTCTAATTTATCCCATGGCCACCACTGAGGCCATCTCCCGAAAATCCACTCCACCACCTGCCCCTTACCCCCAATGCTCTCTCCACACTATCCATGCCAGATGTATACTATTACCCCAAAGTCCCTGCATATGCCCTACACTCTGCTGGTACTCTGCCTGTGTTAAAACAGTTCCCTCCAGTAGGAGTGTGTGAGTGCGTGTGTGTGTGTGTGTGTGTTTAGGCATGTGTACAGAGAAAATATATATCTTAGTATGTTTTTATATACAGATAATTAATATGGTTAATGTTACATTATAAAGAAAAAAGCATGAAGCAACTAAACCCAATAGATATTTATAGAAATACATATTTTTGATATACATGAATGGGTAATGTTTGTCAATGCATAGAAAAAAAATACTATAAGAATATATACCATAATATAATGATTACCTCTAGAGGGTGTAATCCTGCCAACATTTCAATACCCAAGTTAATCCCGTCTCTTCAAAAAAATAAAACTTTCCCTTAGCGTCTGAATCAAAATAGCTCTCTTCCCTCCAATACTATCATAGTACTTTGCCTGGAACTCTGTAACTACATTAAGCAGGCTGCCCTGGATGAATTAATTTGATCCTTGAACAACACAGAGCTTTGGGGTGCTGACATCCCCATAATGTCAAAAATCTGAGTACAACTTTCGACCCTCCAAAAACTTAACTACTAATATCTACTGTTGATAACAACTCTTACTGATTAACACACATTTTGTATGTATTATATATTGAATTCTAATAATAAACTAGAGAAAACCAAATGTTATTAAGAAAATCATAAGTGAGAAAAAATACATTTACAGTGACTACTTATCAAAAAACATCCACGGGGTGCCTGGGTAGCTCAGTCAGTCAGGCCTCTGAATCTTGATTTTGGCTCAGGTCATGATCTCAGGGTTGTGAGATTAAGCTCCCTGTTGGGCTCCACACTGGACATGGAGCCTGCTTGGGATTCTCCCTCTCCCTCTGCCCCCACCTCTAAAAACAAAAGAAAACAAAAAACATCCACAAAAACGTGGACCTATGCAGTTCAAACCCATGTTGTTCAAGGGTCAACTGTACTTACATATGGTTCTTTTTCCTACACTCTGGTGAAAATCTAAGCATGGCATCCTCTCATGCACCCTCCCACGGTACCCGACATAGGACAATGTCTATTAGAACTATGATAATCACAGTTGTTGAGTTTACACACTAATCAGATATTAGAAAACACCTAACATAAAAGGTCATTTAGTTTTCTGCAAACCTTTTGATTGAAGAATTGTTGGAGAATGTTGTAAGAAGTCTCCAAATTTCTGTAATGTTCCTTCTTTTTTCTTAGTGGCCACATTTGTACTAACTGTGGATGCCTGACTACGTAAAGAGTATGTTTTCTTAGATGATGGACGTGTGGAAACCTAAAAAACAAACATTTTTTGTTACTGTCGATGAAAAAGTTAGAATGAAATAGTTGTAACCACAGCTGAATTAAAGAGCCCAGACACAGGTCACAAATTTGCAGGCAGGGAACTTGGGATTAAGTATATGAGGAGAGGATGAAAGAACCAAAGAATGGCAAAATGGGTGTGACAGACTGACTCAGAAGTATCGAGGGGCCTGCTGCTGGCCCAGTGCTAAAGATTATATTCTAAGCTGAATTAGATGAATAAGAAATGGAAGATAAATGAGTTATAATCGGACAAAACTGGATTTCTGCGTAATTACTGATCAACTTTGACATCTTTATTTCTATATTCTAATTTATAAATGTAAGTTAAGAAAATGGTCAATTCTGAACACATTAAAAGACAAACCTTTTGTTCCTTTTTGACAGAAGAATTTCTATGCTCAGAAACAGGAGACTTCAAATTAGGTTTGGGTGTAGAGTTCTTCTTATTTTCACATTTCACCAAGTCCTAAAATTAATGAATTTCAGCACTGGTTAATTTCTTAACAATATTTTCTTTCTCTAGGCTCAAAAAAAAAAAAAAAAAATGATGGCTTTTAACTAGGGTTGATTTTGACCCCAGGAGATACTGACAATGTCTGGAGATATTTTGGGTTATCATTGCTGGAGGAGGAAGGTGTTTACCGGCAACTAGCGGTAGAGGCTCCTAAACACCCTTCTAAATGCATAGGAGAGCCTTCCAAAACAGAGGTATATAAACCCAAATGTAAGTCATGCTGAAGTTGAGAAACCCTGACTGAAGGTATGACTTTTTCTCCCAACTTTATTGAGGTACTATTGACATAAAACACAGGTAAGTTTAAGATGTACAATGTGAGGATTTAATACACACATATATTGCAGCATGACTGAAGGTATGAATTTTCCACACACATCATAAATAATGAAATTACATAAGCTAAATAGGAAATAGTAGAAGGGATAACATCTTTTATTTGAACCCCATTTCTAAAATATAGCAATACATCTACTCTTTCCCCAACTCCTAAAACATGCAGAGTATCTATGTTTAAGAACTCTAAGTGAAATTTGGCAGCATCAAAAACAAAGCAGAACAAGAACAAGTAAAAATCTTCAGTATAAGCACAGGCAAAATGCTAAAATCAAGAAATATAATCTGTCTTCCCTACTAAATAGGCATGACATATTACTTTTCTTTCTCCCACATAACTTCTCTTAGGACAAAGTCTCTCGTAGTATATTAACTGAATCAAACTCATAGAAATCCTAGTTGTACCAAAGATTATAAGCATAAAAGGAAAAAAAAAGGCAAGAAAAAAAACAAAGAAAAGATCATGCCTGAACCTCAGAATTCAAGTTACAAAGCAGAAGTCATAAGGGTAAAAAGAAGTAGACTTCCTCAAAGGGGAAAGACAGATGGTAATCAATGGAAAACAAATGAAGAGCAGTAACTCCATCATACTTGCAGTGTGCAATAAAGAGTTCTCTGGAGTCTTCACTGGATTAGAATATATAGCACTATAGAAGTGGTTTTCATGAGGACCTTACAACACTCAGTTTATTAGAGCAGTGAAAAGCTAGTAAAATCAGAAAAAAACCTTAAGTTTCTACATGATTTATCTATACCAGTCTGTATATCTATTCTGAAAAACACATGGGGAGTATATACCAACAGTAAAATGAATAAAATAATTGCTTTTTAACCCTCTGAGTACACAAACAATTTTTCCTTTTCCCTTGAAAGAATGAATCATGGAAAGGTCAACATAGATCATAATGAAATTAAAATACTATGTTAGTGTTATCTAAAATTTATTAAATATAAAATAAATATTGAATAAAAATTAAGGCTCTACAAAACAATCACTAAAGGTATTCTAGGTGTAGCAGGAAAGATGCTAAATAATACTCATTCAGCAAATTTATTACCTGACAGAGAGCCTCAGGAGAATGGTTAATACTATTTCTGCTCTTCCACCAGCTTGAAAATATACTACTCTTTAAAGAGGTAAAAAAAAAAAAAAAAAATTGAAGAAAAAGTTATTGTGCTAGAGAGTTTATAATTAGTTTTAAATTTAAAACAAGTTACTTTTTAAAATAAATATTAGCATTTATTATGTATCCACCACATGTGGAAAAAAAGCTAAGCATTTTAATTAAACCTATTATCTCTAATCCTTTATTTCCAAAAGGAGAAAACAGAATGAGAAAGTTTATAACCTGCTTGGCTAGGATATGGCAGAAGGTTTGGTAACTCTACAATCAGAAAGCTACAGTAGGAAGTAGTAAAGAGTTTGTATCCTACCACTAAATAGAGGCCCAAATTTTAATATACCAGCTGACAGAAAAAATCTCTCTTCCAAAACCTACTATAACCATAGAGAGCTAAGATTTTTATTTTTATTTTTTTTTTGACGAGAGAGAGACAGCGAGAGAGAGGGAACACAAGCAGGGGGAGTGGGAAAGGGAGAAGCAGGCTTCCCACGGAGCAGGGAGCCTGATGCGGGGCTTGATCCCAGGACCCTGGGATCACAACCTGAGCTGAAGGCAGACACTTAACGACTTAGCCACCCAGGCGCCCCGAGAGCTAAGATTTTAGTTAAATAACAAAGATTATACTCAAGCAAGTTAGCCATTTGGTTTCTCTAATTTCTTTATCAACCCTTTCCTCTTCACTGGAGGGAAAGTCACTAAGTTTGAACAGGACTGGTATACTGAACTAGCTTGCCAGTGAAATCCACCATAGCTTGACCTATCACAGCTTCAATGAAATAAGGGCTAAGTTTTAATAACCCTAAGCTTTTTGTTTAAGGACTATTAGACTACAATAATATTCTTAAGGAGTATAAAATAGGGCACAAATTATGATTTTGGTCTCCAATAGCAGTGCTTATGAACAAGAGGGCAGTATAGAAGTTTAATTATGTATAATAACTAAGCTTAAGGTTTGCTTGTTAAATTCACTCATTATAGTTAAGTACTTACCTCCTCCATTTCATTACTCTTCCTCTTCCGGGCCTTGGAAATCTTAACCGTCACAGGTAAAGTGCAACCAGGGTGTTTCACTGCCATTTTGTTTGGCCGTAAAGGTGTAAATTGAATCTCTAACTCAGGTTTTGGAAATCGAGTGGTTTGATTATTTTCTGTTGACACTTCACAAGAGTCAAGGACTACAGAGCCATCCTACAACAGAATTAAAAAGAAAAACGAATCTTATTTGCAGAATATGAATTTATGAATTGCAAAGCATTAAATCTTTCAAACACCTATCAGAGACAATGAATTGGAAAAGATTAAAAGTGTGCTGGGTCAAATTAACCACAGCAAGGACAGAAAGATGGAGTTACCATCTACCCTCTCCAGGTTTTTACATGATATGTTAAAATCCAAGGAAACAGAGATCAGTATTTCCCAAACTTGTATGATCATAAGAATAATTCAGACAATTTGTTTAAAAGATTCTTGGACCCTACCACAAACCTACTAAATCAGAAATCTCCTAGGAAAGAGTCTAGGATTTTTAATAAGCACCCTAGTAAAGGTAGATTAAAGTTGGCTTAAAATTGAGAAATGGAGTCTCATTCCCCTTCTTTTAATCTGGGCTGTCCTTAACGACTTCCAAGGCCAACAGGATGTGGTGGAAATAACATCATTGTTCTGAGGCTCGATCATAAGAAGGCTGTAACTTCCACCCTGTCCTCTTTGAAAAGTTACTTTCAGGACACTCCCCCCTCAAAATGCCTCATTTCAGAATGCAGCTACTGTGCTGGGAGAAGCCCAAGCCACAGGGAGAGGCCACATATAGGTCCAGCTGAGTTCCCAGAATCAACTATCAGCTACATGAATGAATCATTTTAGACTTTAAGCCCAAAAGAGCATACTGATTTCATGAAGGCAAGAAAAACATACAAAATAGCATAACAAAACCATTCCCCAAAACTACAGAATATACAGTAACTGCTGGAATCCTTAATAAGAATTGGAATCAGGAGGTTTTAGGACATAAATTTATATATACATGTATGTATTTATATAAACATACATAAATTTACATATACATTTATAAAGAAATGTTCCATATATAACTGCCTTTGCAATCAAGATTAATCTTATTTATCAATCAACTCCAAACTTTTCTTCAAAGGATATGATCTGTCTTAGTCTCTAAGGCCAATGCTAATTATCTGAAATTCCACCAAAAACTATCAAAGAAAGGGCAAGAGAAAAGAAATGGCTCGTGCTATTTCCCCAGATTAAAATGCCTTTCTCTTCCCATTCACGGCTTGGTAAAAGTCTATTCACCTTCAAGACCCAATATGATGTTACCTTCTCTAATCTACATCTACAACCACTCAGGCATCATATCCTGCCTGCAGGCAATGTTCCTTCTTAGCACTCTCTTCATGACTCTCAGCCCGTAAGATAAAGTCAAACAAGTAGTCATTTAGGTATCTGTCTTACTAGATTCTTTACTCCTTGAGGATGGCAATCATGCCTTATGTTTGTGCTCTCAGTGTTTGGCAATGTTCCCAACCAACACTAAAAACTCCCAATAAACATGTTTAAAAAATAAATGCAAAAAAGGAATTTTGTCTTCAAAACTTTAAGTGACATAAGATTTTTACCTATTTCATATGTTATCTAAGACTCTATTATCCAAAGAACCCGAAGCCCACTACAGATTAAGAAAACTCACTGTGAATTACTGTATAGGTAGGTATATGGTATATGGTAATTTGGTGACAAAGTTATTAAATGGGTACAATTAAAAAAAAAACACACACTACGGAATAGAATGCTTATTAAAAGGACCTCTTATGCAGGCTAATATTCACCCATATTTTATCTTTTGTAGGATTTCCTATTTCTGACCACCAAGTTTGTTTATATTAACAGATCTGTTGTTTGCAGCAAGTATAATTTTGAGAGGAGATTAATATTGTTTGGCGATCTCATCTTCCAAAAGAATTTCACTTCTCAAAACCCTTTAGGTTTTCCCTCCCACAGCCAAGAGCACATATAGCTAACTGCACAGCAAGGTACTTAAAAAAAATTGAATAAATTTAACTTGCAAGTGTTATTTATTAATTAACGGTCACTGGTAAAGAGGGTAAAGAATTGGACTGTGTTACCAAATGCCCACCTCTACTTCATTTCTAGAAGTTTCAAAACTTGTTGATTGAGGTTCCGTTTCAACTCTGCCAGGATCCATTGAACTCGTATGTGTAGGCTTGATATCCACATTTTGTTCTTCCTAAGAAATATTAAAACAAGCCATTGTAGCCAAAAATATATTAAAATACTTCACCTAAAGAACAGAAAATCAAGATTTGGGTGGATTATATCATGGAAGTAATGAAAGACTTCCTCCTCTCTTTCATCCTCAGAAACTTAGGAAAGGCTGGGCAACTTGCCAACCTCTGGGCCTGATCGAAAGAGAAATCTAAAAGATTACTTTCAATTTTCAAGGCTTTACGTGTATTCTCTCATTTTACTTTCATTGCAACTCTCTCAGCTAGATTTGGCAAGAATCATTATTCCTACTTTCTAGATGAGGAAACCGAAACCTAGAGATGTAAAATCACATGGCCAAGGTCTGTACTAAGCTGAAGTGTTGGAACCCCAAGAGCTGCTTTGATAACACCATTCTGAAAAACTAGAGGACTCTTGAGAATGCAACTCCAGTATCAGAGTAGAAAAGACCATACTGATAACTAAACCTTTTCTTGCTGCACAACTCATCCCTTTTTCTCATAGGGTATGTTCTATTCCTATACCCTATTTAAGGGATCTATAAAGAAGTGTCAGATTATATTTTTAAACTTGATAAATTCCACCATGGGCCTTCTCACAACTGCCATCAAAAGCAGAAGTCAAATAGATCTCTTAAGTCACCTACCCAAATAAAAAAGGTTCCACTGACTCCACAATGTGGAAAGCAACTAGCATGTATTGACTTCCACTGTGGTAAAAACTGTGCTAATTGTTTTACAAATGTTCTCAATTAATTTTCACATCTCTATTAGGAAGACATTACTATCTCTGTTTTAGAGAAGTGCAGATATAATAAGTAATTTTCCCAAAGAACCCAAAACCACAGTGACCGCAACAGACACCTAGTTTTTCTAAGTTTCTAGTCTGTGCTATTTATACCACATGCTACTACCTCTTTTTTTTTAGCAGTCTTCCTCTTTCAGAATCATGAAGTCTTTTGTTGTGACAGACAGGCACATACATTTATTTTCCTATTGTCTGGAGGCAGCAGATTTTTAAGCACAGATCATTTATTCTGGAAAGACTAGCTTCAGATGTACCCTGATTCAATTATACCAGGAAGTAGCTATCTGTGAAATGCAATCCTCTCTCCATGCAGGGTTCCCAACCCCAATGTAATATTACAAAAGTAACTCCTGAATGACTCAGAATCATTTTCAAAACAGTTCATTTTCAAAACAATTCATACCTTTATATAGTAAACTTAGGGTGGGCCCAAGTATTTAAATATTACCAAGAGTTCAGGTTGAATCACATTTCCACATTTGAAAGGTAGATGAGGGACTAAATCACAAATTGTTTTTCTAATTACTCTACCTAAAAAATATGACCAAAATATTTGAGAAAGTACTATTTCTCAGTTGGTCACTGGCAAATCAATCATAATGATAAAACTCTGAAAATCTGAAATACACAATAACTACCCAAATAATTTTTCAAACTCTGATTCCCCTGGGATCTATTGAAACTTAACCTTTTTATCCTCTAAGCATTAATCAATTAAATAATTTTGAAAAATTCCTGTGTTCAATAAAAAAAAGGCATTGAAAGAACAAGATTCTACTCACTGTTTCAGGAGGCTCCAATGTGATCTTTTTTAATTGTTCAATTTCATTATCTTTCTGTATATTACTGGAGATCAGTTCCTTCAGCTGTATTTCTAAAGCTGCAACCAGTTGATCCCGTTCTTCTCGCCACTTCTGAAGGTTCTCATCTTTCTCTGCCAGTTGTGCTGTAAGTATTTCCTAACCAGAAAATAAAGAAAACGTTATGAAATGCTTTCTTGCAGAATTTTTTGAAATTTTTACTAGAAATAACACACTGTGAATAAGACATGTAACAAATTACATAGTTTAGGCTAGATAAAGTATTTACTTGTAAAACAAAATACACAATGCCTTTATATGTTTACTGTCCACATGCTGTATTTATCCCTATCCCACCTCACTCCAAAAATCAGCTTATTGGTCACTTCTTTCAATAAGCAATTATGAGAAGGAAAAAAAAGAAGCAATTATGGTTTTTAAACTAATACTAACATTTCCCCCAATATTTTGGAAATGAGAGGGTAAAATTACAGTCAAACAAATGACAAAACTAATAGCAACAAACAACAGAGAATTAAAAATTTGAAATACCATTTTCAGTGAGTTCAAAAACCATGAAATAGTGGTGAATTAAATAAAATATGCATAAGACCTAAACATGTGAAGCCACAAAACACTGCTGAAAGAAAATAAAAATACATCAGTAAATGGAGAGATAATTTGTGCTCAATGATCAAAAGACTCCATACTGTGAAGACGTCAGTTTTCCTTAAATAGATCTATAGAGTCAAAGCAATCTCAATCAAAATCCAGGCAGGCCAGAGTGTATGTGTGTGGAAATGGGAAAGTTCACTATAAAAGTTATATGAAAATGCAAACGATCTAAGATAGTCAAAATTATGTTGAAAATGAAGAACAAAGTAGGAACAAACACTCATTTCAAGCCTACTACAATAATCAAGACAATGTGATACTGGTATGAACAGATATCAGTGGAACAGAAAAGAAGGTCCACAAGTGCATGGTCAATTCACATTCTACAATAACACCAAAGTAATTCAATGGAGGAAAGGATAGTCTGTTCAACAAAGAATGTTGGAACAAAAGAAGACATCCAAATGGCCAACAGACACATGAAAACGTGCTCAACATCGCTCGGCATCAGGGAAATCCAAATGAAAACCTCAGTGAGATACCACCTCACACCAGTCAGAATGACTAAAATTAACAAGTCAGGAAACGACAGATGGCAGGGATGCAATGAAAGGGGAAACCTCCTACACTGTTGGTGGGAATGCAAGCTGGTGCAACCACTCTGGAAAACAGTATGGAGGTTCCTCAAAAAGTTGAAAATAGAGCTACCATACGATCCAGCAATTGCACTACTGGGTATTTACCACAAAGATACAAATGTAGGGAGCCGAAGGGGTACATGCACCCCGATGTTTAGAGCAGCAATGTCCACAATAGCCAAACTGTGGAAAGAGCCAAGATGTCCATCGACAGATGAATGGATAAAGAAGATGTGGTATATATATATATAAAATGGAATACTATGCAGCCATCAAAAGGAATGAGATCTTGCCATTTGCAATGAGGTGGATGGAACTGGAGGGTGTTATGCTGAGCAAAGTAAGTCAATCAGAGAAAGATATGTATCATATGACCTCACTGATATGAGGAATTCTTAATCTCAGGAAACAAACTGAGGGTTGCTGGAGTGGTGGGCAGTGGGAGGGATGGGGTGGCTGGGTGATAGACAGTGGGGAGGGTATGTGCTATGGTGAGCACTGTGAATTGTGCAAGACTGTTGAATCTCAGATCTGTACCTCTGAAACAAATAATGCAATATATGTTAAGAAAAAAAAAAAGAAGATAGCAGGAGGGGAAGAATGAAGGTGGGGATATCGGAGGGGGACACGAACCATGAGAGACGATGGACTCTGAAAAACAAACTGAGGGTTCTAGAGGGGAGGGGTGTGGGAGGATGGGTTAGCCTGGTGATGGGTATTAAAGAGGGCACGTTCTGCATGGAGCACTGGGTGTTATGCAAAAACAATGAATCTTGGAACACCACATCAAAAACTAATGATGTAATGTATGGTGATTAACATAACAATTAAAAAATTTTAAAAAAAAAGAATGTTGGAACAACAGCCAAATGGGGGGGGGGAAATGAACCCCAATCCTAATCTCATACCACATATGAAAATTAATCCTTGGACAAAAGTGGCACAGCAGTGGTAAAGTTTTTTTTCCAATAAATACTACCAGGAGAATCAGTAATCCACATTAAAAAAAAATTAGTCTTGATGCCTAACTCACTCCAACACAAAATTCAATACTAGAATCAAAATATGAAAGGTAAAACCCAAACAGGAAATAGTATAAGAGAACATCTTCATGTATTTGGGGTTAATAAAGGAGATGATTGGGAAAATGAACTAAAGTAAATTTAAGAACTCATATTCATAAAAAGGCATTAAGAGAATAAAAAGTAAACTAGAGATTGAAAAAAGGTACTTGCAACACATGACAGAGGGCTCCTATCCAGAAAGTGTAAGAAGCTCCTACATATCAACTAGAAAAAGCCAGACAATCCAATAGGAAAAAGGTAAGGGGCCCTATAATCTTCAACCTCATTAGTACTCAGGGAAAAGCACATAAAAACCATAAAAAATGACCAACAACACCATGTATTTGGGAATATACAGCAACTCCAATACTAAGTAGAGTATAAATGGGTACAACTACTCTGAAAACCAATCTGACATTCTATCAGAGTTCCACACATGCATACCCTATCATCCAATATTTCTATTCTTGGCTAACAATGCAAGAAAAATGCATGCACATGTGACTGAGAGAAATGTATAAAAATGTTTATAGGAGAGTTACACATAATAGCTCAAAGCAGAAGATAATTCACATATCTTCAACATTAAAATGAATAGGCCGTGGTATATTCATACACTGCAATACTCAGCAATGAAAATGGGCTAATTCCAGCTACATGTGACATGAATAATTCTCACAAACATAATGCTGAAAGAAACCAGGTAAAACAAATGCATCCCGCATAATTCCATTTACATAAAATTCAAAGCTGCCCAAAACTAAAGTACAACATTAAAAGACAGAATAGTTATTACCACTGGGAAAGAAATAGAAGAGGAGCCCCCCAGGGGGGCTGGTAATGTTGTATTTCTTGAACTGGGTGGTACTTAAGTGGATGTTGACTTTACAACAGTTCACTGAACTATTGTTTTTTATTTACTGTGATTTACTGTGTTAAACGTGACAATTTTACAAATTAACAATTTATACCTTAATATGGCAGACACATACATCCTAGGTATGACTGCAAAGAAATAGATGGGAGAAAGAAGGAAGCTAGCTCTCTTTAGGATTAAAAACTTAAAGTAGGTTTTGGGGCACCTGGGTGCCTCAGTCAGTTAAGCTTCCAATCATTGTACTATTGTTAGGTAAGATGCTAACATCAGGAGAAGTTAATGGTAAGTATACAGGAACTCTGAATTAGTTTTGCAACTTTTCTGTAAATAAAATGATTTCAAAATAAGAAGGTAAAATTGTTTTTAAAAATCAGTGGGAAAATCACCCTTAACTTACTGAAAATTAACATCCTGGTTTTACAAGGAAGCTTAGCTATTATCTGTAAAATTCTGTCATAAACAAACAACAAACAAAAACACCAGCAATGAGCATGTGATACTGCCAAGTTACTACTATTTTAAGGAGAAAATCAGCTTTTCATTTAAAGATAGTATCAGTGTGTTTTGCAAGTTTCCTAAAACCAACAATACCTTTTAACTTCTTTTTTTCTGTTGGCAACATGAGGTGTCAGACTAAGCAGTCAATTAAAACAGGAGGGGAAAAACAAGCTAAGATAGAACTGCTGTAAGAGCTACAGCTAGTCAGGGGCACCTGGGTGGCTCAGTCGGTTAAGCATCTGCCTTTGGCACAGGTCATGATCCCAGGGTCCCGGAATCAAGCCCCGCATCTGGCTCCCTGCTTAGCAGGGAGCCTGCTTTCTCCCTCTGCCTCTGCCTGCCTGCCTACTTGTGATCTCTCTCTCTGTCTCTGTCAAATAAATAAATAAAATGTTAAAAAAAAAAAAAAAAAAGAGCTACAGCTAGTCAAGATAAAACTGAAGGTTATTTCTACCTATCATCTTCAAGAAACTATTTAGTTGACTTTTTTTTTAAGATTTTATTTATTTATTTTAGAGAGGGAGCACAAGCAGGGGGAGGGGCAGAGGGAAAGGGAGAGAGAATCTCAAGCAGACTCCATGCTGAGTGCAGAGCCCAAAAGCAGGGCTTGATCTCACGACCCCAAGATCATGACCTGAGCCAAAACCAAGAGTCAGATGCTCAACCGAGCCACCCAGGCACCCATAATTGACTTTTTAAAAGTCCTGATAAAATCAGCTTATGAGATAACATATACAGAGCATGTTAATAGAATCTACAGTTCACAATGCAAAATTTTATAATATGGTAGAGATCACCCTGTAGCAATCAAAAGGGAGAGATGTTTAAGTTCTGTATCTAGAAACTGAGATGTAATTAGGCATTTTCCCAACTTGCTAAATGGATTGAAAAAAGTTAAAGTAAGATAAGTGAACTTCAAAATTGGGAAAGAAAAGTCATCTTATAAATAGACAAATAGGCTGCCTTTTAAAAGAGCAAGAAAATCAGGTAACCATGTAAAGGCTGGTAAGAATCCCAGGGATAAACTTAACAAACGAAAGCTGGTGAAATACATCAAAGATAAAGTATAATTGTTACCAACCACTTCATTTTGTTGTTTTAAACAACGCTCTCTGTCTTCAGCATATTTTTTCATCTCTTTGTTTCGGAGATTCTCAGCTTCTTTTGCCTGAGTGATAAGCATCATTTTTTCTTCTAGCCATTTCTTTCTATCAGCTTTATATTTATGTTCAGATTCCTATGTATATAAAAATAATACAAGTAACTATCACATGCTTAAATAATACTTAACTAATAGTTGACAAATTTATTTTTAGAACATATTCATATAACCCATCACTTTTTCACCTTTTTGAAAATTAAAAATAAGTGTTTTTCCTTAAACAATGATAAGATCAAAGTTTATTTCAGATTATAAAATGAACACTGCTGGTTTCCTTTTCTAAATGGACTTTCTTTTATAAACCTTATTTCGCTATGAAGTCCATTTAAGGACTCTCCTTCATCAGTGACCTTAAGAACAAATAAACAACTTCTATTTCTGAAAGAGTTACAAAGACCCAAGTCTTTCTAAATGCCAGAAAAGAAAAAGCCTTGGTTTGTGATGGTCATTTCTAACTGTATGGTTTCAAAAATAAAATATTCCTGGGTATATGGGATGCCAAGAAAAAAATAACTTGTGCAACAGGACATTCATGAATCTGAGGAACACTGGGAATGGCTAGACTGAGAATATAGCTGATCGGTAATTTCCATTCCAGAATTACAAAGTTTATAATCTATGTGATTACATCGTTTGAGCAGAACATAAAATAAACCAGTACTCCTTAATATGAACATTCCCAATATAGTTAATACTTTTTCATAAATAATGGAGTATTTCCTTTGTTCTAGCTGCTTTGGGATTTTCCCAATAGAAAGGGTAAATTCTAGAATATATAATTAATAGTTAACAAAAGAAAGTACTTTTTATTTGTTCAGTATCTGATTACATATAGCATGAATTTAAGAAAATAATTTAGATGCAGCCAACTTTTTAAAGTCACTATTATGCTTTCTTCAATCTCAAAACTAGTTCCTTCTAATAAAATGTACAAAATTTTAAGTGGTATTTGGTAAACCCCATTAAAAAAAAGTTCGTCCATACACTGTATTCTATGTAGTATTTAGAGTTGAACATGGAAAAAATATAAATGCAAAACAGAATATTCTTTATATAATACAGTTTCAAATATATTCCAGTGTCCAGATAGACAACTGTATTCCTTTCCAACCTAACTTAAAATTAAAATGATTATATACAAAATAATCTCCCTAAGTCTTCTTTTTCACAGCAGTAATTGAGGACTAAGAAGTTTAAGGAGTAGAAAAATAGGTAGAAACACATAAGAAGTAGTGATTTAAGAATTAAATATATAGAATATAAAAAAGAAGACCCAACCACTGTATTTTCATTGGCACTAGTGGTGGTTTGTATGTTGGGAATTTCCGCCCCATGTCATTTCAACGTATACTGAAAAATTATACCTATATGTTAGCATTTCCCAAGTAGTATTTCACCCATATCTAAATTAATTATAAAATATTTGCTGAATTCTCCTCTCATGAGAAATACCATGGCTAGATACATATATACATCAAATCGTACCTGTAACTCATCCTGAAGCTTACTGAGCTTTTCACTAAGTACATCGGTGTTATCCTCAAGTTCTTTATTTGACCTTTGATTACTTTTGGCTTCCAGATCATTGCATTTTTCCTTCCATTTTTCCAATTCTAATTTGAAAACATAAAATTATTTTTTAAAGCACATGCAAAAGTTATACCATATAGAGATACATACGGCATGAGATACAAACAAGAATCAGTAGAGCCCAGAAGAAAAACATAAACACAGATAGAATTGAGATAATTCCAAGGGCTGCACTTTTAAGAGTTCTTATGAAATTCTTAGAGAACAGTAAGTACAAGGACCTCTCAGGAACCCACTGAATAGTGTTCAGAGTATACAGTATAAACATCTCAATCTTAATTATATAGGAAACCTCACATGGTTCTCAAAAATAAAAAAAACTGTGATGGTATCTGAAGGATGGAATCAGAGTATTTACCAAGATAAACATACAAGATGATACTAAGAAGCTGGACAGAGCTGTAACTCAGCTGAAAATTTATTTTTAACGTCTGGGAAACATTGCAAGTTATCATCCAGTTATTATGAAAGTATTCTTATTCCTTCTTTACTACATACAATTTTACTTAGATAAAACAATTTTCATCACATTGGAAAACGTCAAGTTAATAGGACATTCCAAAAACACACCAATACTTTTTCACTATGAATTATTATAAATACTAAACAACTTTTAAAAAGGAAAGAAATCTAGGGAAATACAGAAAATGGCAAGTAGGTCTGGAGATATTTAAGCAGTCATGTTTTACCTGTGGCCAGTCTTTCAGCTTCCTCTAACTTAGCCTCAAGCACTCGATCCTGTTCCACCTGAGTTTGTTCCTGTTCTTCCAGGGTCATTCGCATGTCTTCAATTATTTTCTCTTTAACATTTAGATCTAAAAATTTGGGGAGAACATTTGAGAAACTACTAACATCTACATCTAGATACCCAATTTTTCTGAGTTCTTCTAAAATTAAAATACACTTTTATTGACCAGAATAGAATCTGAGTCCTATGCAGACAGCAGCTTTGTCTTGTTCACTGCAGCACGTCGATGCCTAGAACAGCACTGGCAGATATGAAGCACCAAGTAAGTATCTGACGTACAGATAGATACCTGAATGATTGCAAGAATGGATGGATGGATGGAAAAAACCAATCTCTTCGGATAAAATTAACGATTTTTTATAATATTAAACTATTAATACTAATAAATGCAAATCTTGGGATTTAGAAAAAACATTACTTGGCAAAACATTTATTTTCAGTGTTAATATTCTCAAACCAAAAGTAAAACATTTACCTCCTAAAAGCAAGAAGGGCTCAATCCCAATTTGACTTTTTTTTTTTTTAAATCTCAAGTAATTATGTTTTCTACAAAAATTTCCAAAGCCAAAAATCTACTTCTATTATTTTTAAAACCAGCTCTTCAGGAATGACTGTGCTACTAGCCTTACCAAAATTGTCTCTGGCCCTTAAAAACTGATGACAATAATGACATAAACAGTTCCATTTTAATGCTGTCTGCTAGAAAGAGGTAAAAAGGAAAGATTACTTTGTTGCCTCTGGTGATGGCCATGTTTGTAGCAGGGCACATTTTAGACACTTCACCAAAACTACTACTGATGTCAGAGGTAATAACCCTATAAATGTAGTTCAACCTCAGGTCACTAAACATTAAAAATAACAAAAATCCCAAAAAATGGCTCCCTCAAGGTGCACATAAATAGTAAACTTAAAAAAACAACAAAGACAAATTCATTAAAACAATAAGAAAAAATTATATGAGTAATTTTCAGTATTTCTTTTTATATAAGCTGCCAGGAATGCTAATAAAAGAGAATTCCTCCTAGGATTAAAGGAGTCATTATTATCTAAACTCTTTCTTTCAAAAAGCATGATTACAAATATATTCAGATTATACAATTAATAAAAGTTTATTCAAAGAAAATCCCTTCCCTTTTCCACCCTATATTTTGCTCTAAACTAGAAGGCTAGAAAAGGGTTTAAGTATCTAGTTATCAATTAGGAAAGTTCAAAAAAAAAAAAAATTAGGAAAGTTCCACGACACCAATGATAATTTCACTAATGACTATCCACCTACTATCTGAAAGGTAGGTGTAGTTAAAAAAAAAAAGAGAGAAAGAGAAAATTATTTATCACTTACTGCCTCCAATAATTTACATTTCATTTCAGAAAATAATCAGAAATATGCAACGAATAAAACAGAAAAGTAAAACTACATTTGCAGATGACTTGATACTTTATGTAAGGAAAAAAGAAAGAAAACCTTATTAGAGTTCATAAACTAGTTCAGCTAAGTTTACAAGATACAAGATAAATATAATTAAATCTATTGTATTTCTATATACTAGCAATTAACAATTCAAAAAATGGTATTAAGTAAACAATTCCATTTTTAACAGCATTACAAAGAATTATATATTTAGAAATAAATTAACAAAAGATGTGCAAAATTTATACACTAAAAAGTAAAAAGAAAAACACTGAAAGGAATAAAAGGCTTAGCTAAATGTAAAGATATTCCATGGTTAATATTGTTTGTCGGCAATTTCCCCAAACATATCCTCAGATTTAACACAATCTCCATTAAAATTCCAACTGGCTTTTTCCCAGAAAATGACGAGCTGGTCCTAAAATTCATGTGGAAATGCAATGAACCCAAAATAGCCAAAATAATGTTGCCAAAGAAGAGCAAAAGTGGGAAAATCCACACTTCCCAATTTCAGAACTTACTATAAAGCTATAGTAACAATATAGTCTGGTACTGGCAATCAAAGTCCAGAAATAAACCTTTACATTAATGGTTAACTGATTTTCAACAAAGGTGCAAAGACAATGAATGCAGTAAGAGAAAGTACAGTCTCTTCAAAAAATGGTACTGTGACAACTGATTCTCCATATATAAAAAATTAAGTTAGACACCTACCTCACACAATATACAAAATTATACTCAAGTGGATTAACTACAAATAAATCAAAGATCTAAATATAAGAGCTAAAATTATAAAACTCTTAGGAAAAAACCTAGATGACTTTGGATTAAGCCATAGTTTTTTAGGCATGATACCTAAAATACAATCGATCAAAACAGATAAATTGGACTTCGTCAAAATTAAAAACTTTTATGCACCAAAGGACACAATCAAGGAAGTGGAAAACAACCCTCAGAATAGGAGAAAGCTTTGGCAAATCTATCTGATAAGCCGTGTATCCAGAATACATAAAGAACTCCTACAACTCCATAATAAAAAGAGAAATAACCCAACTGAAACATGGGCAAAGGACTTCAATATCTCCAAAGATATATAAATGGTCTATAGCACAAGACAAGATGCTCAATATCATTAGTCATTAAGGAAATGCAAATCAAAACCACAACAACACACCAGTTTATGCCCACCAGTATGTTAGGTTAAATAGTGTCTCCCAAAATACATGTCCATCCACTATGAATATGACCTTATTTAGAAATAGGATACTTGAAGATATAATCAAGTTAAGAATAAGGTCACCTAGATTAGAGTGGCCCTAAATCCAATATGACTGGTCTCCTTATAAGAAGACGGAAATCTGGACAGAGACCCATAGGGAGAAGACACCAATACACACACACCTAAAAGAAAAATGGCCATGTTAAAACAGAGACAAACTGGAGTTATGCTGCCATAAGCCAAGGAATACAAAGGATTGCCATCAACCACTAAAAATTAGAAGAGACAAGGAAGATTCTTCCCCAGAACCTTCAAAACAAGCACAGCCTGCCCTATCAATACCTTTATTTCTGATTTCTAGCTTTCAGGTCTGTATGAGAAATAAACTTCCCTTGTCTTAAGCACCAAGTTTGTGGTACTTTGTTACAGCAGCCCTAGGAAACTAATATAGATACTACAACTTTTTAACACGTGTTAAACAAGTGTTGGCAACATGTGGAAACACTAGAGCCTTCATCTACTACTGGTAAGAATGGAAAATGGTATAGCCACTGTGGGAAAAGTTCAACACAGAACTATCATAGGACCCAATAGTTCCACTCCTGGATCCTCAAGAGAACTGAAAACATATGTTCACCCAAAAATTTGTACACAAATAGTCATAAAAGCCAAAAAGTAGAAACAATCCAAATGTCTATAGACTGATACAAAATAAAATGTGGTATAGTCATTACAATGGAATATTATTCAGCCATAAAAAGTACTGATACATGCTACAGTACGGATGAAACTTGAAAACATAATGCTAAGTGAAAGAAGTCAGACACAAAAGGCCATATATTGTATGCACCCACTTAGATGAAATGTCTGCAACAGGCAAATCCAGAGACAGAAGCAGGTTAGTGGCTGATAGGGACTGAGGAGTGACAGCTAATGGGTACAAGATTTCTTTTTGGGGTGATGAAAATGTTCCGGAATTAGATAGTGGTAGTGATTGTACAACCTTGTGAATACACTAAGATGCACCAAATTCTACACTTCTAAAAGTAATAATTATGTACTGTATCTCAATTTTTAAAAAAATTTATACTAAGGTATCTAAGTAAAAGACATTCAGTGCTTAAATAGAAATATAGAAGCCAAACTAAAAATGCACTTTTTTGTTTGTTGGGGAATGCCTCATGCCCAGCTGAAATCATAGGAGCAAATGGACTCTCCAGTGAGAAAACAAAGAGAAAAAAGAAGATGACGCCTTAATCAGGAAAGTTGCCAAAGTAGCTGAAGTTCATTCTGAGAGAGAGGCAGTAACTGGTGCAGAAGAGATCACAACAGCTGAGAAAAGTTTCAAAGGAGGGGAAGCTACACATTACCATTTTATTTAGAAAAAATATACTCACACACAGTAAACACTACATAAAAAATGAAAATGAGGAAAAGGAAGAGGGTGAACAATTATGTCAAAATAATGTAAAAAGTAAAGGAAAGGAGGGATTGCAAAAAGCTAATAGATTTGAAAATATGTAAGTTAAGTGACTTGGGAGGAAGTTTCAAGAGCATGGAGAAGAGGGAAGTCAGATTAAAGTGGTCAAAATGGACCTATGCCACAGTTCTTGGTATTTGGCAAAGAGAGGAAAAATTAAAATATGATAGAAACTATATCCTGGTCCAAGGGCATGCTTTTTCAAAATAGCTAGGATCTGTTCACATTTGCCAACAATGACAAAGGAGCCAAAGAAAAGAAAACCCCTAAAAAGATTGTGGAAATAGGAAATGTTAAGGGACAAAAGCCAAAAGAAAGGCAAGAGAAAATAGGACAGTGTGCAGAGATACACACACACACACACACACACACAGTCAAGTTATTGATCCAAGTAAATCCCACAAATGTCCAAGTCATCTAAACAAGTAATAATCTGGTTGTCCTACCCCTTTCTTTTTAGTTGGCCAAGTACAAATAGCAAAAATTAGTGAAGAGAATCTGAAACTTAAAACAGACCTAGATTCAAATCCCAGCTCTACTACTCACACAACCAAGATATTAAGGGGTGAGTGAGGGGGAGGAGAGGAATGTGCATATTATGAACAGAAAGATATATGTATCATTTACAAAGGTAATTTTATATTTCAAATTTAAAAATCAATAAAATGAGTAAAAAAAGCATAATTCAGCACATAAGATCTGAAGTTAAAGTATTTAATGGTTTTTAAAAACTTTAAATATGTTTTACTTGACATATATTCTTACATGATTTTGTCTAGAAATCTATTCCATTCATTGTGGCCAATGTAACTGACTATTTTTCACAAAATCTTGGCCATTACTTAGAAATCAATATTTCTTTAACTTGAATATTTCTTAATGTTTTATTTTTCTAAGAATAAACTTTATGTTGGGGCACCTGGGTGGCTCAGTTGGTTAAGCGTCTGCCTTCAGCTCAGGTCATGACCCCAGGGTCCTGGAAGAGCCCCGCATGGAACTTCCTACTCAGCGAGGAGTCCACTTGTCCCGCTGACCCTCCCCCTGTCTCATGCTCTCTCTCACTCTCTCTCCCAAATAAATAAATAAAATCTTAAAAAAAAAAAAAAAAAAAAGAATAAACTTTATGTTGACGAGTCACTCATTAGAATCAATGCTTTTCCCTTTTGATAAAGTTACATCTTATGTTGACCTTACTTTACAGTTTTCAAAGGAAAATGCTAACTCAATTGTTATTGCAACTACCTATTATTATTATTCTGCAGTTATTTTAGTACTGGAAGTAGAGGTTTGTTCCTGACCTTTGCACACTCTCTCATACTGTTGTATAGTTTCTTCCACGTTCTGATTACTTAACTGCTCCTGCAAGATGAAAGAACATGAATTAAATGCAGCAATATTTACTAGTGGGACTTGAAAACAGGGTTCAATGTTGGGTCTGAAATCTCTCTCCTACAAGGTTGACTACTAGTCTCCTGCTTCCAAGTTTCTTTAGCCTTGGAGAAAAGGGCAAGGTGAAAAACAAAACTTGATACCTTTAATCTCCCTCAAAGTTACTGCCCAGTCATGTTATTTACTCAATGTTTTAAGCTACCATGTTCTCTTACACACCAGAAAAAGCAGAAATGATGAAATGGAGGCTCACTATGCATTTAACATAGGAGGAACAAGGAAAGCCATAAAAAAAGTTCCGTATCAATACACTTACAGGGCAGAAAAAATAGGGTCCCCCATCCCCTCTATGTAGAAAGTAGCTGGGGAGTTCGAAAAAAAATAATAGGAGCCACAAGAGGCAAGAGTAAATTATGGGTACTGGAAATCTTCCAATTCTAGTTTTAACCTATCAGGTAATCCAACCTTCACTCACTAGCTCATTTAACATCAACACTATCTCCTTATTTTCAAGTCTTAGAATGAAAATCATTACAGAACCTGGAAATCTCGGAAATCTATTATGAAAGTATAGACTGCTTTATTAGATTCAGTTAAAAATTAAAATCATGTGTTTACACCTAAATATTCATTAGTTTGCTTCATTCAAAAGCCAACAACATGCAAAGAATACAACAAATTCATTTTTTAATTGTTGCCAAATCCATTTAATTGATGTCAAGCAAAATATAACCACTTATAAAGGGATTTTGCTTTTTAAGTGTCCTTTCGAAAAATAATTTTTTATGAGACATGAGCTTCATTTTCTTTTTACTTTTTTCTCTTTTTTAAGATTTTATTTATTTATTTGACAGCTAGAGAGGGAACACAAGCAGGGGGAGTTGGAGAGGGAAAAGCAGGCTTCCTGCCGAGCAGGGAGCCCGATGTGGGGTTCGATCCCAGGATCCTGGGATCATGACCTGAGGGGAAGGCAGATGCTTAATGATTGAGACACCCAGGTGCCCCTTCTTTTTACTTTTATTTTGAAATTATTTTAGATTCACAGAAGAGTTGCAAAGATAGCAGACATATCCTGTATAAGCTCCACATAGCTTCCCCTAATGTTAACTCTTATATTACCACAGTACATGATTTAAAAATCGAGAAACACTGGACCGAAAAATGAGCAGTTGAGTGTCCGTGCTCTATTATTTAAAATATGGAAATAATCATCTTTGTATGAAAAAAAGGAAATTAGCACTGCTATAATAATATTAACAATACTATAGACTGTATTTGGATTTCACCAGTTTTTCCAGTGATATCCTTTTTTGCTTCTAGGATCCCATACAGGATACAAGACTTAATTTAGTAATCCTGTCCCCTTAGTCTCCTCCAATCTGTGAGAAGTCCTTGGTAGTCCCTTTCTTTAATGACCTTGACACTTTTTACTGGTCAGGTATTGTGTACAAACATCCTCAGTTTGGATCTGTCTGATGTTGTCTCATGATTAGACTGAAGTTATGGATTTGGGGGAGAAATACCACATAAGAGATGAGCCTTTCTGGTCACATCAAATCAGGAAGCGCATGGTATCAATATGACTTACTACTGGTGATGCTATTCTTGAACACCTGGCTAAGGTGGTTTCTGCCAGGTTTCTCTACTGTAAAGATACTAATTTTTCCTTTCCATACTCTATTCATTAGAAGCAAATCACTATGGCCTTATTTAATTTTAAGTAATTAATTTTTAGATTCCAGAAATAGTCAAAAGAGAATTTGTTATAAAGAACTGATAACACTGAGGTGTCTGGGTGGCTCAGTCAGTTAAGTGTCTGACTCTCGATTTTGGCTCAGGTCATGATCTCAGGATCATGAGATCAAGCCCAGCATCGGGCTCCGTGCTCAGTGGGGAGTCTGCTTGAGATTCTCTCTCTCTCCGTCCCTCTGTACCCTCCTCCCACTCACACACTCTCTCTCTCAAATTAATAAATAAAATCTTTAGAGAGAAAAAAAGAACTGGGATGCCTGGGTGGCTCAGTTGGTTAAGCGTCTGCCTTCGGCTCAGGTCATGATCCCAGGATCCTGGGATCAAGCCTCACATAGGGCTCCCTGCTCAACAGGGAGCCTGCTTCTCCCTCTCCCTCTGCCTGCCACTTTCCCTGCTTGTGTGCGCTCTCTCTCTCAAATAAATAAATAAAATCTAAAAAAAAATTTACAAAAAGAGAAAAAGAACTGATACATTTAACTAGACACTAAAATATACCAACAGAATCTACTTAAACTATTTTTAAAAGGAAGACTGTTACCTTGAGTTGTTGAATGGTTCGCTGTTTCATATCTATTTCCTGAGAACACTGGTTTTTCTTTTTCTCCAGTTCATTAATTTTAATCCTCAGTAATTTCTCCTCATCACGCATTACAGATACCTAAAAAGTAATGTTTATAAAACAAATTAAGTATTTTTTAAATACTAATATTTTTTGGTTGTTTAAAATTCATGGCCAGAGGTTCAAAGATTCATATCCGTCAAAACCCATTAGAGGGGTGCCTGGGTGGATCAGTCAGTTAAACATCTGCCTTGGCATGGAAATATACATAGTAATAGTAGCTCTGAGTGGTTTGGTTTCAGGGAATTTTTACATTCCTTTTTAGACTTTCTGAATGTTCCAAATTTACTACAATACATATTTCCTTTACAATCATACATAAGGAAATTTGTGTTTATGTTTATTTTTTTTTAAAAATGTGGGACTTGTAGTAATAAACACCAATCTTATCAATTTTACAGCTATAAACTGTCAGGCAATAATAAGTAAAGACCATGTGTTGCACCAACATGCACAGAAGGACCACCTCAGTTTCCATCCTGGCTCTACCTTTACTAGCTAAGTGAACTTGGACAAGTTATACCTTTCAATACATAGTTAAAAACAATGCCTACCCCTAATATTTGTCTGAGAATTAGATGAGATGTTATATGTAAACTCAGCATAACTGACTCAGAATAAGCTGCTATTATTATTGTTATTAGTATTAGCATTGACATTACACATTATTTTCAATCATTTGTTAAAAAATATTTTCAAATAATAGATACAATAAAAAGTTTTTAATTAGAAAAAGGAACTATTATTTAATTGGAAAAAAGAGCTATTATTTAAGTAATTGGTTCCATGTGAATCAAAGTCAATTATACCATGCTTGAAATGCTTACTGATAATCATGGTGCTCAGAAATAGTATCTTAAACCAGGAAGTTACATGCCTAGAAAGTAAAGAATCTAAATCTTTTGAGTGACAAACAAGTGCTTTCCCAAATTATGCCACATTGCTTTGCACTAACTGATTTGACTAAGAATTTTTCTAGAACTAATTATAGTTTGGGTCATCTTTACTGTCTTACATTTCTAATCTAATCTAGTACTGAAATATTTATCACATGACCTGGAAACTTTCTGTATATAATTATAAGAAACAACATAGGTTTTTGTATTTTACCTATGATGGTATTGTTTGTATTTTTCCTACACTGACTGAAACCTTTGTTATATTTCCCTTATTATAGTGAATACATACTCATAAGAAATCAATAAATCAACAAGCAGAGCTTTCAAAAAGCTACCTATGCCATTACCCAAATTAATCAAAACATATAACAATATTTTTATATATTTCCTTGCAGTCTATATTTTAATGCAAACTGTTCACGAAGTTTTAATCTTACTATAAACACTTGACCCTTGAAAGTGGAGGTTAGGGGTGCAGATCCCCTGTGCAATCAAAAATTCACAAATTACCTTTGACTCCCCAAAACCCTAACTAATAGCCCACTGTTGACCAGATGCCTTACCAATAACATAATCAGTCAATTAACACATATTTTGTATGCTATATGTATTATATAGTGCATTCTTAAAGTGAGTTAGAGAAAAGAAAAAGTGGATCTGCACAGTTCAAACCGTCTTGTTCAAGGGTTGATGGTATGTAACATTGGGTCCACCTTCTATTATTTAACATTATAAGACAAGCATTTTCCCATATTATCATAAAAGCTTAGTTCTTAATCCTGTACTTAAATCAAAATCCTGCTAAATATACTGACGATGAATCTGAGAACTTTATAAATTGCATCAATAAAGCAATGAGAAATACAATTTACACATCTCTACAAATCACTATAAATGAAGCAACAGAACTCAAGCCAAAGCTTCCAGGCATCACAGTGCTGGCCGGGAAAAAGAAGAACCTCTACTCACAAAAAAAAATGCAGAGGGGTACTAGGTCCACAGCAAGAGCTTCTTTCCCCTTCCTTTTCTTTACTATACAGGCCTAACAGTCATGAAATATTATTTAATCAGAAAGTTCATACTCATTAACTTTTTCTAATTTACATTAATGCTGGGATGCCTGGGTGGCTCAGTCGGTTAAGCGTCTGCCTTCGGCTCAGGTCATGATCCCAGGGTCCTGGGATCAAGCCCCGCATTGGGCTCCCTGCTCAGTGGAGACTCTACTTCTCCCTCTCCCTCTGCCCCTTCTGCTGCTTTTGCTCGTGCATGCACTCTCTCTCTGTTTCAAATAAATAAAATCTTAAAAAAATAAAATAAAATAAAATAAAGAATTTCAATCATCAAAAGACAACAGACAAACCAAAAGATATTTGTAACATATTTAACTGACAAAGAATCAGAATCAAGAATAAAGAAATCCTAGGGGCACCTGGGTGGCTCAGTCAGTTAAGTGTCTGCCTCTGGCTCAGGTCATGATCCCAGGGTCCTGGAATGGAGCCCCGCATCTGGCTCCCTCCTCAGTGGGGAGTCTGCTTCTCCCTCTCCCTCTGCTCCTCCTCCCCCCACCCCGGCTTGTGCTCTCTCTCTGTGAAATAAATAAAATCTTTAAAATAAAAATAAAGGCTAGCACAATTAAAAGAAAATATGGGGGTGCCTGGGTGGCTCAGATGGTTAAGCGTCTGCCTTCGGCTCAGGTCATGATCTCCAGGTCCTGGGATCAAGCCCCAAGTTGGGCTCCCAGATCAGCAAGCAGTCTGCTTCTCCCTCGCTGCCTCTCCCCCTGCTTGTGCTCTCTCTCTCTCTCTCTAATGAATAAATAAAATCTTAAAAAAAAAAAAAGAAAGAAAATATGAACAAATGATTTCATAGAGTGGAAACCAGAATAGACAAATAGCCAATAAGAACGTGAATAGATGCTGTACTTCATTAGTATCAGAGGAATGCAATTTCAAGCGACAATGAGATACCCCTTCACATCCTCTGATTTAACAATTCCACCCCCTGGAATATAAACTCTTGCACAAGTATACCCACAGGCATGTATAGGAGAGGAATGCTGTTTCTAAGAGCAAAAAAAGAAAAAAAAAAAAATCTAACTGGCCAACAGGCAAATGGATAAATAAATAGCAAAATGTCACGCAAGGTTGTACGATACAGCATTGAAAGTGATTATTACAACTATACATAAATGAATTTCAGGAATATGTGAAAAATAAAAAGCCTCAGAAAAATACAATATGCTGTTTAGAAGTAAAAAAAAGATATGATTTTAAATTATATTTTTAGAAGGTAAGAGAAAGATACACACAAAACATTCAATGTAATAACTTCTATGGAGGTAGGAAAGCTATAGGGATGGGACCCACAAGCATTTGCTATATCAATTTCTTCAGACCTTACACATTTAAGAATTCTTTTTAATTAAAGTAATAATAAAAAATAATTCTTTAAAACTCATTTTTTAATAAAAATAAAATAAAAAATAAAACTTTGTTTTTTGTTTTTTTAAGATTTTATTTATTTATTTGTCAGAGAGAGTGAGCGTGTGCACAAGCGGGGGGGGTGGCAGGCAGAGGGAGAAGCAGGCTCCCCGCTGAGCAGGGAGCCGATGATGGCTCGATCCCAGGACCCTGGGATCATAACCTGAGCCGAAGGCAGATGCTTAACTGACTGAGCCACTCAGGTATCCCAAAACTGTTTCAGCTTTTAGAAAAAGTCTAAGTACAAGACAAAATCAAGAAGTCATAGTAGAAAAATTAATAAACTTAAATTCATGAAAATCAAAATTTGCTCTAAACAAAAAAGAACCTTATCAAGGAAAACAGCAATGAGGGGAAGGGGTCTACAATTCACACTCTTAAAAAGCCTAATTTCCTGGATATGTAATAAGCTCCTATAAAGCAAAACTAATTTAAAAACAGAACAAAAATCAATAACCCAAATTAAAAAAGCCAAAGATATGAATACACAGCTCACAGAAAAAAAAATACAAATGGTTTTTACACAAAAAGATTCTCACTCATAATTAGAAAAATGCAAATTAGAATTATAGTGAGATATATACTTTTTTTTTAAGATTTTATTTATTTGACAGAGAGAGAGAGCACAAGCAAGGGGAGCTGCAGGCAGATGGAGAGGGAGAAGCAAGCCCCCCACAGGGCAGGAAGCCTGACAAAGGGCTCGATCCCAGGGACCTGGGATCACCACCCAAGCCGAAGGCAGATGCTTAACTGACTGAGCCACCCAGGCGCCCCAAGATATATACTCTTTATCTGTCAAATATCAAAAGGTATGATAAAATACTACTTTGTGGATAAGGGTAGAAAAAATACTCTTATTCTCATATATTACTTCTGGCTTATAAATTGGCATTAAGAGCATAATAAATATCAAAATTACAATGTACAAACCAGTGACCCATAAATTCTACTTATAGAATGACTTGTAAGTGTTCAAATGACTTTGCTGCATAAGCTCAATCAGAAGAAGATGAAATAATCTGTATTGTCCAACAATCCAGCACCAATTAACTAATGGTAAATACATTTTGTAGTCATAAAATAACTACATTACCCTGATATGACAGCCAAGATGCACTATTAAGTGAAAAAATTAAGATCGACAACAGTGTTTATAGGATGTTTTCATTTTTTTACAGGAAGAGAAAAAAAGGATAGAAAGAAGTAAAGAGAAAGAAAGTGGTGTTGTTTGATGCCTTGAAGAGAAAGTTGATGACTGGGGGGGTTGGGAGGGAGTTGTTTTCCCATTGTATATACTTTTGTATATTTTGTATTTAGAATCAGTGATTGTATTTCCTATTTTAAAACTAAACTATGATTAAAAACTTGTAACAGCTATACTGCATATGCTCATGAATAGATTATCTGCAAACAAAAGTTTGCTTTTTACTTTTTGGGGGGAACTGAACTTGGAAGTCCTTAACAGAAAAAAAAAAAAAAGATTCTACTACTACATGAGTACATGAGGCAGATTTTTTTTTTTTGAAATTTATTAAGTTTTTTAAATTTTAATTCCAGCATAGTTAAGTGTTCTATTAGTTTCAATGATTCAACAATTCTATACATTACTCAGTGCTCATCATAAGTGTGCTCTTAATCCCCATCACCTGTTTTCCCCATCCCCCCCCACCGACCTCCCCCACATATTTTTCTTAATGTTGGACATTCGTCACTTTAAGCTTTATTTCTTTTGTGAAATAAGTGCTCTCATCATTTAAAGAAAATTATGGAGTTGATAAATGTTCTGTTTAATTCTAAAATTAGTGTCTAAAAAATGTGCTCTATAATGAAAATAATTTTTGTTATTTAAATTGGCCATGCAACTTTCAAATAACCTACCTCTTTCTGTACTTGCTCAATCTGTTTTTTGGCATCAGCGAGTTTCTCTTTCAGCTCAGCATAATCTTCTTCCTTCCTCTGAAGATCTGCTTTCAGATTTTGTGTAAGAGCATAGCTTGCAGATAGCTCCTCTTTCAACCTAAGAACACAAATCATTTTTCTATAGTGACACACCACAAACCACAGGATCGTACATGTGAGCTAGTAACAACCTACAAAATTCTAAATTTTCACAAACTTGGAATGTCCAATCAATGAGTCCTTCAGAGAGAATTTCATGTGATTTTATAAATAGATTTTTGCATATAACTTTTGGTTCCAAAGGTTTACCTGAACTAAGTTCAAGTTCTTTACTCTTCAAACATGCTATACTAGATTAAGTTATACCCACCTAAATTATTTAAAAGCTACATAGAGGAAAACCAATAAAATAAACCCTTTGCACATTTTAAAATATTTTAATAACATTTATCTTACTTTTCTGCTTTTTGCCAGTTGCTTTCCTTTTCTTCTTCCTTTAACTGAAGTGAATGCTTTGCATCTTGCAAATTTCTTGTTAATTGTGAGATTTCTTCTTTCAATTTGACTTCCCTTACACTTAAGTCTTTGGTGTTTTTGATAGAATCCTGAAGATTTGCTTGAAATTCCTCCAGATTCCGTTCTAGCTTTAAGATGATAGATTCCTTTTCCAAAAGTTCTTGTTCTAATTTGGCTGAATGACTGCATTCATCTTTTTGAGTTTCTAAGATTGCTTCAAGTTCCTTTATTTTCATCTTATAGCAAGTAACATCTTGTGTAAGTTCTGAAAGTGCTCTCTTCCCTTCAACTACATGTTGTACTTGAACATCAAGAGAAATGTTTTTTTCTTGCAATTCTTGTTTCAGCTGCTGTATAAGATTTTCTTTTTCTTTTAGTAGGTCACCTTGATTTTTATTCTCCTTTTCCTCTGTTTTTAGTCTATTGTTTTCATCCATACAACCTTTTAATTCTGCCTGTAACTTTTCAATTTGTTGTTCTAGTTCCTGGATCTGATGACTTTTTTTGGAAGAGGCCTTTACAATTTCCTTACATTCTTCCCAAATGGCTTCAATACTAGAGTGGAAAGAACCTTCCCTACTGAGTTCTTGAGTATGATATTCTTTTACCTGCTTACTTACCAAATTACCATTCTCTAAAAGGTGTAACTGGGTATTCGGCAAATTATCCTCTTGAGCACTTGACAGATCCCTGAGACTGAGTAAATCTATGTTTGAGATCTGAGAAACTGATTCAAGCGTTCGTAGTTCATCTATTTTTGCTTGCATTAATTTTATTTGTGAAACATTATTTGCGATGGTGTTCCTAGCAGTTTCTATTTCCTTTGACAATTTCACAATCTTTTCCTCCTGTTCTTGATTGATACTTCTCTGCACATGTAATTCAGAAATTGCATTATCATAATTTGACTGAATTTGTTGGACCTCTATACTTAAAGTAAAACTCTTTTTTTCAGAAAAAGAAAGTTCCTGCTGCAAACTAACAATCTTTTTATTTAATTCTGCTTTTTCTTCCTTTTCATTTTTAAGTTCATTTTCAGTAGTAAGTAAACATGTTTTCAGCTCTTCACTCTTTTCTTGTAAAATTCTAATGCCTCCCTCATCTTCTGAAATGCTCTTTTGCATTTCTTCACTTTTCTTTTCATCTTCAGTTTTAGTTGGACTAGCATGTATAGGTCCTTTAAAAATAAGAAAATTGTTATTAATCTGGTAAACCTTAATAAAACTAAAAAGTTACCATATAAGCACCTATTTAAACATAAAAAAAACATGGAAGCAAACTTTTAATGAAAACAAAAATAAGCCACTGAGTGAAAAAGAAAAAACAGGTTGCAAAACATACACCTATATTTGCCCATTTGTGTAAAAACCATAGTTCCTTCAATCAATGCAGAAAGAGTTAGCAAAGGAAGTACACCAAAATTGACGATAACTACCCGAGTAGGATTATCAGTTGTTTCTATTTTCTTTTTATAACTTTCAATAGTCTTTCAATTATCTACTACAAATCTTTGTTACCATTATAATATGGGACAGAGGGAAGTTCCGAATCACATGAGACACCCCAAGGTAAACATTCCAAATCCTAAAGATAATTTTAAAGCACAATTATATTACAGATCTACTAAATGAATGACTTGAAAACTGAGTACCTTATAATATCATAGCTAAAATTAGGGGAAAATGGCTGAAATTCCGGGAACTCTCATGCAGCCTCGCCCATCACTAGCTACATAACTGTCAAACTCCTTAACCCTACGACCACTTCCTCAAATGGAAAACAAAAATAATATCACCTATCTCAGTTTCCATAGTATTTATGCAAAAACAAGCTTTATTAGTTTTCATTTTTCAAATACAATCCATATTCGTTTCCTTCACCCAACTGTCTAGATGCTCCTGGACAGCTTTAATTGTGCAATCCCAAAATCTCTTTTCTTTAATACAGACTAATTTTAAAAGCTCAATGAACAAGGTTTTATTATCTATAACTTACATTGTCTCCTCTGCTTCAAAGAGGGTGGGGAAAACATGGCATTACCGTTATTGTAGAGCCTCACTTTCTTCAAAGCTGATGAGTGTATTTTTGAAGCTTTTCTTACGTTTGTAGTTACATTTTCCCAATTTACTGCCTTAAGATTGGTAATTTATTCTAAGGATTCCAGCTACTCTGGAATCTCAAAGATTTACCCTTTTTTTTTTTACAACAAACTTGCCCACCCACTCTTAAGGATTTTTTTTTAATAATCTTCAACCAATATATCATTCTTCCATTAGATTGTCTCCTACCATCTTACAAAGTTGTGGCAAGCCATCCCAAAGTGGAATGACCCCGTCTTCTCCACTGGTTCAGACTTCTGTTTTACTTTCTATTTAATGTAATTCTCTACTTACGATGCTATTTTTATACCTATGACTTCATCAGTGGAAATGACTAATTAGGAAAACTAAATGAGGATGGATTTTTTTCATAACTTAGAAATGGTTTTTTAAAAAAGAATCTTACTCTTTAAAAAAACAAGTTATAAAATTGAACCATTCATCAGGAGAGATGGGATCTAAGCAAGTTTAAAACGACAACAATCAGAAATTCAGAACTCACAAATAGATCCTATTTATCCTGAGTCAAGAGATTTGAGTCATGCATACCATATGGATATAGTCCCTAAACCCTGAAGTGAATACAGAAAGCTCAATAAAACTTTTGTGATCGGGGCGCCTGGGTGGCTCAGTCGTTAAGCGTCTGCCTTCGGCTCAGGTCATGATCCCAGGGTCCTGGGATCGAGCCCCACATCGGGCTCCCTGCTCAGCAGGAAGCCTGCTTCTCCCTCTCCCACTCCCCCTGCTTGTGTTCCCTCTCTCGCTGTGTCTCTCTGTCAAATAAATAAAATCTTCAAAAAAAACTTTTGTGATCAAGTAATGTTCTTCTTTTAATTTTACTGTATTTCAAGAACTAGGATAATTACATAATAAGGTAAATCAAACTAATTTGTTTTGTATCTAATTTTTTTTCAGATGATCATACTATTCTTTCAGAAAACTTTAAATGTTTTGTATCAAAAGATTTATAGGGGCGCCTGGGTGGCTCAGTCGTTAAGCGTCTGCCTTCGGCTCAGGTCATGATCCCAGGGTCCTGGGATCGAGCCCCGCATCGGGCTCTCTGCTCAGCGGGAAGCCTGCTTCTCCCTCTCCCACTCCCCCTGCTTGTGTTCCCTCTCTCGCTGTGTCTCTCTGTCAAATAAATAAATAAAATCTTTAAAAAAAAGAAAAAAAGATTTATAGAACATATTTAGGACAGCCTTATCAGGAAAAAGTTAAAGTATTAGTCCAGTGATAGAGATGGGAAAACTCTTAAATATCTACTGTTAACTTATAAAAACTAAACATAAACAACAAGAATGCAGTTAACATTTTAATTCAGGGTACTACGTTCAACCTATACTTCTACTGCTTCTGTTTTGTTATAACCATTACAGTTTTGATTGAAGAATCACAAGTAAGCAGACTGTATCATGTCTCTGGTTTGTCTCTTTTACTGCTTTTTGAAGCCTGATTTCTCGTACTGTTTACATGGCTACCAGCTTTCCCAAAGTACAGATACAATGACCTCAAACAAGCTAATTCACTTTCATGGGGAAATGGTTTTGCATTCCCTTTTAGGAAGAGAACACAAGCATCCCACGAAACTATCAACCCCTGATCTTACCCTGGTGGTTACAGGAGTCACATATTTTACTCTAGAGACTTTTTAGTATGAGGCAAAGGAGAGGAGGGTGGTTATAGCTTACAATTTTCATAGGATACCTTATGTAATCCCTATAGTCTCTAATAACACAAATAATTGAGAAATAGTCAAAGTGGTTGTGACTTTAAGGAGAAAAAAAGTCTTTTGTCATGTTACCTAAACTTACTTAAATCTACCTGCATCAAAATTATTTATAGCTAACAACTATGGGTTGTTGAATGGGTTACCTTTAGGATTAGTCCCACTGCGTGTTTCACTTGTTCCTGGCCACGTCTACTTCCTAGTGACCTACCAATCCTACATTCTCAATTATTCTATGGCACTGACCAAAGTGAAAGGGAGAAAGGAACAGTATTATAAAAAATCATAGCAAAGTTGTCCTCCCAGTGCAATGGATAACAGAAGGCATATGCATATTAGTCTCGATCTATTAGCTCACACGAGCTCTGTACATCCCATAAACTATATATCTAAGGTTATATTATCCTCTAAGGCATCTACTTCTGAAAACACTCATTTTACTGAGGCTCGATGAGGTGTTTATTATGTTGGTGTATTACCCCATTGTTTTTATCCCTGACAACCTCAGGAAGCAGGTAGTACTTATTTTGCTTTACTAATAACAAAAGTTAAGACTTAACTTACCCATTTTTTCTCAGGGTGAAACAGCTAGTTAGCTTCCTAAAGCTAATGTTTCTAAACCTTCTCTTAGAAAGCCCTACTCCCAGTATCATACTACAACAGTTTTCTAAAAGAAATAACAAATAACTTAGAGAGAACATAAAAGTTGATTTATTCTTCCACATAAATAGGGACATGTACTATATCATAACATGTACCTACTTTTTTAGTAATTCCATAGTAAATACAATAACTTGAGCACATATGTCTATTGTAATGTTCAGCTCAAAGTCTTACTGGCAGATGTCCTTTTATAGAAGGAATAGAGAATGTGGGGAGATTTTTGGCACAAAAAGATACTATAATTACGAAAATAGAAGTGATGTTTTAACTACCATAAGCACAGAAGTAAAAAGAATCATATGCATGCAAAACATGATAAAAACACAGTATCTAAAAATATTTTACTAAAATAAAAGATAGCTGTAAATACATACACCCATCTGCCAGGCAGTCTACACATGTTAGCATAAAATCAGTGACATGTACATTTCCTCAGGTTTTCTCCTTAGATAAGTAAATTTTCTTCTATTTGCAACTTTTCCCATTACTGGTTTAGGAATTAACTTTCTTAAAGCCCTCCTGATGGCAAGTGAAGTAGTACCTTTCTTTGCTGGTGGCTCTTCTAGTTGAAGTTCATTTTTATTTATTCTTTTTCTTCCCAAATCAGTTTTGGTTTTGTCATCCTCAGGCACTTTAACGGTTTCATTAGAAACCAATTTATTGTTTATTATTAAAGAAAATGTACCAGCCTTATCCTAAAATAAAATAAAGATTAGTTCACATATACAAAGCTACAAGAAATGTGAAAGCTATATAAATTATGTTTCAGTATTGTAACATGAAAATTTTATTTTCAAATTTGTTGAAACATTTTCTAAGTTATTTCTTAAGTCTCGCCCTAAAATAACTGATGGCTCTGGCAAGTGAGTAATATTAACTAACTTGTACATTCAGTAAGGAAAACAAAAACACTTATCTTAAAGTCAGTTAAGCATATAGTTTTACCCTGATACCTAAAAACAAATTCATCATTAATGGGCTAGAGACTAGTTTGAGGATAACTGGAGAACCCTAGAACACTTACCCCTCAGTCACATTCAAAATGTGCTTTGTAAAGAAAAATACAAAACACTATGACAAAATTGTTTCTTATAGATACTTGAACTTAAAATCTTGAGGTCCCACTCTAGAAACTCAAAAATTGTTTTGTTACCAAAGCCTCTCAAAGATAAGCAGCATTTTTTTTATACTTTTAACAACTCCCAGAAAAATAGTTTTGGCCTTAACTTATAGCCTATGTATATTTAAAAATATACAGTCTACATACAGCCTTAAAACTGAGCTCCTAGTTTACCTAACAATAAAAATCACTTAGATTTTTATTTTTTAAGGCAAATACTATGCCTCCTAAAAGACTAGCAGAAAAAAAAGATACTATATACTGTTATCCAGAAAGAGGAAGGGTGAAACTCAGCAGTTAAGGACAAGTCTATAAAGTAATCAAAAGTATAGTAAAGCCAGGGATTTTTTTAAAAGGCAAAGATTACTTAAATCCTTTCTGCTGGTAGCAATCCATTTTAGGGATAAAAAAAAGTGTATGAAAAAAACAAAATGCCATTTTCTATCATAAAATCAAACATTTTATTCAGGAGATATCGATGAGATGCCTTTTTTAAATCATAAAATAATGAGGTTTTTTTTAAGCAGTGTTTTTAGATATCCCTAAACAAAGGATGTCATGATGAAAAACCTCCACTCCCACAATTAGTCCCCTGGTGTCACTGAGAAATAAAATCCTGGAATAGACAGATCACACCTCTGACAGAGGCTAAGAGTTTTCAAATACTCCATGAGAGGTTCAAGTTGTCTCTTCCCTCACTCTTAGACCTCTCAAAATGATCTGATCATTTTTTCCCTCCTTCAAATTATACAACTTCATCAAAAAAAAAAAATCTATCCTCCACAACTGTTACTGAAAGGAATCTTTTCTACCCTAGAGAGTATGTATGGTTGGAAAAATGATCAAGAACCATCATCCAAAATACACTTTTTTATCATTAGGAAGTCTGCTTTCAAGACAAGCTTTGGAACAGTGATCAACAGTTAATCATCAGGTTAAGTTGCAAACTTCCAAACAATTTACATTTGTTTATGTATTTATGTGAACAATTTCATATACTGTTTAAACCTAACTGGTAACAGAATCTAGAACCTATCTAAAAAGTCTATTTACAGGCAAGGACTATTAAATTAGGAACATTGCTAATTTGAATTGCTCTTTTACTATTACTTAAACATGACTAACACACTGTGGTATATAAACATACTACAGAAATAAATATAATTCCAACGTAAATTTCCAACAATTTTCTTCGAAGATGTAGTTGCCAGAGTGATGTCTCTGGCTTTTTTTTTCTTGTTTTTATTTTCCTTCACCAAACCAAACAAGACTTACAATCCAAATCAAGTGATCAGACCAAAAGCATTTGCTGGAATAGCCAAACAAAAGTGCTAAGAGTCTGAAAGCCCAGCAATTCATACTGTAAAAATTCAAGCCCCGAGTCCCAAAAGGTCTTACCACCCCTTAATTCACCAGTCAATATCCTCTTCTTAATCTCTACCACCACTATCCAACTACCCTTAATCAAAGTCATCATCAACTATCACCTGACTCTTCCAAGAGGCTTTTCTGGTCTCTATGCCTCCAGTCTAACTCCATCTCAATCCCATCCTCCAAATTTCCAAATACATCACTCAAAATAAAAAAACAATTTTGCTACTCCTCTCTTTAAAATTAATGACTTCTCAGTGCCTACAGAATAAAACCCAAACTCTTTAATGCAGAATTTAAGGACTTCAACCACCTTACCTCAACCCACCGCTCCCAGCCTCACTTCTCACGTTTCCTTGCTTCAAACTTTCTCTTGAACAATGCTTGTGCTTTCCTACACTGACTGAAAGCCTTCTCATTTCCATGACTTTGTGCATGCTGTATCTTATACCTGGAAGGCCAGTCCAATTTCCTTGTCCCTCACAGCTATGGAATGCCCCTTCCCCCTACTTTCAACTGGCTAAATATTTTTTTAAGATTTTATTTATTTACTTGACAGAGAGAGAGACAGCCAGAGAGGGAACACAAGCAGGGGGAGTGGAAGAGGGAGAAGCAGGCTTCCCGTAGAGCAGGGAGCCCAATGCGGCGCTCGGTCCAGGACCCTGGGATCATGACCTGAGCCAATGGCAAACGCTTAATGACTGAGCCACCAGCCGCCCCTCAACTGGCTAAATTTTAATCATCTTTCATGGCTCAACTTAATCATTTTCATCTCCAGAAAGTATTCCCTAAACCTCCACCTATTCTCAGCTTCTTGTATATATTGACTACCGCTGGACATTTCATTATGTTTACATGTTCTCTCCCTTACTGAGGAGTCATTAAGGGGACTAGTTTTTATTCATCTATATAATTCTCAAAATCTGACACAGTTCCTGGCACAAAGTAGACATTCAACAAGTGTTTTTTACTGAAACAAATCATTTTATGCTTCTTATCCTTGCTCTTCTCCTTATTACAAGGGTGTCTCTCCCAGTTTGGGTACAAAAAAAAGTCAGATAGACCGAATAATGCATCTAAAGAATACCAAAATAGAGGTCTGCTACCAGAGATTAGACAGAAGGTAAGCTACTCTTCTAGATGCTTCTTATTTACCCCTGTAGTATCAAAAGCCCACCTAATGCTGAGATGCTTCAGAGAATATTGGTGGATACTGGACTTTGACTGTCAAGATAGAAAGGACAGTTAACAGTCACTTTTTACAAGATACCAATCTTGTCTCATCTGGTCAGAGAAAAGACATACAAAAGTACCTTCAAATAAAGCAGAGAGGTTTAGTTATTAGTTTACTCAGCCTATTATGTCTGTATATTCTGCTTTTTTAATTCAAACAATAATCTTTGGAGTTTACAATAAAAAACAGAAAGGAAAACCAAAACCATTGTTTAAAAAAAAAAGGATTAAAAGGCAGGCTGATTTTCCTAAACTAAATATGAAATGACCGAAACTTGTACTTCTAAAACCCTTAAACACTTTACATGGCACAGTACATGATGCAATTTTTAAAATATCTTTGCCATTAAGCATATGAACATTAGCAAAAAATGCATTTAATAAAAGTAAGCCTCTAACAAAAAAAACCCTAACTCCACTGAATTTCATTTATACTTCTATACAGAGACACAGAAATACAGATAGGTACAGTGATAGAGATAGAGGCAGAAATCTTTATGACCTGCAGATATCTGAGCACATTAAGTTCCTTTTGCCCCAGAGCTCCCCTTACAACTAGCTAAGGCTTAGACTTCCAAGAGCTACATATTCTTCTCTCTCATGTATGTAAAGCATTGCCAGCATAGTTTGTGGGGTATTATGTTCAAAGAGGTCAAATGCCCTCTTGCAAGTTCTCAAAAACTCAGATTTGCACAAAGGTAAACTAAATTCAACACCAAAATAAACAATTCAACATTCTTAGTAAATTAATCTTAGCTATATAAGCTATTTTAAATTATTTTATTTTGAACTAAAACATAGACTTTTTAATGTAATTTGTAAGGCAGACAAAGTTAAATTCTTACAATGCTTGCAAATATGTTTTCTGTATGAAATTTTAGGTTCTGAAATTTGTTGATTGTATCCTCTTTTTGATCAATTATATCTACCAACTCTTGAATTCTTTGATTCTGCATAAGTATTTTCTTTGGAAAGAAGAAAAATAGCAATGTTTAATAAATATATTTTAGGATAGATAAAATGCAAGTCTGATGCAATTTTAGAATTCCTTCAAATTTTAAGACTAAATAAAAATATCTGTAAGTATGCATAGTATGACCTTATTTTTGTTTAAAAAATAATGTATGTTTATTTAAATAAAGGGAAGAAAAGCAATATAGTATATTGGGTAAGAGGAATCTGGAATCAGACTGTCCAGGTCCGAATCCTAACTCTTCCACCTTCTAGTTGTACGACCCTGGGCAAGTTACTTTATGTCTCTGTAAAAATAAAAAATAATAACAGTTTCTACATCATAAAGTTGTTCTGAGATCTAAATGAGTTAATATATGTAAAGCATTTTAGAGAGTACATAGTTAAGTGTTCTATAAAAATAAATACATATGGGGTGCCTGGGTGGCTCAGTCAGTTAAGCATCTGACTCTCGATTTCAGCTCAGGTCATGATCTCAGCATCCTGGGATTGAGCCCTGTGGTAGGTTCTGCACTCAGTGGGGAGTCTGCTTGAGATTCTCCTTCTCCCTCTGCCCCTCGCCCCTGCTCGTGTGCACTCTCTCTGTCTCTTAAATAAATAAATAAAATCTTTCAAATAAAGAAATATGTATAAGGTAAAGTTCTAAAAAAAGCTACCAACCAACTTGGTTTTCTCTTATTTTTATTCAGGAGGAAGATTATGGGGGGCTTTTTAATCTTCTATTTTACATAGCTTAATATAACTGAATTTTTATAGCTAGCATCTACTATTTTTATAACTAGAAAAAAATAAAGGAAAAGATTAGGAATTGTCTAAACAGTAGCTGTAATGTCTTCTGCTAAGTACATTATTTTGGTTACTTCTTTAAATGCTAGATATTAGACACCAAAGATCTTGACTTATGTCTGTCATATCTTAAAATATTTAGCTCTTGAGAAGTATAAATGTAAACTGATATAAGAAGACCCATGCCAGGGGCACCTGGGTGGCTCAATCGTTAAGCGTCTGCCTTCGGCTCAGGTCATGATCCCAGGGTCCTAGGAGCGAGCCCCACATCAGGCTCCCTGCTAAGCAGGAAGCTTGCTTCTCCCTCTCCTGCTCACCCTGCTTGTGCTCTCTCTTTCTGTCAAATAAATAAATAAAAATCCATAAAAAAAATGAAGAAGAAGAAGAAGAAGACCCATGCCAGAGAAGGTCAGAAAAAATAGCAAGTTTAGAGTTCTAAATTCACTTTACCTCCACGTACATTTATAATTTCATATTTAAACCTATCAATGTCAAATCCATCTATAAGCATTTGGAATAAATTATCTGATCAAAGTGCCAAAGATCTTCAGAATTCAATGCTGCACATTGCTCAAGCCATATCCCATACTTTAAAAGTAATTTTAGATGAAATAAATACCATTTAAATACATCAATCAACACTATTCACCTAGTGAAAGAATAACACACATCTCTATGTGCTAATGTAGAATTACCTCCAAGACATCTTTTGAGGGAAGAAAACAAGACACAAAACTAACTAATCCCATTTGTGTAAACCTTTATTTTTTTATTATTAAATATATATATTTTTATTATTATGTTATGTTAATCACCACGTGTAAACCTTTTTTTAAGTAGGTTCTATGCCCAGCATGGAGCCCAACGCAAGACTTGAACTCACGACCCTGAGATCAAGACCTGAGCCGAAATCGAGAGTCAGACGCTTAACCAACTAAGCTATCCAAGCGCTCCTAATTTGTGTAAACTTTTTAAAAGATGTGTATGTTCCCTATATATAAATAAATATCTTCTGGAAAGACTGAAGAAACTTTCCAGTGGCTATCACTGAAAACTTACAATTTTCAATTTTTTATCAATTCATTTATTACTTTTTTTAAAATTATTTTTAAAATAAATGTACCTTGTCATAATTCATGTTCCTTCAATTGCTTAATTATTAAGTTCCTTATCAAGACAAAATAAAACTTGAAGTATTACCTTATTAGATTTCTCAAGCTCTTGAACCATTGAATTTAAATTAATTTCTGATTCTGAAAAAATAAGAATATTGAAAATAAATAAGCATCTAAAAAAATATATCACTGAATAATCATGAAACGTGTTACATTTGGGAAAAATGATTTTGACAGCACTAGAAGCACACGGCATTCAGATACTAATTCTACCCCCAGAGGGCAATGTTTCTGAAAAAGCCACATTCAACATCCCATGCAGGGTAAAAATGAATGACATACACTAAATTGTAAAAAAATTTCTGGTATAATTTCAGAGAAGAGAGGAAAATAGTACCTTTCTAGTCCACTTAATTATGAAGAGATACCTCTTACCTGCTATTTTCTACCCATTTTGCTTCACACAGAAAAGGGCAGAATATTTCACCTAACACTTTTAAAAACCAGATAGGACATTATAAATATATCTAAACATATATATATGTGTATATATATACACATATATACACACATATATAGCTCTGAGCTGGAATGAAGCACCAACAAACTTAAGACCACTCCATAGGAGTCACTTTATCCCAAACTTACAAGCTCAGAGCAGAATCTACTACACTATGACAATTCATAAAAAATAGAGAAGAATAAAATTCACAGCATTACAATTTCTTGTAAGATTTCTTAATTTGCTGATAAAACTAATGCTTAGTTTGGTGGTGGTTGTTCTTTGGTTTGGGTTTTTTTGTTTTTGTTTTTTGAGAAGTCTATTTTCTACTAATATTAGTCTGAAAGTAAATGAAGGCAAAAAAAATTTTTAATAGTAAATTACTATAAAGTCACTAAAATGTTAAATTTTAAATATGTTACCTAGATCAAAGAATCTTCCTGTCACTACGGTAAATAAGCTGCATAATCTCTTATACTCACCAACTATCTTTTTATGCATTTGTAACATCTAAATATGGATAAAATACATCTACTTACCATTTTCTCTCTTTTTTAATTCTTCCTGGGTTTTGATTAATTCTTCTTTGGTTTTAGCTAATTCAGCTTTAACTTGATTAAACTTTATTTCTAAACAAGCAATAGCTTCCTGGGGGTCAGCAAGAGATGCAATATATAAGTGAGCAATTTCAGCCTGTTTCTTAATATCAGTGACATCATCTTGAAGAGATTCAATAATATCTTCAATTCCTACATAATTATGTGCTTCCTAAAAATAGCAAAAACCACATGCCTAATGTTAACAGTGGCTTTCACTCTTACAATGTGGTACTATCTGATTTAGACAGTTTTAAGAACACGTAGCAAAAAATCCACAACTTAAAATGTTTTTCAATAAAGTATATTAAAGTATCTCCAATTATAAAAAAGCTATGTTCCATTACTCATTTTCTGTTTTACAGAATGTGAGACATAGTTCCATTTAAAAAAAAGTCATAAGCTGTAAGTCACTATAGAACAATTATGACATCAGTTCAGGTACACTTTCACTTATATGTCTCCTCTAAGTCTCTGTTGGGACAGCTGAGGAAACAAACCTCCATTATCACAACTCAGTCCAAGAGCCAAACCATGTCTGGGACACATAAAGATGATTTGACAGCAAGAGCCAGGACATCACCATCCCAGGCCCCTAAACTGAGTAATTAAAAAAGCAAAACAAAATCAAACAACCCCCAAAAGATATCAATTTCAGTGGAAGCAGCAGAAAAGGATAATGTTTCCTCAACAGCGGGGAATGGTCAGTCAGCCAACAAGAGCAATCCTTTTTACATATAATGCTTTTGCTTTAATCAGAGCAGTATAAGGGACTCTTAGGTCCCTTTGAAACTGTTTCTTTAACACAAATCCAAGAGAGGCATCCCATAATCAGACTAAAAGGAACCTACCTACCTATAATCAATACAATGACTCAAAAGCAACACCAAAATGAGATATAAACATAACACATTTTTTCTACTCTAATACCTATATTTAAACTAATTGTGCTTAAATTCCTAGCAAAGCATGCTTAATAAAGCTACATAGTAAGTTGTTTAATTCTAAAGTATGTTAAGTTTTTTCATTATTGATATGGTACACTACATGCTGGCACCAAAAACATCACTACCTAACATTTCAGTTAACATACTTTGGTTTCAACTTTCATGGCACAATCTTCATTCACTGGTTCTTCTTGAGTGTCACATTTACCAACCAAATCCTTGAAGATAGCCAAACGACATTCAGCATTTTCCTCAAGTATCTCTCGTTCCTGAAGGAGAGTTTCCCTTCATAACACAAATTAATCTCATTAAGAAAAAGCAACACTTTGTGTTTTTTTTGATTTCCAAGACTAAGGATACATGCACCCCTATGTATACTGCAGCATTATTTACAATAGCCAAACTACAGAAGCAGCCCAAGTGTCCATCAATAGACAAATGCATAAAGATGTTTGTGTGTATATATACATGTGTGTATATATATATATATACACAATGGAATATTATTCAACCATAAAAAGAAATGAAATATTGCCATTTACAACAACATGGATGGAGCTAGGGATTATAGTGCTAAGCAAAATAAGTCAAAGAAAGACAAATACCATATGATCTCACTCATATGTGGAATTTAAGAAACAAAACAAATGAGCAAAGGGAATAAAGAGAGACAAACCAAGAAACAGACTCTTAAGCAGAGAACAAACTGATGGTTACCAGAGGGGAAGTGTGTGGGGGGATGGGGTCATATGGGTGATGGGGATTAAAGAGTACACTTATCATGATGAAAAAAAATAAATAAAATAACAAAAATAAATTTCTAAGATTAAGTACATTATAAATTAAAAGCAGATTTTAAATCATTCATGTACAACTCTGAATCACTGTGAGGATTAGCAAGTTACTTTCAAGCCCGTAGAAAGGTCAGAATTCAGAAGCCACTTAATATAAGTAAGTAACTTTTAAGAATTCTGAACAAATAAAATTCTCAATTTCTACTAGGACATAAAAGAAATAACTTACTTAAAGTCAGCTTCCCGTTGAGCTAAATACTGAGTAAACTCCTGTGTAACCTCATCACGAATTTTAAATTCCAATGTTAACTTTTCTTTTCTTTCATTTATCAGTTTTTTTTTCAAGTCTTCGATTAAATCCAACAGTTTCTACAACATAAATATTAAAATCCTAAGAATATATCCCAAAAGAAATCCTACAGTCTGAGCATTCAAAAATAACTCTTCATTTACTCGACTATAATTATGCATCCTTTTAATGATAATATTCTCACTGAAAACTATGTATTGCAGAAATTCATTAATCTGAAATATGAGGTGGGCCTCTCTGCATTTTAAAAATACACTCACAGTAACTCAAATGTATTACTGGATGACTACACGAAGAAAGGAAAAAGAAGAAAAAAATCTGAAAATCTATTATCTACCAGGAACTACTCTGGAGAGTTCATATTTGATGCCTTTCAATCCACACAACCTCTGTAAGCTTGGTAGCAGCCATCTATACTTCATAGGTGAAGAAAGTAAAGACCAGGTCTGTGGAAAGTGCTGAAGGTTGGATTTTAAATTAGTCAAGATCTAAAGCCTAAGTGTTACAGAGTAGTTACTAAGAACCCCCAAACACTTTCCAAAATGGAAAAAAGAGATGTTACATAAACTTATCTTATTTGGCTTTTATAACTATCCAAATGTGAGCAACAACTCCAAGACCTTGGAAAAAGCATAATCATATAATATGGACAATGAATAAATAAAGCAATTAACACTTGACATGGCCAATATAGATCTATAATAAAATAAATTATAGCATCAGATAATAGCCTTATATTCCTTAAGGTTTCTACTTAAAGTTTCTCAATAATAAATTAACCAATAAATTCTCTCAAAGCTACAGATCTTTCAGTGTCTCAATTTTATATCTGAAAATATTTTCTATAGATATCCTGACTTTGAAATTCTCTTAAGAACCTATGCTGAGCAAAATAAGTCAATCAGAGAAAGGTATGTATCATATGACCTCACTGATATGAGGAATTCTTAATCTCAGGAAACAAACTGAGGGTTGCTGGAGTGGTGGAGGGTGGGAGGGATGCGGTGACTGGGTGATAGACATTGGGGAGGGTATGTGCTATGGTGAGCGCTGTGAATTGTGTAAGACTGTTGAATCACAGACCTGTACCTCTGAAACAAATCATACATTATATGTTAAAAAGAAAAAAAGAAGATAGTAGGAAGGGAAAATGAAGGGGGGGAAATCAGAAGGGGAGATGAACCATGAGAGAGGATGGACTCTGAGAAACAAACTGAGGGTTCTGGAGGGGAGGGGTGTGGGGGGATGGGTTAGCCTGGTGATGGGTATTAAAGAGGGCACGTTCTGCACGGAGCACTGGGTGTTATACGCAAACAATGAATCATGGAACACTCATCAAAAACTAATGATGTAATGTATGGTGATTAACATAACAACAACAACAACAAAGAACCTATACTGAGGAAATACTTATATAACAGGACCCAGTGTTTGGCTGTGAGAATGGTTATCAGAGTATTGTTTTGTGGTAGCGGTTATATTTAAGGAAAAGTGAAACCTAATTCAAAAGTCAAACATAAAAGATTGGTTCAATTATGGTACAATCACACAGTAACCTACTGTAATGAACAATGATGACTTGTATAAATAATTCATACTCTGCAAATTTACTTTTAAGTGAAGAAAATCAGGATACAGAAGAGTAATGTACAGTAAAAATCCATTAACGTGAGTGGTATGTAAAGAAATCTTTATATTTAATTTATTGCCCTTTTTCTTTTTCCAAACTCTACCATGATTAACTAACACTTTTATAATTTCAGATAACCACATTTTCCCAATGTTTAAAACAATAAGCTGTAGGGGCACCTGGTGGCTCGGTTGTTAAGTGTCTGCCTTCGGCTCAGGTCATGGTCTCAGGGTCCTGGGATCGAGCCCCGCATCAGGCTCCCTGCTCAGCGGGAAGCCTGCTTCTCCCTCTCCCACTCCCCCTGCTTGTGTTCCCTTTCTCGCTGTCAAATAAATAAATAAAATCTTTAAAAAACAAACTAACTAACAATAAGCTGTAATGAGACCTGAGCTGAGATCAAGAGTCAAGAAGCTTAACTGACAGAGCCACCCAGGCGCCCCTGTTTACAGCAGCAATGTCCACAATAGCCAAACTATGGAAAGAGCCCAGATGTCCATCAAGGGATGAATGGATAAAGATGTGGTGTATGCATATACAAGGTAATACTACTTAGCCATCAAAAAAATGAAATCTTGCCATTTGCAACGATGTGGTATTATGCTAAGCGAAATAAGTCAATCGGAGAAAGACAATCATCATATGATCTCACTCATGTGGAATTTAAGAAACAAAACAGAATATCATAGGGGAAGGGAGGGAAAAATAAAACAAGATGAAATCAGAGAGGGAGACAAACCATATGAGACTCTTCAACATAGGAAACAAACAGTGTTGCTGGGGAGGGGGAGGTAACTGGGTGATGGACATTAAGGAAGGCATGTGATGTAATGAACACTGGGTATTATAGAAGACGGATGAAATCACTGAACTCTACCCCTGAAATAATACACTGTATGTTAATTAATTGAATTTAAATTTAAAAAAATAAACTGTAATGATTATAGAAGAAATGTGGGAGACCTAGAGAAATCTACACAAATGTGGGAATAGCTTGGGAAACTGGTTTATCTTAATAACTGTCAACAATTGATTTTTTATCATTGTTAGCATACGATGGAAGTTTTTGCTAAAAAAAAATCTGGTCTTCCTAGCTAAATGAACCCTAAGTATTAATATGCTAATATCAATGTATCTCATAATGATTTTTAATGCTAATTAAAATGCTAATAATATAGGGGCGCCTGGGTGGCTCAGTCGTTAAGCTTCTGCCTTCGGCTCAGGTCATGATCCCAGGGCCCTGGGATCAAGCCCCGCATCGGGCTCCCTGCTCAGCGGGAAGCCTTGCTTCCCCCTCTCCCACTCCCTCTGCTTGTGTTCCCTCTCTCGCTGTGTCTTTCTGTCAAATAAATAAATAAAATCTTTAAAAAATAAAAAAAAATTTTTTAAATGCTAATAATACAAAGGAAGCAGTCTAATCAATTTCATTTTTAAAAGTTAAATATTATAATACACTTTGATGAAATTTTTATTTTATCAGTGTTATAGGAAGACATGCACTTATACTATGTAATCAATTATAAACTGTAACATTATTTTTCTCTGGTAAAGTCAGAAATTTTATTAACATTTCAACTTTAATCCAACATTATATATGAACTTCAGCTTTGAGAAGATCAATACAAACTAAAATAGGACTACTGATCACTCTTTTTGTCACTGAGGTAAAGTATTACACCACAGAGGTCCATGGTAAACAAGATCCCATCACATAGTAACCAGATAAATTGGGACTAGCATCTGAAGCTTTCATTCTCATTTCCAAACAATACAGGTGTAATGATGGTTTTCAGGGACAATGAAGTAAATTATTAAAATGAGAATATTTAACCCAATACATCATCCATCTACTTGGACTTCTACAGTCCAAGGGTACTAGGATGTGAGATTTGTCAACACCATTAAAGTACACCCATGAGCACAAGGTTACCAGTGTTCTAGGCCAATGGTAAGAAGACTCCATATATATAGATGTAGTTATGGCCAGTTGATGAGGGGAACCAGTAATGTGAACATGAGCTAAATCTCAGGATTAACACAATGTAAATAAATGTGTGAACTGTATTTGGACAGAGGCTAAAATTACCACTGTTCAATCTTACTTACTTACCATAAATATGACTAACCAATTCCTGTTTTTGAAGAAAGAATAATTGGTTCTGGGTGGCTACTTTGAGTGCTTATACTTAAGACTGCAAACTAAGTTTGGTGGAGTATGCCAAAATCATTGAGTGAAAGCATACTGCAGGACAAGATATTCACATGGTCTCAAAGTATCATGCCACAGGTGATATACTTTTAAAATGAAAAGAGATCTGAAACACAATACCTTAACCAAATAAGCAAAACTTAGCATTACCAAGAATGGGGAAATCAGACATCATGTGTGTCCAGATAGGATGCAACAGGAAATTCACAACTTGACTTATATAATAGTGTAATACCTGAATCATGAAGAAAAATCAGAGAAATCCAGATTGGAGGTATTCTATAAGACAACTAGCCTCAACTTCTCAAAAATATCTTTGTTAGATTACAAATAACTAAAGAAACATAAGAAACATGACAATCAAAAGCAACTTTTTAACTTTGGTTGTAGATCAAAAACAAAGTGGCCATAAAGAACACACTGGGATCACTGAAGAAATCTCAATATGGACAGTGTAACAGATTATATTATTCTATCAATGTTAAATTGCTTAGGTATGAAAATGGTCTTGTGATCATAAGGAATAGGTTTACAGTATTAGGAAACATGCTAAAGTAGTTAGTTGTAAGGTATCATTCATTATGTCTATACCTTGTTTTCAAATGGTACATGCAAAAAAACTGTATTCACATATGCATAAGGAATTAAACATGGTAAAGTGTTAATTGACAAATCCAATGGGTTTTCATTGTACTAGTCTTTCTATGGGTTTAAAATTTTTCAAATTATAAGGGCGCCTGGCTGGCTCAGTTGGTACAGTGTGCAACTCTTGATCTCGGAGTTGTGAGTTCAAGCCCCACATTGGTTGTAGAGATTACTTAAAAATAAAATCTTAAAAAAATTTTTTCTTTCAAAATATAAAGTTGAGATATATAAAAAATTTAGCATATTGTTGAAAAAAAATTAGAAGACAGGGAGCCTTAAGTATTGTTAACCCTAACTTCACAATAATAATAAGCCAAGCTTAGAAGTACGAGTTCTTAATACATACTCTCTTCTCCTCGTGGCTAATGAAAGCCTTATCTTCCTCCAATGTTTTATCTAGATCTTCATCAGTAAGTTCAGTTTCCACACTTTGGTTTTCTTCACCTTTTTCTAGATCCTCAATTAGATCTTCATCTTCCACCACGTCTTCCAGACCACTTTCCCATGAAATTGTGGATCTTTTTACATTTAATATTTTATTAACTGAATTATTAATGTCTAATAATACATCTTGAGAAGACTTGGCAGGTCCAAATGATTTCTCCTGAGAAGAATTTAAAATGTCTGGAACACAAACCTGTTAAAATATCCAATGTGACTTTTAAAACAGAAAAGGAAAAACTGTCAACTAAAAAATAACTTCGTAAATTTAAGTCAAATGACAATTCTAGTGTTTAAAAAAGACCTATGCAAACAAACATACAAGGACTCCTAGCAGAAGGGCTTCCTGATTAGCCACTAAGTAAACTAGATGGGTGGCAAAGCAGACAATTCATTACAAGAATACTCGTAATTTGGGGGCGCCTGGGTGGCTCAGTTGGTTGAGCATCTGACTCCTGGTTTCGGCTCAGGGGTTGTGGGATAGAGCCCTATGTTGGGCTCCACACTCAGCTTGGAGTCTGCTTGGGTTTCTCTCTCCCTCTCTCTCTGCTCCTCCCCCTCCCATGCTTTCTTTCTCTCTCCCCTCTCGCTCATTCTCTAAAATAAATAAATCTTAAAAAAAAAAAATAATACCAGGGGAAACTTTCAATCTTGTCACATGTCCTCTTACTTGGTCAAACATTTACATTTTTAATTTTCAATTATTTCCTAGGTTTACAGTTGTAAGTGCAAAATGTATTAGCTATGCTGAGAAAAAAATGGTTCATATTCTAATAAGAGAATTAATGAATTCTGCAGAAATTTAAATATATTTACTTTTTGTGCAATAGCTGAGAATTTCAACACATTGAGCGTTTCATCATAGGCAAAATAACATTGGCTGATGTTGACAATCATGCATATTTTCCCTTTACCATTAAAAAAACTTTGAAAATAGTGGGTCAGTTTACTTTCCCGGAAAGGCACGTGTTGTTGAAACCTATGGAAAAAATTTTCAAAAAACTCTAAGTTAAAACAAATCTCATGAAGTCAGAATGCTAATAAATTTTACAAAGAAATAATTAATCTAGCTATCAAGGACTTCTAGGTTAGTGGTTAGCCTATAAAAGTCATTTTCTGTTTATTTATACTATTTTCTTTAAATACCGCTAATAATAACACTAACAATAACTCACTAGACAAAATGTTAAGAAAATCACATTGAAGTGGTTGAGCTTTCTAGTGTAAAGCAATTTTATAATATATGCCATGAAACACCTTTATTAAAAATGATAAAGGCTAATTACAATTTACTCAGTCTAAAACGCTAATTAATGCAGAAATCTATCACATCTAGAAGAACACAATGATTAGTAAGAATAAAGTGGTTGTAGATGTTAAGCCAGGATCAGGAGAAGCTTATTATCTAAAGTGTCTGTTGACATATACTTGCTATGGAAAATAGTGTTTCCTTGATGAGTCACTGGCATCAACTGACATTGTTTTTTATTTCAATTTTTTTAATCCAAGAACTCTAAGTATTTCTATCATAATTCATGTATAGCCATTACATAAAAGCAGGTTAAAAACAAAAAACAACTTTCTAAAATTAGAGTTGAAAGTTTAAATATTAACACTTAATATACCCATAGCATGGTGAGCGCTGTGAATTGTGCAAGACTGTTGAATCACAGATCTGTACCTCTGAAGCAAATAATACATTATATGTTAAAAAACAAGAAGAAAAAGAAGAAGATAGCAGGAGGGGAAGAATGAAGGGGGGGAAATCGGAGGGGAACATGAACCATGAGAGACTATGGACTCTGAGAAACAAACTGAGGGTTCTAGAGGGGAGGGGGGTGGGAGGATGGGTTAGCCTGGTGATGGGTATTAAAGAGAGCACGTTCTGCATGGAGCACTGGGTGTTATACGCAAACAATGAATCATGGAACACTACATCAAAAACTAATGATGTAATGTATGGTGATTAACATAACATAATAAAAAAAAATTAAAAAATATATATATATACCCATAGCACTTCCAGCAACACTTACTTTGACTTTTCACTGTTTTTCAAAACATTGATACACTTTCCCAGAGTCAATAAAGAAGTGTTGATATTCCCAGTCTCTCTTAACCTTTCCCCTTCATTCTGTGTCTTCATGCTTCTTTCTGAACCAGCAAGATCACATAAGCACAATCTGAATTAACAACAACAACAAAATATATATATATATATATATAAAGTTCTTCAAAACAATTCAAAATAATTACAACTTTTTTTTTTTTAAGTGAGAGAGAGAGAGAGCATTAGTGGGGGCTATGGGGTAGAGGGCGAGGGGGAGAGAGAATCTTGAGCAGGCTCCATGCTTAGCACGGAGCCGGATAATGGGGCTCAAGCTCACACTCCTAAGATCATGACCTGAGCCGAAATTGAGTCAGACGCATAATCAAATGAGTCATCCAGGAACCCCCAAAATAATTACAATTTAAAGAATGCTCAACTTACTCACTGACTCGCATTACACGAGGCATTTCAGAATCTTCAATCTGTAATATTCTAATAGTGAATATGCTGTGACTAAAAGAAATATAGAAAAATCCAATGTTATCTTTCATTCTTAACTTCTGTATTCTAAATAGGCAAAGCAAGCATCTAAATCAACATCTATTTATATCCTAATACTAACCATACCTCTAGCACTGCACTTTCCAACTAGTTGCCAGATATTTCAATCCAGTATTCCACTATCACCTACATCACAAACTCCCCAAAACCAGACACCTTATCTTTCATTTAGCCCCAAATTCTTTGAACCCTCTCAACATTCCAACTTCTATCAGTGAAATCACTTATAGTAAAAATCTCAATTTACTTGCAAAGATCATACTATTAGTTAAAATGGTATATATACTGCTAATTTTCTTTTAATATACACCTAAAGTAAAGCATACATTAGCCCAAATACAGGCTAATCTGGATCATATACTATCTTCATGGCATACTGAGTTTGGGGGACAGGGCTCTTTCCTCCTTTTTTTTTTTTTTTTTAAAGATTTTATTTATTTATCTGAGAGAGAGAGAATGAGAGAGCACATGAGAGGGGGGAGGGTCAGAGGGAGAAGCAGACTCCCCGCAGAGCAGGGAGCCCGATGCGGGACTCGATCCCGGGACTCCAGGATCACAACCTGAGCCGAAGGCAGTCGCTTGACCAACTGAGCCACCCAGGCACCCAGGGCCCTTTCCTCCTTAAGAGACAACCTGTTTTAAATATCTCACTGCTTAAACTTAGTTCCTTTTGTCTCTCATGCCTCAATCCCTTCCTTCAAAAACATCATTCCTTAACCCCCTTGAGATGCATATTGTAGGCAACTCTTAAAATATTGAGGTTAGATATTCACATAAAGAATAAAAATACCTAAGAGACTTCATGCAAATTAGTAAATTTTGTTAGAACAATAAATAGTCCTGACAGTCTTATGTGTTTAGTGCTCTTAACAAAATATTTTTTATGCCCATGAATTCATTTAACATATCAGAAAACCTACTGCCCACTTTAGTCTTAAATTAGTTGTATTTACAATACCACAGAATACCCTGGGTGCTTCAAGCTCAAACAGCAGGGTTTCCTCTTTACCTTCTACTAGAAGCATTGTTCAGCTTTGTGAAGGCAACACTCTGGTGCTTTATTCCTAGTTTTAAGAGTCTATATGCTTCTTTGGAATCAGATACTTGAATCCACTGTAGATCTTTGAAAAGTAAAGAGGACATATATCACTTTATAAAAACAGCATTTGTTATACAATGTAATCTCTTTAGAGATTTGTAACCTCTTTTCCCAAAGACACATAATGAAATCTTTTAATAACATCCTCTAGGTTAGGTGAAAGCCACTCAGGTATTCTATATTCCACTAGAAAAGAGATACACAAGAGGAGCATATTATAATTATTTTCCAATATTTAAGTTATACAAACACAGATGTTTTTCAATAGTAGGCCAAAGGGAAAATTAAAAACAGAAGAGATTCCTTAGAATTAAACATCCGGAAAAAAAAAAAAAGACAAAGACAAAGCATACTATGGATTAAACCTACAATGTGAGACACTGCACATTGCAATTCATTAGGGAATCATGAAGTCAAATTTAGAGTCATAACCAGCATTTTATAAAAATGAAGTAGAATACAGAAAAATATCAAAGTGTATTCCTTATACTAAGGGTAAGTATAATTAATGAAACTTCTGAGTTGTAAATATGTATGCATACATATACACATATGAGTACTAGATCATGATGTTATTAATATATGTATGTACTTCCTACTTTGAGTAGTGGCTTTAAAAAGTTGGAAAAACACCACAGTGGAAGAACAGATACATTTCCATAACTTCACAGGTGCTACAAAGCAGCAGAATAATGTGAATACCAACACACACAGCTTTTCCCACCTCCCAAAACCCCATCAATGATACTCAAGCAAAACAATAACAACACTGACCCCTTTACACTCAGGTTTAATTAACATACCAAAACATACCTCCAAAGCACAAACTTCTCTATGTTGATGTTATTAATATAAAAATTTTCAATCTCCAGTTTGCTGTAACAAAGCTTAGAAAGAAACTTCAGAGCGATAAGATAAAAAGCACTCATGACTATACCTTTTATAAAAGAATAGCCCTTTACATCTTGTGAAAGGCGTAGCATCTTTCTCTTTTGGAACTTAGATAATACAGGAACAAACAAGTCATAAATAGATTCATTGTAAATCTCAAAGAAAGAAACCCATACAGAAAATTTTATATTATTATCCATATTCAAGCTAGCTTGTTCACAATCTTTCATGGATTCTTCAAACTCTGGGATATTCAAAGAGTTGATTAAACTTCCTACAAAAAATAAAAAAGGATAATCACAAAATTAAGAAACTGGCTAAAAATGAGACAAGACAGATCAAGACCTCTGGACTTGAAAAACTAAGTGTCCTTAATCTTTTAACTAACAATGTTAAACACTTTTTGGACCAAAGCAGATGTAAAAAAAAAATCTGTATTAACCAAAGCTTGGCTTCTTTTTATCTTTCTTTTCTTTCAGAAATAATGCCAATGAATCAAATTGAAGTTACATGTAAAGGACAAAGAAAAAACAGTATCTCTCTTGAATTCTACATGTAAGTTACAAGTGAAAGGGATTCTCTGTGATATTAAACCCAAATAAAACTTTACAGTGACTGATATTTCATGTAGTATGTACCATTTTCCAAGAATTACTGTCATTAAAAAAAATTAAATCATTAGGAGTGATTCAAAAATTAAAAGCTATTCAAATGTATTTCATATAATCAACATTTGAAAAGTAAGTGAGAAAGGAAACCTTACCATAAAGAGTATCATAACTATCATTCTGCATCACAACCTAAAAAGGAACAATTTTTTTTAAGTTAAAAACCATTTTTAGTTAAGGTTAAATAATCCGTACATTGATTATCTATGCGAATAAGTCACCAACCAAACCACAACCTTTCATCTACTTAATTCAATGACCTCCATTAATTCTTTCCCCTAGTTAAATAATATAGTCTCATAATAAGAAATCTGGGAAACCACAGAAGAATATTAAAAAGAATATCGTCACATATGATCCCTGCCACTCACTAGTAATATTCAATATATTCCTTTCTATTCTATTCCCCACATTTATTACATTGAGAGCTTTTACTTTTACTCACTATAATTAAAATTTTTTTAAAAATTTTATTTATTTGACAGAGAGAGACACAGCAAGAGAGGGAACACATGCAGGGGGAATGGGAGAGGGGGAAGCAGGCTTCCCGCAGAGCAGGGAGCCCAATACAGGGATGGATCCCAGGACCCTGGGATCATGACCTGAGCCGAAGGCAGACACTTAACGACTGAGCCACTCAGGAGCCCCTTAAAAATTATTTTTAAACAAATAATGGTGGCTGTGTAACTGAATAGATGTGAAATAAATTAATTATTCCCCTATTACTAAACATTTAGATTATTTACAGTTTTTTCAGTAAAAATAATACTAAGATAAATATCTTCATTTATAATATTTTTCTTCTGTATTCTAATTAGTTCCTTAGGATATATCCCTAAATGCGAATTAGTGGATGAAAAGATATGAAAAATTTTAAGTTCTCACTCACAGTATTGCCAAACTGTTTTCTAAAAACACATTTTACAACCAATGTATGAAAGCGTGATTTCATTTTTTAAATATTTTAATAACTTCACAGGCAATATGATGTTTTAACTGGATAACTTGTAAGGGAAATTTTTTTCATTATTAATGATTTCAATTTCCTCTAAGAATTTTCTGTGCAACTACCTACCAATTTCCATAATTTTTATTTATACTCACTATTTTACTTTCAGAGATCACAATCATGGACCTTGAATTTTGAACTCCACTGAACAAAAATATTTTATTACCTTGAAACCCTGATTTCTAAATGTCTTAAAAAAGAAAAACCCCATCAATATTTTGCAACTATCTATAAAAACTGTTAATAGTTTTAACAATCTTTAATAGGATAAATGTCTGAAAACATAAAATCCATAAGAAACAGGAAGAATAGACAAATACACATTTACAAAAAACTTTCTGTGAAAAATAAAGGAAAGAAAGGAAAGAGGCCAATATAACTTACAGATAAATGTTAGAAGAAATTTTCACTTTTTATTTCTCACATTCCCTTGTTTAGATTTTGTGTGTACAAATTACTTTTACAATTAAAAAAAATTTTTTTTAATCATTACATATAGTACTGTTTCTACAACAACCAGAAAGATTTCAGAACCATTTACATTTGTACTGTTTAAACATTTCTACTATCTGTACAATATATAGCAAGAAGAGAGGTCTTCAAACAAGTTTATACTTTTCTCAAAAAGACAACCATCATCACCACCACTGTAAAATATTCTAATATAGATTGAAACAAAGTAAAGAGCTTATAAAAGATCATGATGTATATATTTTTCACATACTAGACTACTTCCATACCTCTTTAATTTGCCGAAGCAATGCACTTTTGCTAGCAACCTCTTCTTTCTCTTGGTGTGGTGATAACCGTAAATATTCTCTCGATCTATGTGGTTTAAGGTTCATCTTTGTATACAGTCTTTCCTGAAGACTATCAAATAATACATTCAAAGTTCGCGGCAGAATACCAATATTTTCTTCTGTGCCTGTGAGAAGAATTTTTGTTTTATACTCTCTTAAAGTATTAGGAAAGTGGAAAACATTCTTGGATTACCAAGGCTTCTTTTATACCACCAATAGGTAAGAATAAACAGCTAAGACAAAAGCGAGAGAAGTTGAAAGATTACTCAGTTTTCTATCACTTTGCTCTTCACTGAATAATGGACATTTTACCAACTATTATACTGAGGCAAAACCTGAAATTTTACATTCAGATCAGCCATAACATTTGCAATCACCCATAACCACAAAGTACAAAAGTAAACAAAATTCTTCCCTGGTTATCCATGCTTAATTCACTATGTCACATAAATCCTTTTTCTGAAATTTTATCATCTAATTCTCTATCATATGGGTAAAGCAATTTCACAAATGAATTAAATCAATCTGAATCAAAAGCCATTGGCAATACACATTCAATATGCTATTACTATTAAAAATGGAGCAAATGTACTGGATAATGGAAACATAACTACATGCAAGTATCATGAGGATGAGTGAATATTAGTGTTTTTTTCCTTTCTAGTAAAAATAATAAGTTTACCTTGAAATGTATATGTTTTGCCTGAATTGGTTAGCCCATAAGTAAAAATCAGCCGACTTTGTCCTTTCAAGAGGTCTTTTACTGGCTGCATAATGCAACCCTGGAAGAATTCCTTCTGTGTAGTTTCTGGGCCAAAAACCTAATAAGCATTTTTAAAAACAAGTCTTTTTAGAAAATTCAAGTAAATTTTTACAATCAATTCTACCCCCATAACTCATGTTTTAAAAATTTATTTTTTTAAGCTTATTTATTTATTTAAGTAACCTCTACAGCCAACATGGAGCTCAAACTCATGATCCTGATATCAAGAGTTGTGTGCTCCCCAGACTGAGCCAGCCAGGCACCCCTCATGTTTCAAAAACTTAAAAGATTTCTTTTACAAGATTCATATACTTAGGATAGGTGCCATATCCCCAACTCTCACAAATATACATGATAGTTTAACTACTGTCAGAAAGTTTTCAAGATAGAAATCTGACCTAGTCAATCAAGTTTTCATTTAAATTTTGAAAGAACATTTCTTAAAACAAAAAAGGTTAAAAAGCTATATAGTAATTTATTCACTTCCAATTATATATTTACAAACCTGAAATTTGAGTCCTACTCTTGAGAAAAAAATACCAGTGCCTAACACCTAAGTTCCATAAGCACATGATGTATATAGTTCATTATATACAATTATGTAGCTATTTAGCCTAAGTCAAATCTCTTCTACTTAAAAGAAAAATTTTCAGTTTCACATAAGCACTTACCTTGGAAAAACTGAATTTCTGTGCCATCTGCCCAGAGCTTTTCTCACTTAACCGACCAAGGATGCTTTGAGGATCTTTCAGCAGAATAGTCTGTGAGTCCAGCATATATACACAGCCCTAGAACACATAAATAAATATAAAGAATCCCACAATAAATAAATAAAAACAATGGTATTTTGTCCATTTAATGAAAGTAAAATCCAATTAAAGCCACCACAAACCTCAGACTCATGTTCTTTTTCTGACTGTGTAAATGGTCTTATTCGAAGACAAACCTGGAGATAATCTTTGGATTCCAAACTGTTTGCCTTAAAAAAGAAGAACAAAATAACTGTATTTAAAAAATGCAAAATATGGCTTTTCAGAAATCACCTTTCTTTAAGTGGCTATTACATTACAAACTGAGACTATACAGAACCTCTAAGCAAACAGTGCTTCTTCTGTTTGTAACCATTTTATATGTCTAAAGAGAAGCAAATCTACTTAGAAAAAAACACCATAAAAGACTCTGTTTCCCCTACCTTCTATATTTATACTTGAAGTTTACAATATACCTCTTCTCCATAAAATCAACTTTGACAACTAAATACAAATAACAGGGCTCTAAGTCACTAAAACATAGTACTCTAGAATAAATTACATGTAACCAGAATAGTCTATTAATCCAAATTTCAAATCCATCTAAAATTTTTTTGCTGGGGCGCCTGGGTGGCTCAGTCGTTAAGCGTCTGCCTTCTGCTCAGGTCATGATCCCAGGGTTCTGGAATCGAGGCCCGCATCGGGCTCCCTGCTCAGCGGGAGGCCTGCTTCTCCCTCTCCCAATCCTCCTGCTTGTGTTCCTTCTCTCGCTTTGTGTCTCTCCATCAAAATAAATAAAATCTTTAAAAAAAAAAAAAAAAAACTTTTTTGCTATACAGCATTCTCTTTATTCCTTCCTTGGGGGAAGAAATGAGTTTAGTTCATTTCTTAAAATAATTCTAAAGAAATGTGTTTTGTTTTGTTTTTTAAGTAAAAAGGGAACAATTACTTAAATACAACTTACTAAAGAAAAACAACCAAAAAACCACCCAGAAACTAGAAAATCTGAACAGTCCTATATCTATTAAAGAAATTCAACTTACATTCAAATAAACAAAATAATCCCACAAAAAAACGCCAGGCCCTGGTAACTCATTAGTCAATTCTCTCAAACACTTTAGGATATAATCATACAAATCACAGAGAAGCCTTTAAGTAAGTAATCTCTACACCAACATGGAGCTCAAACTCATGATCCTGAGATCATGAGTTGAAAAGTGTTTATGTAAGAGAACGCTTTTCAACTAATTCTGAGTATGACATAACCTTGACACCACAATCTGACAAAGATATCCTCAGAAGAAATTACAGAACAATATCCCTAATTAAGATAGATGCAAAAATTCCCTAACAAAGTATTAGCAAATATATAAAATAGGACAGTACATCCTGACCAAAAATGTTTAATCTTAGGAATGCAAGGTCAATTTAACATTCATAAATCAATTTGGGTAAATAACCACACTGAAAGAATAAAGAAATGTTCATCTCTAGGGGCGCCTGGGTGGCTCAGTCAGTTAAGTGACTGCCATCAGCTCAGGTCAATCCCAGAGTTTTGGGATCAAGCCCTCAGTGGGCAGTCTGCTTGTCCCTCTCCCTCTGCCTCACACTTGCTCATGCTTTCTCTCTCTCTAATAAATAAATAAAATCGTTTAAAAAAAAAAAGAAATGTTTATCTCTAATAGGTGTAGGGGGAAAAAAGCATTTGAATGATGACATGAAATTGACACAAGTATTCAACATCCATTCATAATAATTCTCAGCAAAGTGGAATAGAGAGGAACTTCCTTCACCTGACAAAGGACATTTACAAAAACCTACAGCAAGGGGCGGAGCAAGATGGCGGAGGAGTAGGAGACCTGGATTTCGTCTGGTCTCAGGAATTCAGCTGGATGGGGATCAAACCATTCTGAACACCTACAAACTCAACAGGAGATCGAAGAAAAGAAGAGCAACAACTCTCTCATCAGAAAAGCGACCACTTTCTGGAAGGTAGGAAGGGAGGAGAAGTGAATACAAGGCGATATTCGGGAGGATAGACGGCAGGGGAGGGGGCCTCCATCGGCCGCTTCTGGCAAGTGACAGAGCCGCGGAGCACAAAATCAGAACTTTTAGAAGTCTGCTCCGCTGAGAGACATCGCTCTGGTGGCTAAGCAGGGGGTGGAAGCCTCGTGGGACAGTGTGGTCTCAGGACCCTCGGGGTCACAGAAAGACCGGGGGTGCCTGAGTGCAGCAGAGCTCCCAGGTATCGGAGCGGGGAAGCCGTCTGTAGAGATGGAGCCAAGGAGCGGGCTCTCAGCTCAGGGTTGCCATAAACCGTGATCCGTGGCACAGTCAGGCCACTGCTCCTCCAGCAGGGAGCCAACAAGCAGTAGATCCAGGGAGACTCCCCTTCCTCCCCTAGGAGGAGCGGCACGGGAGCACACCACAGGAATCAGTTGGGTTTGGAGACTCCACACCGAGTCGGGTGCCAGAGAGAGAAACGCTTGGTCACAGACCAGGTGAGCACGGAATGTGGCCAGAGACCAGGGAGACAGGAGTTACAGACTGCTTTTCTCTGGGGGCGCACTGAGGAGCGGGGCCCCGAGCTCTCGGCTCCTCCGGGGCGGAGATTGGGAGGCCGCCATTTTCACTCTCGTCCTCCAAAGCTGGACGGAAAGCTTGCAGGGAACAAAAGCTCCCGAAAGCAAACCCAAACAGATTACTTAGCCTGGACCAGGCAAGGGCGGGCCAATTCCGCCTCCGGCAAAGACATTTGGGAACCACGGCAACAGGCCCCTCCCCGAGAATATCAGCAAGAACAGCCAGCCAAGACCAAGTTTACGGAGCAATGAGAACGGCAGAACTCCAGCGCTAGGGGAATACTGCACATAGAATTCATGGCTTTTTTACCATGATTCTTTAGTCTTTCAAAGTTAATTTTTTTTTTACCTTTTTTTTTTTTATTTTTATTTTTCCCTTTTTCAACCAACATCTTATCAATCCCTTTTTTAAAAAACATTTTTATTTTTCACTTTTAGAATCATATTCTATCCCTTCATAGTAGTTACCCTTATTTTTGACATATATATATATATATATAAGTTGTTCTCTCTCTAAAATTTTGAGATACAGTTTCTTCTAACAGATCAAAATATACCCTAAATCTCTAGTATATGGCTTTGTTCTACTCTCCCGCCTGATCACATTCTCTTTTTCTTTTTTAAATCCTCTTCTTTTTTCAAACAACTTCTTATCAATTCCTTTTATAAAATTTTTTGTAATTTTCATCTTTACAGTCATACTCCATCCCTTCATCATATCAACCCTTATTTTTGTACATATATAAGTTTTTCTTTCTTTAAAATTTTGGGAGGCACTTTCTTCTAACAGACCAAAATACACCCAAAATCTAGTGTGTGGCACTGATCTCTGCACCAGCCTGATCATATTTGATCATATTCTGTTTTTTTTGTTTTGTTCTGTTTTTGTTTGTTTTTATCTTTTTCTTTTTTTGTTCTCTCCCTTTCTTTTCCCCTGGCTTCAGGTCTTTTCTGATTTGTTTAGAGTATATTTTCGGGGGATGTTGTTACCCTGTTAGCACTTTGTTCTCTCATTCATCTATTCTCCTCTGGACAAAATGACAAGATGGAAAAAAATCACCTCAACAAAAAGAACAAGAAGTAGTACCAACTGCCAGGGACATATTCAATACGGACATTAGTATGATGTCGGATCTAGAGTTCAGACTCTTGACTTTAAAGATACTAGCTGGCCTTGAAAAAAGCATGGAAGTTATTAGAGAAACACTTTCTGGAGAAATAAAAGAACTAAAATCTAACCAAGTCGAGATCAAAAAGGCAATTAATGAGGTGCAATCAAACATGGGGCACTAAATGCTAGGATAAATGAGGCAGAAGAGAGAATCAGTGATATAGAAGACCAAATGATGGAAAATAAAGAAGCTGAGAAAAAGAGAGATAAACAACTACTGGATCACGAGGGCAGAATTCGAGAGATAAGCAATACCATAAGACGAAACAACATTAGAATTGGGATCCCAGAAGAAGAAGAAAAAAGAGAGAGAGGGGCAGAAGGTATATTGGAGCAAATTATAGCAGAAAACTTCCCTAATTTGGGGAAGGAAACAGGCATCAAAATCCAGGAGGCACAGAGCATCCCTCTCAAAATCAATAAAAATAGGTCAACACCCCGACATCTAATAGTAAAACTTACAAGTCTCAGGGACAAAGAGAAAATCCTGAAAGCAGCTCGGGAGAAGAGATATGTAACCTACAAGGGTAGAAACATTAGACTGGCAACAGACCTATCCACAGAGACCTGGCAGGCCAGAAAGGACTGGCATGATATCTTCAGAGCACTAAACGAGAAAAATATGCAGCCAAGAATACTATATCCAGATAGGCTGTCACTGAAAATAGAAGGAGAGATAAAAAGCTTCCAGGACAAACAAAAACCAAAGGAATTTGCAAACACGAAACCAGCCCTACAACAAATCTTGAAAGGGGTCCTCTAAGCAAAAAGAGAGCCTAAAAGCAACATAGACCAGAAAGGAACACCAACAATGTACAGTAACAGTCACCTTACAGGCAATACAATGGCACTAAATTCCTATCTTGCAATAGTTACCCTGGATGTAAATGGGCTAAATGCCCCAATCAAAAGACAAAGGCTATCAGACTGGATTAAAAAACAAGACCCATCAATATGCTGTCTGCAAGAGACTCATTTTAGACCAAGAGACACCCCCAGATTGAAAGTGAGGGGGTGGAAAACCATTTACCATGCTAATGGACACCAAAAGAAAGCTGGGGTGGCAATCCTTGTATCAGACAAATTCGATTTTAAACCAAAGACTGTAATAAGAGATGAGGAAGGACACTATATCCTACTTAAAGGGTCTATCCAACAAGAAGATCTAACAATTGTAAATATCTATGGCCCTAACATGGGAGCAGCCAATTACATTAGGCAATTAATAACAAAAGCAAAGAAACACATTGACAACAATACAATAATAGTGGGGGACTTTAACACCCCCCTCACTGAAATGGACAGTTCATCTAAGCAAAAGATCAACAAGGAAATAAAGACTTTAAATGACACACTGGACCAAATGGACTTCACAGACATATTCATAACATTCCATCCCGAAGCAACGGAATACACATTCTTCTCTAGGGCCAAGGAACATTCTCCAGAATAGATCACATCCTAGGTCACAAATCAGGTCTCAACTGGTACCAAAAGACTGGGATCATTCCCTGCCTGTTTCAGACCACAAAGCTTTGAAACTAGAACTCAATCATAAGAGGAAAGTTGGAAAGAACTCAAATACATGGAGGCTAACGAGCATCCTACTAAAGAATAAATGGGTCAACCAGGAAATTAAAGAAGAATTTAAAAAATTCATGGAAACCAATGAAAATGAAAATACAACTGTTCAAAATCTTTGGGATGCAGCAAAGGCAGTCCTAAGAGGAAAGTATATAGCAATACAAGCCTTTCTCAAGAAACAAGAAAGGTCTCAAGTACACAACCTAACCCTACACCTAAAGGAGCTGGAGAAAGAACAGCAAATAAAGCCTAAACCCAGCAGGAGAAGAGAAATAATAAAGATCAGAGCAGAAATCAATGCAATAGAAACCAAAAGAACAGTAGAACAGATCAATGAAACTAGGAGCTGGTTCTTTGAAAGAATTAACAAGATTGATAAACCCCTGGCCAGACTTATCAAAAAGAAAAGAGAAATGACCCAAATCAACAAAATCATGAATAAAAGAGGAGAGATCACAACCAACACCAAAGAAATACAAACAATTTTAAGAACATATTATGAGCAACTCTATGCCAGCAAATTAGATAACCTGGAAGAAATGGATGCATTCCTAGAGATGTATCAACTACCAAAACTGAAGTAGGAAGAAACAGAAAACCTGAACAGACCTATAACCACTAAGGAAATTGAAGCAGTCATCAAAAATCTCCCAGCAAACAAAAGCCCAGGGCCAGATGGCTTCCCAGGGGAATTCTACCAAACATTTCAAGAAGAATTAATACCTATTCTTCTGAAACTGTTCCAGAAATTAGAAATGGAAGGAAAACTTCAAACTCGTTTTATGAGGCCACCATTACCTTGATCCCAAAACCAGACAAAGACCCCATCCAAAAGGAGAATTACAGACCAATATCCTTGATGAACAGGGATGCAAAAATTCTCACCAAAATACTAGCCAATAGGATCCAACAGTACATTAAAAGGATTATTCACCACGACCAAGTGGGATTTCTCCCTGGGCTGCAAGGTTGGTTCAACATCCACAAATCAATCAACATGATACAATACATTAACAAAAGAAAGAACAAGAATCATATGATCCTCTCAATAGATGCAGAAAAAGCTTTTGACAAAGTACAGCATCCTTTCTTGATCAAAACTCTTCAGAGTACAGGGATAGAGGGTACATACCTCAATATCATAAAAACCATCTATGAAAAACCTACAGCGAATATCATGCTCAATGGGGAAAAACTGAGAGCTTTCCCCTAAGGTCAGGAACGCGGCAGGGATGTCCACTATCACCACTGCTATTCAACATAGTATTAGAAGGCCTAGCCACAGCAATCAGACAACAAAAAGAAATCAAAGGCATCCAAATCGGCAAAGAAAAAGTCAAACTCTCACTCTTTGCAGATGATATGATACTTTATGTGGAAAATCCAAAAGACTCCACCCCAAAACCGCTAGAACTCATACAGGAATTCAGTCAAGTGGCAGGATATACAATCAATGCACAGAAATCAGTGGCATTCCTATACACCAACAACAAGAGAGAAGAAAGGGAAATTAAGGAGTCAATCCCATTTACAATCGCACCCAAAACCATAAGATACCTAGGAATAAATCTAACCAAAGAGGCAAAGGATCTGTACTCAGAAAACTATAAAATACTCATGAAAGAAATTGAGGAAGACACAAAGAAATGGGAAAACGTTCCATGCTCATGGATTGGAAGAACAAATATTGTGAAGATGTCAATGCTACCTAGAGCAATCTACACATTCAATTCAATCCCCATCAAAATACCATCCACTTTTTTCAAAGAAATGGAACAAATAATCCTAAAATTTGTATGGAACCAGAAAAGATGCCGAATAGCCAGAGGAATGTTGTAAAAGAAAAGCAAAGCTGGCGGCATCACAATCCCGGACTTCCAGCTCTATTACAAAGCTGTCATCATCAAGACAGTATGGTACTGGCACAAAAACAGACACCTAGGTCAATGGAACAGAATAGAGAGTCCAGAAATGGACCCTCAACTCTATGGTCAACTCATCTTTGACAAAGCAGGAAAGAATGTCCAATAGAAAAAAGACAGTCTCTTCAACAAATGGTGTTGGGAAAATTGCACAGCCACATGTAGAAGAATGAAACTGGACCATTTCCTTACACCACACACAAAAATAGACTCCAAATGATTGAAAGACCTCATTGTGAGACAGGAGTCCACCAAAATCCTAAAGGAGAACACAGGCAGCAACCTCTTTGACCTCAGCCGCAGCAACTTCTTCCTAGAAACATCACCAAAGGCAAGGGAAGCAAGGGCAAAAATGTACTATTGGGACTTCATCGAGATAAAAAGCTTTTGCACAGCAAAAAAACAGTCAACAAAACCAAAAGACAACCGACAGAATGGGAGAAGACATTTGCAAATGACATATCAGATAAAGGGCTAGTATCCAAAATCTATAAAGAACTTATCAAACTCAACACCCAAAGAACAAAGAATCCAACCAAGAAATGGGCAGAAGACATGAACAGACATTTTTCCAAAGAAGACATCCAAATGGCCAACAGACACATGAAAAAGTGCTCAACGTCACTCGGCATCAGGGAAATCCAAATCAAAACCTCAATGAGATACCACCTCACACCAGTCAGAATGGCTAAAATTAACAAGTCAGGAAACGACAGATGTTGGCGGGGATGCGGAGAAAGGGGAACCCTCCTACACTGTTGGTGGGAATGCAAGCTGGTGCAACCACTTTGGGAAATAATATGTTTGAAAGCAGAGCTACCATACGATCCAGCAATTGCACTACTGGGTATTTACCCCAAAGATACAAATGTAGGGATCTGAAGGGGTACATGCACCCCGATGTTTATAGTAGCAATGTCCACAATAGCCAAACTGTGGAAAGAGCCAAGATGTCCATCGACAGATGAATGGATAAAGAAGATGTGGTATATATATACAATGGAATATTACTCAGCCATCAAAAGGAATGAGATCTTGCCATTTGCAACAACATGGATGGAACTGGAGGGTGTTACGCTGAGCGAAATAAGTCAAACAGAGAAAGACATGTATCATATAACCTCACTGATATGAGGACTTCTTAATCTCAGGAAACAAACTGAGGGTTGCTGGAGTAGGGAGTAGGGTGGGAGGGATGGGGTGACTGGGTGATAGACACTGGGGAGGGTATGTGCTCTGGTAAGCGCTGTGAATTGTGCAAGACTGTTGAATCACAGATCTGTACCTCTGAAACAAATAATGCAATATATGTTAAGAAAAAAAAAAAGAAGAAGATAGCAGGAGGGGAAGAATGAAGGGGGGGGAAATCGGAGGGGGACACGAACCATGAGAGACGATGGACTCTGAAAAACAAACTGAGAGTTCTAGAGGGGAAGGGGGGGAAGATGGGTTAGCCTGGTGATGGGTATTAAAGAGGGCACATTCTGCATGGAGCACTGGGTGTTGTGTACAAACAATGAATCATGAAACACTACATCAAAAACTAATGATGTAATATATGGTGATTAACGTAACAATAAAAAATTTTTTAAAAAGATAAGTAACAATACAAGGATTTCTGCTCTCACCATTTTTATCCAACTCTGTAGAAGAGGTTCTAGTAAGTGTAATCAGGCGGAAGAGAATCGGGGGGGGGGAGGGAGGGAGGGAGGGAGGGAGGAAGGAAGGAAGGAAGGAAGGAAGGAAGGAAGGAAGGAAGGAAGGAAGGGCATCCAGTGTGGGAACAAATAAAATTGTCTTCATTCATAGATGACATTAACATCTACATACAAAAATCAAACAGAATCTACAAAAACGTTACTAGAACTATTAAATGAGTTTAGCAATGTAACAGGATACAAGATCAATATGTAAAAATCAATTATTCTTGGGCACCTGGGTGGCTCAGTTGGTTAAGCGACTGCCTTCGGCTCAGGTCATGATCCTGGAGTCCCTGGATCGAGTCCCACATCGGGCTCCCTGCTCGGCAGGGAGTCTGCTTCTCCCTCTGACCCTCCCCCCTCTCATGTGCTCTCTCTCATTCTCTCTCTCTCAAATAAATAAATAAAATCTTTAAAAAAAAAAATCAATTATTCTTTTATATACTGGGAAGAAAGTCAGAAACTGATTTTAAAAAGCAATACCATTTGGAATAGCATCAAAATTCATGAACTAGTTAAGGGATAAATCTGACAAAAGATGTGAAAGACCTATGCCCTGGAAACTACAAAACAATGTTCCGAGAAATTAACACCAAAAGAAATTGAGATACACCTTGCTCATCGTTCAGTAAACTCAATATTGTTAAGATGTCAATTCTTCCAAAACTGATCTACAGATTCAGTGCAACTGCAATCAAAATCCCAAGAGGCTTTTGTTGTGGCAGTTGACAAGCTCATTTAAAAATTCACACAGAGTTCAGTAATGACCTGTACCTCTGAAACTAATACACTATATGTTAATTGAATTAAAAATTTTTTTGAATTTAAGTTTTTAAAAAATCAAAATAAGTAAATAAATAAAATCTTTAAAAAAACAAAATAAAAATAAAAGTTAAATAAATAAATAAAACATGGAAAAAATATTGAGATCCAAGCAACCCACAATACATACAGGAAAAACTTTAAAGATAAAACCTACATTTTTAAGCCCAGCATGTTGTTTTCTTTTTCCTAAAATGCAGAATGTCCAGTCCATTTATGGACACCAGACAACCATAGAAGTATATTTCTCACTAGCCTGTTTTGTCCATACCAGCTTCTAAATTGCCAAAATAATTCTGTTGAGAGATTTTCAATGAAAGGTTCAAAAAAAATTTTTTTAATAAAAATTCACAGAGAGGGGCACCTGGATGGCTCAGTTGGTTAAGCGTCCAACTCTTGATCTCAGCTCAGGTTTTGATCTCAGGGTCCTGAGTTCAAGCCCCACATTGGGCTCCACACTGGGCATGGAGCCTACTTAAAAAAAAAAAAAAATTCACATAGAAATGCAAAGTACCTAGAATAGTCAAAACAACTATAAAAAAGAAATTTGGTGGGCTAACATAACATTACCTGATTTTAACACTACAGTGATCAAAATAGTGGGGTACTGGCAGAAAGACAGACAAATCAATGAAATAGAATATTCAGAAATAACCCTCCCCATAGCATATCTGATTTATGATAAAGGTGGAAAGGAAATGCAGTACAGAAAGTACAGCTTTTTCAACAAATCAGGCTAGAACAACTGGATACCTATATGTAAAAAAAAATAAGAATTTGGATACACACCTCATATTGTATATAAAAATTAATTCAAAATGGATATCTTAAATGTAAAAATAAAACTATAAAACTTCTAAAAGAACACATAGAAGAAAATCTTTGTGGACTTGAGTTAGGCAAAGATTTCTTAAATATGACACCAAAGGGACAATCCATAATAGAAAAAATTGATAAAATTAAAAACTTCTGTTCTTCAAAAAACACTATTAAGGGATAACAGGCAAGCCATAGACTGGGAAAGAATATTTACAAAGTATGTATCTGACAAACAGATACATCTGAAAAGTATAAAGAACACTTAAAATTAAATAATAATATATAAACAAACAACCCAATTTTTTTAAATGGGCAAAGATTTAAACTGACACTTCACCAAAAATACAATAATGACAAATAATCACATGAAAACATATTCAACATCTTTAGTTATTAAGTTAAATGCAAATACCAATGTGATACCAATACACCTATTAGGATAGCTAAAAATAAAGACTGCCCAGAAAAGCCAAGATAAAACTGAAGGAGAAGAACAGAGTTGGAGGACTGACACTATACAACTTCAAGACATACTATAACGTTACAGTAATCAAGACAGTGTGGAATTGGAAAAAGAACAGAATCCATCAATGGAACAGAATATAGGGCTCAGAAATAGATGCACATGAATATAGTTTACTCACCTTTGACAAAGGCAATACAATGGAGCAAAGACAAGTCTTTCCAACAAATGGTGCTGCAATAACTGAACATCCACATGCAAAAACATTAATCTAGAAAAATTATTCTTATACCCTTCACAAAAATGAATTCAAAATAGATACAACCCTAAATGTAAAACACAAAACTGCTAAAGTACTAGAAAATCCAGATGACCTTGGGTTTGGCAATGACTTTTTAGATTCAACACCAAAGGCATTCTTAGCTTGTGAGCAATACAAAAACAGGCCATTGCTTACAGACCCTTGTGTTAAGTGAAAGAAGACAGACATAAAAGTTCCATGTATATACCAAGAGACACTTATCCCTTCCTCCCTTTTTTACTTTCTTGATTTATTTTTTTAAGATTTATTTATTTATTTGAGAGAGAGAGAGAGTGTAAGCGGGGGGAGGGACAGGAGGGAGAGAGAGAATCCCAAGTGGACTCCCCACTGAGTGCAGAGCCCCAACATGAGGCTTGATCCCATGACCCTGAGATCATGACCTGAGCTGAAATCAAGAGTCAGATGCTCAACCGACTGAGACACGCAGGCACCCCTCTTTCTTGATTTATGATTAAACGAGCTCAAGTAAAAAACCCCTGGCATATGATGGATATTAAATAAGTATTGTTTATTTTTATTTATGTTCCCTTTCCCCCTCCATCATTCTTTATAAAATGGGTTAGTCCATCTCTCTAAGGCATCAAAATTAACAATCAAAAATGTAACAAATAGAATATAAATGGATTGAAAAGTAAATGTGTAAGAAATAAAGTCTAGGGGCACCTGGGCGGCTCAGTTGGTGAAGCAGCCGACTCTTATGATTTCGGCTCAGGTCATGATCTCATGGTCCTGGAATCAAGCCTCTATCAGGCTGCATGCTCAGCCGGGGAGTTTGCTTGTGGACTCCCTCTCCCTGCTGGAGCACTCTCTCTCTCCCTCTTTCTCCCTCTCTCTCTTAAACAATAAATAAATAAATCTTAAAAAAAAAAAAAGGAATAAAGTCTACAAAGACACACAACAGTGGTAGTAGGTAGGGTGGTAGAAGGAAGGACTTTTACTTTTTAAACACTATTGAGTTATTTTAACTAAGGCCTGCAATTCCTAGGGGCATAGTGGAATATTTTACATTTTTGAGGGAATCACAGCAGTATTTGACATATGTTGGAACACCATGAACTATTAGCTCAAAGTAGTTCACAGTTTCAGTGTTAGATCATACTATTTCTTTTGTTGTCATATCTTGGTGAAGCTGGATTTTTCAGTGGTTGCTGTGATTTAAAAAAAAAAAAAAAGTACTACCCCAAAACAAAGAGGAATGGGAAATAAGGTTGGCAATACCTAATCTGATTCCAAAGCTTGAAGTGTCTAAAAGGTATTATCTTTACAGTAAATAATTGTGGTAATTTTTTTTTTTAATTTTATTATGTTATGTTAGTCACCATACATTACATCATTAGTTTTTGATGTGGTGGTCCACGATCCATTGTTTTCGTGTAATACCCAGTGCTCCATGCAGTACGTGCCCTCCTTAATACCCATCACCGGGCTAACCAATCCCCCCTCCCCTCTCCCCTCTAAAACCCTGTTTGTTTCTCAAAGTCCATAGTCTCTCATGGGTGGTAATTCTTAAAGAAAGTAATTTTTTTATTTACATTAATTTTTTTCAAATGGCTCTTGCTTAAGGTATAGATAGTTATATATTAAGTAGTTTGGACCTACTACTTAGAAGAACTGTTACGTATTTAGGGTGCCATGAAAAAATTACTGAGATAGAAGGTTGCCTCAAACCCCCCAAGTCTAGAAAGCTCTGGTCATACCTGTCGGCAAGTGTGTGAGTGCCACACACACTTCCACTCAAAATCATGATAATCAACATAATACTTTTCTTGTACTTACCTCAGTGCTTGAAGCAACTAAGGAAAATTCACGAGAGAGATTAAGCTTAACGCCATCAAAATTTATTTCTGAAGGCCTTGCAATTGGGTCAGCACTAAAAACATAAGATGGTCTAGGCACTCCATCTTGATTTAAATCGGATTCCATTCTGCAAGAATAATAGTAACTTTAGATAATTTTAATAAATTAGCATAGAAGCCACCCACAGTTTAAGAATTCTGAGTCCTGTCCACTACTAACCCCCATATAACTAGATTTCCAGAGAAGGAAAACATTAGACTGCCTCATCTATAACATGATGACCCATGGAAAAGACAATGATCAAATTATTTACAGATTCTGAATCAATAATATTGGACACAGCCTACCACTACTATTCATATGACCCAACCTATAGGTAGATTCATCCAAAGAGATTCATGAGTAAAGGTAGCCCATTATGTAAGACAGTATAAAATATTCAATCTCTGCCTGAAATCCTCTCAGAAATCAAGTAAGAGTAAATTATAATCTTCTGTTATTTTAGTTATTTAATGTCTTCTGAGAATGTTACCTACAAACTCTGTAATGTTTTAGCATTTAGGAGTAAAACTCAGTTATCTGGACAATTTAACTCTTTCCACTGAATTCTTCCAAATAATGCAAGCAAAAAGTAAAGTACTGTATGTTAACACATTCAAAACAGAACCTGACACATTATAAGTCTTAAAAATTAAGGTGAATATGGAATAATGCATCAAAATGTTACAACTAAATTAAACCTTAACTAAAAAACTTTTAACATTCTAATAGTTATTGACAATCTGCGAGGTGCATAATACCAGGGAGAAAGAGAGCTCCCTACTGTTCTTTGACAATATTATGAAATATCCAGAACGGTGACTCCCAAACTAGGGTTCATGGCTCAGGAAGGTAGTAATGGGCATCCATATATGTTATATATAAAAAAGCCAAAGATGGCCCTTGTATGTTGTTTACTTCTTAACAGAAGGCCAGAAATGTTAATTCAAAAACCCATTAGTGCCAGACTCAAATTTTTACACATCAATTTGCTTTTAATATAGCCCAAATAACCTTTTTTTTTTCTAAGTCATTTAGAGCCTAACTAGTTTGCACATCCCAGGAAACTATACCCAACTTCTGCTAATCACAAACAAATTCAGGACTATAAAGACCCAAACCACTAATGCCTTTTGGAGTTCTCTGACCCCGGGACTCCCCACTATGCTGCTGAGCAAAATCACTTAAGACCATGAGCCCCAACTCTAATTCTTCCTCTCCTTCCCCTCCCAATCCCCTAATTCCCTTGCCTTTTTCCCCTTCTAGGTAGTGGTCCTTCACTCTACTTTCTGGAAGGTCTCACGCTGTGGGGGACTTCCGTTGCATGCAATCCTGTCAAAGTGCTACCCCAATAAAGCTCCTTATGTGATGCTGCTACACTGTGGTCAGATATTTCTCCTTCATCAGCCCTGAAATCCACAAACTCAATACAACAGGGTTGTTTTTGTTTTTCCTAAATCTCAAAAAGACAAAGGAAATTACTTACTGTCAGCAAAGCCCAACAAACTACAGGACCAACCAACCATACACTTAAACAAGTTTCGTACCTTGGTTGCTTTTGTCTTTATTGTATTAATCAGTGACATAATAAAAATGGGGTAATTACTTAAATACAGTTTGACAGAATATTTCAAACATGCAATGTATGGGTGAAAATTAAGAAAAGGGGTATCCGATAGAGTAAAAATAACCACTAATCTGGAACATAGGGGAAAAGTTTGCAAAAACATTAAAGCACTGGCTTGACATTACATAACTCAGATTTTATGGAAATGCCCACAAAATTGGAAGATAAATTTCACTCTTTGCCGTCAATTAATTTTTGGTTTAAAAAAAAGATAGGGGCGCCTGGGTGGCTCAGTTGGTTAAGCATCTGCCTTCAGCTCGGGTCACGATCCAGGGTCCTGGGATGGGGGGAGCCCCACAGGTGGCTCCCTGCTCAACAGGAACCCTGCTTCTCTCTCTCCCTCAGCCACTCCCCTTGCTTGTGTTCTCTCACTCTCTCTCAAATAAATAAAATCTTTAAAAAAAGAAAAGATAAATCCTTTATTAAATTACTGAATTAAAAATAATTATACCTCTTTTATTTTTTTAATTTTTAATTTTATTTTTTAAAGATTTTATTTATTTATTTGAGAGCGAGAATGAGAGAGAGAGAGAGAGCGTGAGAGGGGGGAGGGTCAGAGGGAGAAGCAGACTCCCTGTCGAGCAGGGAGCCCGACGCGGGACTCGATCCCGGGACTCCAGGATCATGACCTGAGCCGAAGGCAGTCGCTTAACCAACTGAGCCACCCAGGCGCCCCAATTATACCTCTTTTAAAAAGTAAGGTTATAGTATTTGTACTTGTTCGTATGTTCAGTTTCAATAAACTAACTGCCTCTTAACATTTATAAAATTGGTGAGATGTACCGTCACATCCTGTACTTTTGGTTAACTTCTACTTACGTGTGAGAACTTCTCCCTAACAATACTATAAATCTCTTGACAGCAAGAACTTTTCCTTATACTACTCTGTATCCCCTACAACAAATTCAGAGATGTGTAAGTGATAAAAAAAACTCCCTGTCTAATTACTTAAATAATAATAAAATCCTCTAAACCAAAGAAATATAAATATCAGTACTAGTCTTTTAGTGATACTATCTTTAGCAACAGCAGGCTTCAAGACTTCATTTCTCATTTCTGAAGGCTGTTCTCATGACTGAGAAACTGCATCTTTTACCTTCTCTCCACTGAGATTCCATGGCTGAACACGGGTGAAAGACAACAAATCTGCTACCGAATGAGGTTTCTTAATTTCACCCACAAAATACAGTCTCAAAAGAAGTCTATCATCTAATTGATGAGTCCTTTATGTGACTTTGCAACTTGAAGTCTTGGGTCTTGGACATCTAATAAAATACATATACTGCTACCGCTGCTTCTAGGTAAACATGCCACCTGGTTTTAATAACAAAAGCAACCTGAATCTGGTCACTTGAAGCAAGGATTGCTTAAGGCACGAACCTGGGTCAACTAATCCTTCAGCAAAGAATATTAGAGAGTGTGTCAGGCAGGAATCACTGAAGCAGGAAGTGGAAGGAGCTGGGGGGAAACATTCTAAACGGGATGAGAGCAGTCATTGAGTTCGCCACACACACCCCCTTCCGCTAGGTACTGCAAAGCCCAAGACTGCAAGCCCCAGGCACCGGCAGCAGCCTGGAAATAAACACACAGACGGCCACGACAGGGCTCCCTGCAAAAAGAGGTCATATCACCTGCCAAGCAAACTGCTCACCTCGGGGATTCAGAAAACTAGGCTTGACAATGGAGATCTGCGCCTCAACAACAGCAGCAGCAAAGCAATAATAAAAACATTAATGACTGCAAACACTTGGTGCCTAATATATACTGGCACTGTTTCTAACAACTTTACATATTATTTTATCTTCACAAGAGCCGGAAAAAGCGATACTATTATTACTACCCCTTTTAACAGATGACCCAGAGAGATTAAATATGTTGCGTTGCCTCACTCAGTGCGGTGGAGACAAGATTAAGCTCCATCCCAAGTAGTATGGCTCAACCCTACGATGCGCAGGCGGTGCCCATGGTCCCCAGGAGCACCCACCGCACTACAACCCAGTTCCTGAGAGTGACCTCAGGGGGATCGCGTTTCCCGTGGGAAGGTACTCATACTACCAGCGCCGTTTTCCCAGCCTCAGGCCTCGTATGTGCGCAATCACGCACCTCCTTCCTGGAACCCTCACCTGGATGCACCTCTTCACCTGCAAAAGTCGTCTGGCCTGCCCAACCTGCGCGCAGTTCCCTGATGTTTTCGTTTTCAAATTCAAACAATGGCGGCGAAGTCAGCGCACGGAACGCTGGGAGTGGGCGGAGCTTCCGGAACGACGCCCGGGAGCGCAGAGGCTCGAGCGGTGGGCTTCCCACCTGCTCCCGGAAGAAGCTTTCAAATCTGGGGCGGGTCTCGGAACGCCGGCAGTCACTGGGCGGAGGGGGCTGGTGGGCGGCCGGCGAGGGGAGGGTTGGGAGTCCGCGCGGAGTCAGGTGTGCAGCGCGGGCTGGGGCGCTGCCTGGTGGCTGCGGCCGGTAGCACCTCTGATGGCACGGACGCCTGTCTCGGATACTATCCTGGAGACGAGCGAAGGCCTGGAGGTGAGGCCGCTGCCACCGCACTTAGCCCCGTGACTCCCCCAGGGACGGGCAGAGGAATGGCGAGCTAGCCTCTGCCCCGGCGTGCCCCTGCAGGAGGGAGCGACTTCGCCTCCCGAGAGTCGCTTAGAATTAGGGCTGCCCGCACCCGGAGGGCCACTTCTTTCGCTGCCTGACCCCACCTGTCATCCCCAGCGGTCCTCATGGACGAAATAAGTTTCCCCCAGAATAGACATTTATAGGCATTTTCTTTTTCCTTCTTCGTCGTCTTTTTTTTTTTTTTTCTTTTTTGCCATTCTGAAAATATAAAGCACCTACCGCTGCCAGGCGCTGTGCTGTGACAGTCTAAATTCCATGCGTAGGCAAGGTCTTTGCTCAAAACGTTAAGTGCCGGCACAAGCCTTATCTGCTTCTTTTAAAGTGATCCTCTTCTTTCGAGTGTGGGGCAATAATATTCATGACAAGCATTTATTACTTAGGCCGACTCTCCCTGCTGTGCTTGATTTTAAAGAAAAATAACTGCTAAGGTTAATTGAAATTTTACCTTGTGCCAGTCATGGTATTAAGCATATAAAGTGGATCGTCTTACTAATCCTGAGAACAGCCCTTTGAGGTAGGTACTATTATTATCCGCATTTTATAGATTCGGAGGAAACTGAGTTCATATGGTTAAGTAATTTGCTAAAAAGCATATGGCTATTAAGGGAGGAGCTGGGAATCAAATTCAGCAGGATAATTTCATAGACCCACCCTCTTACATGTGGTCTTATTTTTTACTATTTTACTTGGTTAGCTACAGTTTTAGAAAACCTACTTTGATGAGCTTAGGGTCTTCCTTACCTTATCATTCTATATATGGCCTTCAGTTTACCCTTTCTCTGGCTAACTTCCCACTGTCTCCTCATTCAGTTCACTTTCTTTTCCCACAAAATCATCATTTGAAGTGAGCGAATTTGGAGTAGAGGAGAGGATGCAGGGCCAGGAGTTAAAATGAACAGAGAAAGTCATTGTAAAGGGGAAGACAGGAGGAAAGATAAAATAGAAACTATGTTTTCCTGTCCAGGCTGAAACTCAAGTCTTTAGTGGGCTCTGTGTCAAAGTCTCCATTGCTCCTTCAGTCATGTCTATCCCTAAATCTGTGTTTCTTGTCATACCTCATAATGCCTTTATTGCTTTTATTTTAAGATTTTATTTATTTATTTATTTATTTATTTATTTATTTATTTGAAAGAGAGAGAGAGAGCACAAGCAGCGGGGAGGGCAGAGGAAGAGAGAGAAGCAGACTCCCTGATGAGCAGGGAGCCCAACCCATGACCCTGAGATCATGACCAGAGCTGAAGCAGATGCTTATGCAACTAAGCCACCCAGGCACCCCTGCCTTTCTTTCTTTTACTAGCTGTTACTGATTCCCACCTCTTGAACCCTCCAGGTGCTATGTTTATTCATTATTTGACAAATACTTATTGAAAACCTGCTATGTGTCAAACACTAGGCTGCAATTTAGGGAAACAGTGGAGGAGAGTAAGCAAAATAGACACTAACCCTCAAGGAGCTTACATTCTAATGGGAGAGATAATCAAGTTAAAAAATACAAATAACTGAGAAATTACAACTGTACTGAGTGGTTTGAAGGAAAATATTCTAAGAGCTGTAAGACTATGTCACAGGGAATCTGAGCAAATAATGTTTGATCTGGATCTCCAGGGCTCATTAGGAAATTAACCAGGTTTTAAAGAGAGAGAGGAGTAAGCATTCCAGGCATAAGACAAATAATACCAGACACAGAGGAAGCAAAAAATAAAAAAATAAAAATCCAATGGATTCTCTTATTTTTATCTCGCTCCCAGAAGCAGCCACACAGTTAAATGCTTGAGCCTTGCCACACTCATTTGGCTTCTGGGTCAGTAAAAAGTCACTTTGTCCTTGTTTACTCCTGACCTTACTAACCACCTGTCTTAATCTCTTTTCTATCTCTTCTACCTAAGCTCTAAATTATGGGCATCCTCAGAGCTTGGTCCTGAGCCCACCTTTTTCTCTCCTCTATAGTCTTCCTCTTGGCAACCTCATCAACTCCCATGGATTTAAGTATCTTTATACTTACTGGTGACTTCCAAATTCCTTGTCCTCTCCAGACCTCTCCTCTGAACACCAACCAGATGCAAATATCTGAGTACCCACTTAACATCTCTACTTGGATGTATAACAGATATCAGTAACTTAATATATTCAATATGGGATGTTGATTTTTCACTTCAAACCCCAAATTCTCTCCTCCCTAATCTCCGTCTCAGTGAATGACACCACCATGTCTCTGCCCAGTTTACTCAAGACAAATAAGAGAATCATCCTTGGATCCTCCTTTTCCCTCAGCAGCCTCACTCAGTTCATAAACAAATGTATCTATTGTGCTTTTGTCTTATAAGTAAAATAAACACCTGTTTCCCTTTTCATTGACCACCATAGCCTCCCAACTTGTCTCCCTGCTTAAGATCCTGCTCTCCTCCCCAACATTCTTTGTAGAGTAACCAAACTAATCTCAAAATGTAAATGATCAAGTCACTCCCTGGCTTAAAGCCCTTCGGTGATTTCAGAAGAAAATCATATTTATATTTTTAAGGGAAGAAAACAGATGCAAAAGAACTTACAAAATACACTAACTTTTGTGTAAGAAAGAAGAAATGAAAGTCTACATATATATATATATATATATATATATATATATATAAATACCACACAGATACACATACGTTTGACCTGCTTTTTAAGAGGTAAGTTCAAAAACTAAATCAGAAAATTAGCTGAAAATGGTTACCTATGGGGATGGAAATGTTTTGCAAGGACTAATGATGGCAGTGTGGCTTCTCTGAATAATGTTTTTTTAAATATAGTTTTGCATTTTCAAAACATTAAATCTAAAGCCATAGAAATAAAAGCAAGCCCTAAAATTTCATACAAAGAAAGAAATGAACATACTTGAATATCAAATTGCCAGCATAACCATAGAGTCAATTAATTGAGCACAGTATACTCCATGAACTGGAGTTAGGAGTTGTGGGATAGAGTGTAAGAGCAAAACAGTGCAAAGAAATCAGTAACTTCACTTAGTAGGTTTGATGTTGAAAGGGATATTGGTACAGCAATTTTGAAACTACTATGCATGCGTTATAGGAAAAAGCAAATGAGTAAATATATTTATGTTGCTTAGAACCGAAGTTCTCACTATGGGAGGAGAAAGATAACAAATATGGAATGATAGAGGCTAAGGAAGAATCCCATAGAGTTGGATTTGAATTGGTGGTAGTAAAATAAAGTTATGATTTTTTTTTTTATCTCAGTTGGTCCATTGACAGGGCCTAGAAGCATAGAAACCCTGACACCCCAGTGAGAATAAGCACACCTAGCAACAAGCCACCCACGTGGTTTCTAAACACCATTCATCACTAAAAGGAATCAGTGCTCCTTGGAGAGAAGGCTGATTCACATCTGGAGCAAGGAAATTGCAAAATGAGCCTGGAACATTCTTCTCAGAAAGCAAAGAAGTCCTTAGAGATTAATAGGGTCATTTCAAAGATATTGGACCTGGATTAACGGAGCTTCTGTTGACCACACTTGGAACAATTTGAGCATTGAAAAGAATAATAATGATGGTGAGAGACCAAAACAGATTTAATTTTTTTTAAGTTCTCTCCATGAAAGAAAGAGGGAGAGATGAAATAAAAACAAAAAGTTCTTCTATACATAAGAATGCTAGTTAATGAATACAAATAAAACAATAAATAGAAAATCCCCATTTTGGGGCACCTGGGTGGCTCAGTCGTTAAGCATCTACTTCGGCTCAGGTCGTGATCCCAGGGTCCTGGGATCGAGCCCTGCATCGGGCTCCCTGCTTGCTTCTCCCTCTGCCTGCTTCTCTCCCTGCTTGTGCTCTCTCTTTCTCTCTCTCCCTCTGACAAATATATAAAATCTTTTAATAAATTGATATGGGTAAACCTTATCAATACATGCCGAAACAGGGGATGAAAGACGCTAAAATCATTGGCTGAAAGGTTGTTGGGGAACAGGACATTAACACTATCTCAAAGAGTGTCCTAGAGACTAGTTCATAATTATCAACATAGAGATTTATTTGTTAGACATACCTTAACTAAATGAGGAAACTTAACATCACCAACAATGGAGCAATTTATCACTTGATGGTATCTGTGCCAGAAATGTTTAACCTAAATCTACTTATGAGGAAACAAAACAAAACAAAAAGAATATAGAACACTTTACAAGACAACAGGCCTAGGTTCTTCAAAAAGTGTCAGGGAAAAAGAAAAAAACAAGGTGGATGATTGCATTAGTCAGGAGACAAACATTACAAATGAAATTCATAAATCTTGTTTGGTTCATAGTTGTTTTTTTTTAAGAAGTAACTACAGAAAAACATTTTGTGGACAGTTGGAGAAATTTAAATATGGACTATATATTAGATGATACTGAATCAATATTAAATTTTTTGGCGTGTGATAATTTGTGACTATGTAGAAGATTGTTTTGGGACAATACTTGCTTCACTATTCAGCCACTTCAAAAGCTTTGGAAAAAAAAATGAAACAAAACAAAACAAGTGAGAGGGAACAAAAAAATAGGACAAGGAAAATGGGACCAAAAAAGCAAAGTGGCAAAAAGTTAATAACTGCTGGATCTAGGTGAAAGGTATAGCGATGTACATTGTGCCACACTTCTAATTTTTAAAAATAACTTTGAGATTTTCTAAAGTAAAAAAGAAAGGAAAGCATTTTCCAATTCTTTACCATGGCCCACTAGGCCCTGCAGGATCACCTACTACCCAACCTCACTTCCCTCGTCCCTTTGTGCAATGAGGCAGTCTGCCCTGGTTACCTCAACCACACCAGGTTCTTTCTCGCATATATGGACCTTTCCATAGGTTGTTCCCTCCTCCCTATTCATCATGTGGCTCACTGCTCTTCCTCCTTTAGATCTCTCTATAATAGTACCTTCTAAGAGAATACTTCCCGGCCACCTTATCACAATGGACCCTTTTTTTTATTTGCAAGCTCAATTCCACTTTCATACTTATTACAATCAGCAGTTATTATATTCATCTGGTTTTTGTTGTCTTTATTATTCCCCCACCTCCTCAAATATAAGTTCTTTGAGTACAAGAACTGTGTTTCTCCGGTCACTGATGTGTCCTCAATGACTGTATAAATCCATGGTGATCAAATAAATATTTGTTGAACAACGAATGAAGGCGGATGTGGCTGGGGTGAAGACCATGGGGAGGGATGGCCGGAAGCAAGTTTGGAGGGACGGGCCAAGACTGGATCCTACAAAACTCAGTCAACTAAGCACTGATTTGGGTCCTTATTCTAAGAACAGTGGGAAACCAGTGGACTATTTTAAGCATGAGCACAATACAATCTAATTTGCCTCTGTGTTTTGAAAAGGTTAATCTCCTGGAGCAGAGAAAAGAGGCAGCCAAGGAAGAATTGCTGAACCAGTTAGGAGACTACTGCAGCCATCCCAGCAAGAGATGATAATGTGGACTCAGGGGATGGCAGAGCAGACACAGAAAAGTGGACAGGTTGCAGAGGTATTTTTTCCCTATATTTTCCATTTCGGCACCAGCCACTGGGTTTTCCCTTAGAAACAGAGCCAACTTGACAGAGATGCTTCAAATTTCGTCCCCATTCCAAATAATCCCATCTGTCCCCTTGAAGTGAGCATTAGCATAAGATGGAGAAATTGTTAAATTACATCAAGCTGATTTCCTTCCCTCGTCACAGCCTCTGCTGGTAATAGCTACCAGCCACAGCTAACTTTCCACGTGCCAGAGACTGTTCTAAGCACTTTACACTCACTTAATCTTTTTTTTTTTTAAAGATTTTATTTATTTATTCATGAGAGACAGAGACAGAGAGAGAGAGGCAGAGGGAGAAGCAGGCTCCCAAGGAGCAGGAAGCCCGATGCGGGACTCGATCCCAGGACCCTGAGATCATGACCTGAGCCGAAGGCAGACGCTCAACCATCTGAGCCACCCAGGTGCCCTACACTCACTTAATCTTAATGGTAACCCTGTGAGGTGTTTTGTTGTTGTTATCATTCCCAAGAGATGAAGGATCAGGACATAGAAGTTTATTATGAATAAGTGCAGAGATAACCAATAGAGGAAGAAAAAATAACCACAAGGAAAGAACAGGAGAGAAAACTGAGGCAAGGAGCTAGTAAAGAGTAGTAAAGTTACCATAGAGGTTAACATGGAAGTGTTAAGAAGTTTAATTCAGGTAATATTTGTAAAGTACTTATAAAAGTGCCTAACACATATTTAATAGTCACCTCTTAAATGTGTGTAAATAGTAAACAATGGAATTAGAATTGGAATCTGGGTAGTCTGGCTCCAGAGGGTGTACAGTTAACCACTGCATTCTATGGCCTCTCAAAGTTTAGACCCAACAACCCTGTAATTCTACTAAAAGAAGACCCAGTGCCTCCCTTCTGTGCAAAGCCACCACCAAAACTGGGACTGACATAGTTTTTCAGCCCTTAAACTGAGTATATATTGATTACAAAAGTTTGAATGGCAGATTCAACAAAAATTTGTCAAGTATCCAATATGTATCAAATGTTTCTACCCTTAAGAAGCCTTCAGTCCAAAGTAAGCCCTTCTCAGTCTGAGATTTCAAGAATAATTTCTTAAGGTACCCAATATGTGTAATGCATTAATTTCTCTCCTTTGCATCTAGAGTGGTACTACTTCTGTACCATCTGAGAACATTGAGAAAATAATCAACACAAATAATTTTATATGCTCTGTGGTTTATGTGGGGAACCCCATGTACAATTTCAAAACAGTATGACTAGCATTGTGATAGTAGTATACAAAGAACAATAGGGGCAGTGTGAGTATAGTTTAAGAGTAAGAGCTCTCGGGCGCCTGGGTGGCTCAGTCAGTTAAACGGCTGCCTTAGGCTCAGGTCATGATCCAAGGGTCCTGGGATCAAACCCCGCATCGGGCTCCGTGCTCAGTGGGGAGTCTGCTTCTTCCCTCCCTCTGCCTACCACTCCCCCTGCTTGTGCGCTCTCTCTCTCAAATGGATGAATAAAATTCTTAAAAAAAAAAAGAGGGGCGCCTGGGTGGCTCAGTCGTTAAGCGGCTGCCTTCGGCTCAGGTCATGATCCCAGGGTCCTGGGATCGAGCCCCGCATCGGGCTCCCTGCTCCGCGGGAAGCCTGCTTGTCCCTCTCCCACTCCCCCTGCTTGTGTTCCCTCTCTCGTTGTGTCTCTCTGTCAAATAAATAAATGAAATCTTTAAAAAAAAAGAGAGCTCTGAAGTCAGACAGACTTGAGTTTGAATATATGCTCACTTATAGGAAGTGACCTCAGGAAGAATATTTCACTTCTTCAAGTCTCTTGAAGTTGTGAAGATTTAAATAGTGCATGTGAGTCATTTAGTGCAGTCCTGACACATAGTAGATTTCATAATGGGGGTTGTTTTTATTGGATCTACTTCATAGGCCCTAGAATGCAAGCTCCTGAGTATGTGTCTTGGCCACTAGAGCCCTGACACCTGAAACAGTGCCTTGCATGAAACACACACTCGATAAATATTTTTCAATTTCATAAACGTCATCTACCAGGGAAGATTTCTTAAAATGCCACGTGGGCTAAAATGAATGAATGGGATTTGCGGGGAACTGCCGAGGGAGGCAGTTTCAGGCAATGAAAACATATGAGGCAATGAGAACAAAGACAAGAACATGCCAAAGTTTCCAAAACTATGCACTACTGTGAGTATGTAGTTCATTGTGACTGTGAGTGTCACTAATGTGGATGACAACAGGAAATGAAAAAAGTAGGCTGGGCCTAGATCCTAAAGGGCCCTGTATGACATGCTAAAGAGAGTGGGAATTATATTCTCTGAGCCATAGGAGGTTGTAGAGACGTGGAGGGAAAAGTGGAGGAAGAGAAGCAATGGGGAGAACTGGGTCTATAACATCTCAATCTTACAATGTGGCAGCCAAGAGATGAAGGATCAGGACATAGAAGTTTATTATGAATAGGTGCAGAGATAACCAATAGAGGAAGAAAAAATAACCATAAGACTCTGGCTAAATGCTTGTCATTGTAGGAAGTAAATAGATAATATCCATAATTGATATGGGAAGAAATAAGATTAGGAGCATGCTATTCAAAGATATGTATGGTAATTGCCAAAAGAACTAAAAACAAATCGTAAGAGTGGTTGCCTCTGGGGAGCAGGACTGGAGGTGTGGAATAGGGGAGGGTATTATAAGCTCTTCTTAAATTTGTAGTAAACATTTTTTAAAGGATTGCATCAGAGGAAAGATATCATTCTTTTATTAAGCACTTACTGTATGTCAAGCCGTAAAGACCCCATCACCTCCTTAGTGAATGAGGCTCCCCACTCATGAGCCTGCAGAGATTGTACCACTGGCTACCTTTCTAGAACACACTAGACTAGTACTTGTCTGAAAGCTCCTGTGCTTTCTGTTCCATCTGTTCTTTCCAAATGTCTTGGCATTACTAACTCCTTATTATTCAGTGTTCATTCAAACACCTTTCCCAATGAGGCTATCTTGCCCACCCTACCTGAACTTGCTCCCTTCACCCCTCAACCAATTACTTTCTATCACATTGGCCTATTTTACCTTCTAATAGCACTTACAACAACTGAAATCACCTTATTTATTTGTTTATGCTATATCTTCCCTACCACAATGTAAGCTTACAAGACTGGGATCTCATCCATCTTGTTTACCACTATATCCTTAGTACCCACAACAGTGCCTGGTAAATAGTAGATGCTCAATAAATATTTGTTCAGTGAATGAAGTCTTGCAGGCATTCTATGGACCTCTAACATTCTATAATGTCCTTGAAGACTATGATAGTATAGCATTTATTTTTAATTTTTTTTTCTTGTGTCCCTAGTACCCAGGCACAGGGCCTCGTTCAAAATATGAGCTATTGTAAGTTTTCATTAGGTATTCAAAGAAGTTTATTATTTGGATGTATAAATGAATTAATGCTGTGTACTTTCTTATATGCCATCTCATTAGCCTTAACACCCTAGTATTTCCTAATAAAAATATATACACATTTAACCAGGAATGGGTTTCCCACTGTCTAGACCCTTCCAAGTGCCAAAGCTGGGGCTTCTGCTTCTAGTCCGTCTTCAGGGTCCTCTGGTGGTGAGGGAACTCATACTGTTTTGAAATGTGTGTCCTGTTGACACGGGTGAAATCCACAGAGAGCAGGTCAAGTGGGAGCCTAGCAAAGTTTTAGGGCACAGGTGGACATCCCTCACCTGGATAGTGCAAGAAGCCAAGTGCAGGTGCTATACGGGCCTCACCAGTGATGACAACAGCACTTACGGCTCCTCTACAGAGTGGCACACTCATTCAAATGTTGGGGGTGGTCTGCAGTCACTGGCCAGCAACCATCTCTTCACATGGGCTCTCTCTTCCGCTCCGCCCTTTTTTGGAAGTCAGTCGATTGGATATTAACGGTTTCTTTCTCTTTGTATCCTTAATCTAACAATCTTAGTTCTCCACCAGTCGACACAGAAAGACCTAACCACATGGAAGTGTGGGGCAAGAAAGAGAAGCTCAGCACTAACATTTCAAGACCTTTTGTCACTGCTCACAACATAGCAAATGAGAAAAACCACAACATTCCATTACCAAAATGGAACTACTTAAAACCAAAATGGCACTATTTATAGATCATATCTCACACTGTTCTGAAAATAGCACAGGGCAGTGCTGGTGGACCTCACATACATATCCAACAACAATTATAGACTTCCTGCTACATTTATCCATTCCAAAGAGTTTTATTTCTGATGACCTATTTTAAGATTCTAGCTTCCTGAGAAGGAGGAAGTAGGATCATGCCAAGATGATCTTTTTATTATAGAAAATATTACGCTTTTCAGATCTCAATTACTAGGGAAAATAATGATGTCATGAATAGTATGGCCATTTTTGGTTAAAGAAAGCCATTGAACTACTGTGATTAATTGATAAATAATGAGACCAATTTCAATAAATCCCTCAAAAAATACAGTCTTTGCTGAATGCCAACAGGCCCTTAGTGATTGGGAGGAAGGAAGGAGAGGGAGGGAAGAAGGAAAGAAGGAAAATGAGAAAGAAGGAAAAAGAAAAGAAATGCATTGTTTTCAGTTATCTAAAGGAATATTTTTGAGTCTTTGGTCACAGAGATATAGAATATTAGGGACATATAACGGACCCAACAAATGATCTGGTTCAACTTTTTCATTTTATAAGGGGGAATAAAACAAGGTTCTGAAAAATTAAGTGACATGCCCAAGCATTCATCCTTAGTGAATGGCAAAGTCGGAATAGGAATACACAGCACATAACCAATTTCCTAAAAAATAGATAGACAAGAAAAAATACCAAGTTATAAATAATTAGTATAGTACGATCTCATATTAGCAATTTTGAGGCTAGCACACATTTTTTAAAAATACATGAACAAGCTCCTCTTTAGCAATCAGAAAATTGGCATTGTTTCTTTTTACTTCCCAAACTACTTTCATCCCAATTCCCCCAGAATTTTACCCTAATATAAATTTTTTACCCTAATGAAGTGTCTGTGTTAAAAAGGCTTTTATTAATCACCTTATCATGTCTCTCAAACAAAAATCCTTACATGGATTTTATTTTTTTATTCCCTCTAAGTTAAAAGCACAGTTCTGTAGTTATCATGACAATTATTATTATTATACCAGTAATTAAAACTATAAATATATTAAATATTTTTGATAATTACTAACATTTAAGTAGAAGTTTTCAGAGATGTACCTCGTGCTGAGATTGATGGGGATTTATTTTTCCATTAGTTCATGTGCTCATGGAAGAATATTATATCTAAAATGGGACAGATTATCACTTCTAGTGCTGTTTTTCGTTTTTATATATGTAAGCATAAATTTGCCTTATACACAAAAATAGTGTAGGAATAGAAAGACTTTATGGCAACACCACACAATTCTTTAAACATCTTTCAAATTAGATGCCAAAAACAAGAGTGATTTATTATCTGAAATTATTTTTAAAGACTTATCACCTAACAGTTCAATTAGGTCCTCTTTTAGTTTTGTTGAAAGCTATAAACTAGAAAGAGTTTTATTACACAGACATCAGACTCTCGATCTCTTAAACTATACCAAAAAGGCTTTATCAAAAATTAGCAAGTAACTATTAATTATACCTTTTACTCTTTTACCAGTGGCACTTCATTTAAACCAATATACTCAGTAAAAATTGGAAAATTGTTTTCAGTATCTGTGCAAATGCAGTATTTTTTATAAAATTTCTTTCATTGTGTGTTTGAAATATATTTATGATTAAATGATACAGGAGCGCCTGGGTGGCTCAGTTGGTTGAGTGGCTGACTCTTGATTTCAGTTCAGGTCATGATCTCAGAGTTGTGGGATTGAGCCCCAAGTCCGGCTCCGTGCTCAGCAGGGAGTCTGCTTGAGGATTCTTTCTCTCTCTCTCTCCCTTGCCCCTCCCCCTGCTCATGCTCGTTCTTTCTCTCTGTCTCTCTAAAATAAATAAATAAATCTTTTTTAAAAAGATTAAAATGATACAGATCTAATATAATTAATTTTACATTAGTTAATTAAAACAAATACGTTTTTTATTACTTAATTTGCAGTAATGCAATGTAGTATCCAGCTAAAACTAGAAGTTATTGATGAAGCAAGACCTATGAGAGTAGGTATTATATTCTTTAAGAAATGTATATATGCATAATTTGAATTCTGATATTAAATTTTTTAACACAATTGAGAGCATGCTTTAAAAATCAGAAATAAAGTCATTAATTGCATTAGACATCACAACCAAACTTTTCTTATGGTTTAATAAAAGATAAAGCTATATACTAATTAGAGTAATTAAAACAACTCCACACTGTTTCTCATTCATTTCATATATAGCCCCTTGTGAGTAGAGTGACTACCCTGGGCAATTGCTTTCAAAATACTGGCTTGGTTCCTTTCAGTTGGTGATCTGCAGTATTGACCTACACAGACCTAGCAGAAGGGAAAGAGAGAACTTGAATAAGGGTGCCAGAAGGATTTCTAACTAGGCCTGGAAGTGATGTACATTATTGCTGCTCATATTCCTTTGGAAGGAACCCAATCTAACTGCAGGGGAGAATGGGAAATGTGGTTTTCCTACACACTCAGGAAGAGGAAACCAGTTGATGAGCATATAACCAGTCTCTGTCACATAGCTAATAACTAATTGGTCCAGCAGCTAGCAAATTCATATGTTGTTATTGGGAGATAATACAAATTAAATAATTCAGAAGAGTAAATGAAGTGGAAATTGACTATAATCAGAGTAAATATCCCATGATCTGATTTGATAAAATAGGTTTAACTACTACTTTATTGGATGATATATAACTAATCTGTGAGAAATCTTGTAAAAATTTTATCTGTGAGTGTTAACCAATGTCTCTTTTAAAAGTTGGTATTTCTAAAAAACATTTCAGTTACACACTTAGAAATAATCAGCATTGCTACCACTACCGTTCAGGCTGTTTGGAGGTGCTTTTCTTTTCCAGCTAAAGACAAATGCCAAGATGAGTATTTTTTAGATAGCTGAAAAGAATTGCTTACATTTTAAAAAAGCTTTTTTTTTTTTTTTAAGATTTTATTTATTTATTTGACAGAGAGAGACACAGCGAGAGAGGGAACACAAGCAGCGGGAGTGGGAGAGCGAGAAGCCGGCTTCCCGTAGAGCAGGGAGCCCGATGTGGGGCTCGATCCCAGGACCATGGGATCATGACCTGAGCTGAAGGCAGACGCTCAATGACTGAGCCACCCAGGCGCCCCAGGCTTTTGTGTGTGTGTGTGTGTGTAAGCTCTTTTCTTTGCTATCAGAGAACTCACTCTCAAGAGCATCGCATTCTTTGATAGTAGTCCAAAAAAAGCCAGAGACAGTCACCCCACTGCTCATTCTAATTTAATTCAGAGTATCCCAACACTGGCCAAAATACTCTGGTTCCAAAGCAACAGCTGGCTCTTAATAGAAATATGTATAAGAAAGACAAGCATTAGGCAGGTTTCTATGTGCTTTAATTGTTCAAGGAGACTTCCCCAAAACCAGCAATTTGAATTGTTCTTTTGTTGGGCAACCAGGAGATTTTTTACTCCTTGGAGAAACGCACTGTAAAGTAGGTTAGACTGTTGTGAAGGGAGAGGTGAGAATGCAGAATGTTTGCTTAGGAAAAAGGAAAGAGTATGTTGAAGTAAGAGGAAAAAATAGGTAGGGCGTTAGAAGTTTGTGACACTAGGCAAGGTCAACAGACCTTTCTGAATCTGATGTTTCTTAAATACCAGCTTTTCTGTGTGCCAGCCTGGCACGTAGAAGATACCCAGTAAATGGTAGTTATTAGTACAATCGAACAGGAGAGACCAGTGTTGAAAAGTAATATGAGAGCCCTCTTGCCCCACCTAACAAATATGATCTCTTCCTGTCCTAAGGGAGAGAATACTCATTAGATTTTATACACATCTCATATTTACTTCTAGATTTTAAACTCTTCTGCGATCACAGGACCTGTGCTTTACTCATTTTATAAACCCCTCAGCCCTAAGGACTGTTCTTGCACCTAATGGGAAAAGGGAAAAGGACTTGGGACTGAATCAACAGTCTTGGGTCTTCTACAATACAGGCACTCCCCGCCTACCTACCCCCGACACACACACTTTTTGAAAGTTCACATTTTTTTTTAAAGATTTTATTTATTTATTTATTTGAGAGAAAGAGAGAGAGAGTACACACGAGCAGGGGGAGGGGCATAGGGAGACGGAGACGCAGACTCCCCGCTGAGCAGGGAGCCCCATGCGGAGGCTGGGGGCGGCACCATCTCAGGACTCTGGGATCATGACCTGAGCTGAAGGCTGACGCTTAACCCACTGAGCCACCCAGGCGCCCCCGAAAGTTCACATTTTGCCACTTCCCTTTTACAAAAGATCTATATTAGCACCTGTTTTTGCTAAACAAAAGAAATCCAAAGAGGATTTTTGCTGTCCTGAGAAAAAGCGAAAACAGCATTCAGCCTTTGTTTCAGAGCTAGTCGTTACTGGGGCAGCACGGGCCCCAGCGATGACAGTGGTGCCACCAAGTTCCTTCTCCAGGAACTACACTCCGCGCCTCAGGATCCAGCCGCCGTACCTTTGAACTGTCTTGTCCATGAGCATTTGTGCTTCATCTAGATTTATTTTGTGCATTTGTTAGCTGTATCCTAAGGTATCAGAAAAGCCTAGGAGAGGTTATTTTTGGGGTCTGGGCACCCTCAAAAAATTTTCCATATGAATTAATGGTAATTGTATTTATGCTTTATGCCATTTGGCTTAGGAAAGTTTTCATAGAACACTCTACTTTCAGATAGCAGGGAAAACCAGTAGTTCGTATTAGATGTTTGATGAAGAAGAGCTAAACAAATAACGGGGGTGATGAGAATGAGTAAGAAAAACTGGCTCTCGAAAAAGAACTCATAAAATAACACATGAAATAGGGCCCAAAGCACAGAAGTCATTCAAAATTCTCATGAATTCTAAGTTGAAGGAAATTTAGTAGTAGTAGAGTATCTAAAATATGTTTTAATTCTGAACTTGATTAACAATAATTCTGATTCCCACTTGGGATATATAATTTGTGGAACAGTTAAAAAAACAAACCAAAAACCTTTCAAATGAGTGGATATTTAAGGGAAATTTGTGGGAGTGTTTGGGACATAAACAGAAATGAGTAGTTTTCTTTCAGTTTTCCTGATTGCTCATTGTGGAGCAATAAGTAACTAGGCAGATAAGTACCAAACAGATAATTTGGTACAAAAAGAAACATCTATATTCAATGACTAAGTTTAGCATGTCTAACCACTTCTTGCCAAGACATCTTCACATTATCCAGCATGAGGGTCAGCTACTGATTATGCCAGTCAAACAGCCAAGAATATCAGGTTCCTTTGCTAAAAATATTTCAACTCAAATCATCTTGGCAGACAATGATACCAAAATAAAAAGTCTTTGTTCAGTAAAGTGACCAAATTTTAGGAGACTGAATAGAGGCAGAAAAGACATAATAGCTGCATTACCTTGGGCAAGTTACTAATTGAGCCTCAGTCTTTCAGCATAAATATGATATTTTTTAATACAAGTCCATAATCTCTACTCCGCAATTCCAAAACAGGATAAAGCAAAAACTCTCTGAAACATGCAACTATGTTTGTTAAGTCTGGCACCAGGACGATTTGGCAGCAAAGCCCACTGTGGACAAACATGAAGCTTCAATTATGTCTCAGCACTCCTGTTCGTCATACACACCCTCTGCTGTTTGCTGACACTTTGTGACTTGGGGATTAACTTTACTGTGAAAATGCCCAAAAGAGTTAAAGACATGCCTATGGGTAATAGTGAGAAGAAGAAAAGGAAGCATCAGTCTTTATGCATAGCTCAGAAAGTGGAGTTATTACAGAAGATTGATGGCAGCGTGTCTGTGAGACATCTTACTGAAGAATATGTTGTGGAAACGACCACCATCTGTGACTTCAAGAGACAGAAAGATGAGCTGTTGAAATTGTGTAGTGACAGTCATAACCAAGAACTGATGAAAAATAGAAAAACATTGCATAAGGCCAAAAACAAAGATCTTGACCATGTGTTGATTGAACGGATTCGACAACAAAGAAGTAAAGATATGCCACTGACTGGTTTGTTGGTCATGAAACAAGCTAGAATATACCATGAAGAACTGAGGATTGAAAGTGTAATTATTCAGAAGGCTGGCTGCAGAAATTTAAGAAGTGTCATTGGTATCACGTATCTTAAAATATGTGAAAAAGCTCCTACTGATTATAAAACCATTGTTGAATTTGCTAAGATAATATCTGATTAAAACCTTAGCCCTGAACAAATTGACAATGCTGATGAAATAGCTCTGTCCTGGTGCTATTTTCCTAGAAAACCTTAACAATGGCTGAAAAAGGGCACCAACAGATTTCAAGGATGCCAAGCAAAGGTTGACTATTGGGTGTGCTAATGCTGCAGGCACACACAAGATGAAATCAGCAGTGACTGGGAAAAACCTATATCCAAAGTATTTAAAAGGTGTGTGCAGGGACACCTGGGTGGCTTTGTCAGTTAAGCATCTGCCTTCAGCTCAGGACATGATCCCAGAGTCCTGGGATCGAGCCCCGTATTGGGCTCCCTGCCCAGCGGGGAGCCTGCTTCTCCCTCTCCCTCTGCTGCTCCCCCTGCTTGTCTCTCTCTCTCTCTGTCAAATGAATAAATAAAATCTTCAAATAATAAATAAATAAATAACTCATTATTGCCAAAAGTTTATCCGCCGAAAGTAAGTTGGAAGAAGTTGGAATTTCCAACTTGGAAGTTCCAGTAAGTTGGAAGAAGCTGACACTGAAGAAATGCTGAACACTGATAATGATGCACCCATCGTGCCTTCTTTCAGTGATGGGGAAATTGCTGAGATGTTGTTAAATACAGATAAGTATGAAGATAGTAGTAATAATGATAATGATTACAACGGCGAAAAAAATCTCCATAGAGCATATGGTGAAAATGTGTGACCGATTAATTGCTAGCCTTGAACAATGTGCATCTGTCAGTGAGCAAGAGATCATGGCAGTTTATTCAATTAGAGAGAAACTGCTTAGACCGAAACCTACGCTAAGGAGACCAGTGACACGGGAAAGTCTGTAGAAAGGCCCCTTGTGGTAATGCCTCTTTGTCGCTTGAGAATCCCATTTGTGGCTCATCCTCAGATGTCCAGCCCCAGCCTGGTTTCACAGACAATACTAACCCCTTCTTTAAGATTCTCAAATAGGGCGCCTGAGTGGCTCAGTCGGTTAGGTGTCTGCCTTCAGCTCAGGTCATGATCCCGGGGTCCTGGGATCGAGTCCCGCATCGGGCTCCCTGCTCTGCGGGAAGCCTGCTTCTCCCTCTCCCACTCCCCCTGCTTGTGTTCCCTCTCTCTGTCAAAAAAATAAATAAAATCTTAAAAAAAAAAGATTCTCAAACAACCAGAAGTGATGAATATTTCTTGCCTGTGTTATAGGTTAGTTTTCATCAATATAAATTTAAAGTTTTACTAAAAAATATTTATCATAAGCAACAAAAGAAATAAGAAGCTTAAGTACTTATGGTCTATATTTATCCTACTATTCCATTTACCAATAACTTTATTTACCAACAAATTTCATTTGCCAATAAATTTATTTATGTAAATAAATTATAACATTATTTATGGACTTTATTCCACTTGTGCGAATTTTCATACATTTCTCTGTAGAAATACTGTGTTCCATAACCATTTGGTATGTTACAAAGTTAGTAGTATATGCACCATATTCCAAATTTCTTTTTAAATTCCAAAAAATTTCCATTTCCAAAACACATCTGGTCCCAGGATTTTGGATAAGAGAATGTGGGCCTGTAATTCCTACCTTAGAGATTTGTTGTGAAGACCCAATAAGATAATTAATATAAAATGCCTGGCATGGAGTAAATGTTCATTAAACAGAGTAATTGCTGTTATTACTATTCCATTCCCCTACTCCTAAAAGGAACATGTAGGACAAGGTCTTTTTGAAGTTAATAAGTTGACCTTGCATGGGTAATAATAAGCATTCTTCAAATTTTATCACCCTAAGAGATCCTTTGGCAATATGCCACTGATATGGACCAGATTATCTCGTAAATCTTCATCCAAGAGATCGAAGCGTTTCCCAAATTGGAGGATAGAAAACCGGTCTGCTACAACAAGCTACAATGTGGTTTATAAAATACATATACCTCCAGTTAGCCTTTATTTTATTCGACAAAGAAACATAATTGCTTATCTGCCTGCTAACCATTTCCTCAGCTCCCTCTGCCATAAACACCCCCATAAACAATGATTTAATCTTCCTTGTGAGCAAGGATTTATTCTTAATCCTCTGTGTATACCCTTAGCTGCTGTTGTAAAACCTTGAACATAGCTGAATAAATATAACTGGCATTTTGTTTTATAAGTAAAGTTTGCTTTATGAATTTGTGGTGTCTATAAGATTTATTGCTTTCATTATAAAAGGCATATAATAACTACGTAGAATATATGGAAAATATTACTTATACTTTATAAAAAGAAAATAAACTCACCTCCAATCTTACAACCAGTGATAATCACTCTTAATGTTTGTGTCCTTTCAAAGCTATCTATTGTCCTAAACTGTGAACCTTGTGAGAGTAGGAACCGTGTACATTCATTCCAGTGCTCCACTCTGTGCTCCGCACCTCCCAGCAGCAGGTATATAACAGATTTAAAGAAAACACACATATATTCAAGGACCACGCTATATCCATGGAGGGGGCGGGGGGGGGGGGGTTGTGAAGCCGTTTGGCCATGTTATTTTTAATTAACACTATATTGGGAGCATTTTCCCATATCTGTCCTATTTGATCTCACCAAATCTGATTTCCTACTCATTCAGCTTATCCTCTTTACTTCTAGGACTTGCTACTCCCCGGCCCCGGGTCATGTTATCCTGCAGCCCCTCTGACCAGCCTTCCTTTCCGTCTTGTCTTCACAGCTCCTCCATCACGACTGCCCCTCTTATTTCCCATTAGCTCATGGCCCAGCTCTCTCCTAGCTTCCCTTGCCATCATGTGAACCCATATATAACCTGACTGGCGATGATTCCCATTCTCCACTGAGCATGGCTGTTGGATGCGGGTGAGCTAAAGTTGTGTAGGAGAGGCCTGAAATGGAGAGAGTCTCAGCGGGGAGGCAAACAGCAGCAACTCCATCCTTGAGTAGAGAGGAGAAGGATGGGCTCTCTGTCCTCAGTATTATCTAATCTTATAGGATTAGTCACCAAAACAGGTGTGAACTGAGAAATGCCTGGAGTCACTGTTCTGCCCTGGAAATCTCAGCCAGGCACACGATTAATTGATATAGAAGCCACCAGAAGACAATAAACTATATTGTGAGCCAGACTCTAGGAACTAGGCTTATGTAATTAAATTTGTGGACCCTATTCCTATATCAGGCTTTTTCTGTCATTTTTACAAAAGTCTAATGAAAGATAGAATTCTCCTTCCTCTCCCAAATAATATGCTTTACATTAGCTGTTAATTTATCTAGGGATAGTAAGAAAAAAATATCATCTATCTTTAGCTTTCTAAAATGTTACCCTCAAGTGGCTAGGTGTGATCTGAGTTTTTTGCGTGTTTCTGTTCATTCTAAGCAGCATTCATGGGCCCTTTCATTGGGAGTTTCATGCCTTTCATTGACAATGAGATATTTCATCCTTCTATTTTTCTGTAGTGTTTCCTCTCCTCCATTCCTTCTATTCTCTCCTTCTTGGAACTCCTCTTTGATTTTCTTCAAATGTTTGGTGATTCTTGGTTGTGTCATGTTTGCATTTTCAATTGCCTGTTAGCCTGCCTACAGTCTGCGTACTTACCTATTTATTGTTTTCTGCTTCCTACGGTTCTTGGGGAGAGGTAGGACATGCTACCAGACTGGGTAGACCATTAGCAATTTCTCCGGGCCTGGGAACTCCCGTTTTCTTTTGGGATACACATGCCTCTTGGGTACTACCCTGCTGGTAATGCCCAAGTGGTCCTTTTCACAGGAATTGTCTTTTCTGTTTGCTGCATTGCACAGGTGGAAGGAGGAACTTGATTGTTCCTTCGGCTGTAATGTTACTCAGATCACACTAAATGTTGGATTGGGACTGTCTCCTGCTCCCCGTATCCACTTTCCCCAAGCTTGGAGCAATATTGAAGCCTCTCTCACGATTTATAGGTGTCCTCTTCATTAAGGTTGGACAGTGGTTCCCTCCTTCCGTGTCATCCCAATCCTACTTTCTGTCTTTCAGCAGTTCCCCCAGAATTTTTCGTTCATTTAGAGTAATTCATCTTGTAAGTCAGCATCATCTTCAGATATTATATATATTGATGTATATGCTTTATATATAATATATATATATTGACATATATATTTTAGGTTAGTTTTAGGGTTTAGACCAGGAGAGGAAGTCTAAAGAACATGTTTTTACTGCCATCTGGACCCAGCATCGTTGTGGAAGTTCTCAAGCATGTTTAACAGATGTACTACACTTCAGATAAAATCATTTGTAGAGGATCAATATATTAAGCAGGTAAAAGCAAAACTGATCTAGTTGAAGTAGAGAAAGTGACTGTGAATATGAACTCACTGGAATCCCTTTCGCTCTCCACTGCACCTCCTGAACCTTCCAGGGAATCTTGCAACTCTGCAGAACAGTTTAAAAACCACTGACATGATTTATAGTCCAGAGGTGTCTGACCTGTAATAGGTTCTTAATAAATGGGAGCCATCATTATTACTACTATTAAAAACCTTGCCTCTCGACCTTCCCCAGCCCCAGGGCTTCCAGAAGTCCTGGTACCAACTTCTACTTTGTACTGGCAGTCCCATCTTGGCGAGAAAAAAGTAAGAAAACTATTTCAGAGAATCAGCAGCAAGTGAGCACCTAGTAAATATGCGTGAAGTGTTCTCCGGGGCCTCACGTTTTAACCTTGCTTAATCCCCTCAATGACCTGTGAGACAAGTGTTTTGATCTCCAGGACCTGATGAAGAAATAGAGGCTCAGACACACATAGAAGGATACACACAATACTAAATGTGTGAGAAATGCCCATTTACTTTATTTTTTCAATTTAATTCAAACCAGCTCCTAGCACGATTCCACTGCAATGTCAGGAAATGGCATCTAAACCGTTCAGGGGCTTTCCTCGCAGGATTTTGGATCATGGCCCATGTACCAAAGCATGGAGAGGGCCTGTCCTCTCCTCTCTCTTCGATGTGCACAAGAATCTGGTAGATGCCTGTTTTCTGTACCAGAAAAGTTTCCTCTGGATTGGGACATGCCATGGCTCTGTGTGATGTAGGATGTCGAGGATCTTTGAGAGGCTGGGGTGCCAGCCCCTAGGATTCAGAATTTCAAGATATACCTCACTGCACAGTCATCCTCCCTGAGCGCTGGCTTCTTTCTCCGGCCTCTGCAGTGAGCACAAGCAGATCTCTCTGGATCTGCTTTCCCCCCAAACACCCCTTTTTTAGTGACAGGGAGGTATTTGTCTCTTCCTTCCTATTGCCCTCAAAGAGTCTCCCTTTCTCCTTTCCTCCTAATGACACCTGGCAGAATCTAGCAGAATTTGAACTTCTGTAAAAGAAAAGCTGCTCTGGACTTCCCGACCTTGGGCAGTAGCTGGCAACTGTCATCACTCCATGCGGTCATGTCTTTGTCTACGGCGCAGCTGCTGAGGGGCGTGACAGGTCTCACCCGGAGGCTCCCAGTGCAGCGTGCCCAGATCCATTTCAAGCCTCCGCGGGAGGAGCTCAGGACCATGGATGTTGCCGTTGGGCTCACCTCCTGCTTCCTGTGTTTCCTCCTGCCATCGGGCTGGGTCCTATCGCATCTGGAGAGCTACAAGAAGTGGGAGTGAAGGGGGCTGTCCTGTCCCTCACCCTGTGACCTGACCACCCCTGGCCTCTCCTGATCATGTCTGCTGCATCCCTGGCTGATCTTCTCAGGATCATGTCCTTCAATTACAATGACCTCTTCTGCAGTCATGACCTCTCCATTTCTCCATGGTGACATCCTGGGACCACATATATTGGTTTATAAGGCCCTACTTGGTAGGGCCCTCCTTGTAACAATAAAGTCTATTTAAACCTTGAAAAAAAGAAAAAAGAAAGAAAAGCTGCTCCGTGGAAATGTCTGCTTTCCTTGTGCAAAAAAAATGCTGAGGCAAGAAAATACCAAGAGTCTTCTTAGCAAGGGAGTGGTAAGCACAGGATATGGAGAATATGAAAAATTGATTCTCAGTGAATATTCCTGCCGCAAAAATTGGGTAACTGAACAATCCAAAGCCCACAGCAGTAAGAGGCAGAGCTAGGACTCACATCCAGTTCAATAGAACACGTATGTACTCCCATTGCCTCAAGGCAGGCGCCCCAGGGCAGGGGAGAGGGACAGCTGCAGATTCCAGCTGAGAGTGGCCCCCTGGCTACTCTGATGGAGATCGCCAGTGGATGAGATCCTGCGACTTGAGTCTTAACAGCGATGGGATGGCAATCCAAACCCACACCTATCTCACCTACAGAGGGACATTCCATCATCTTACACTGATAAACACCGTGTGTCCTGAGGATAGAATCCAAATTATTCTAATCTTGGAATTTCCATATGGTTTATGCTTACGTAAAGCTGTGCTTGCCAGAAACACAGTGGCAGCACTGTCAAAGAGCATTTAAATGGAACAAACCTAGGCAGCTTTGCAAACGGTAATACACGCATTATGTAAGGGAGAAGTAAACATAATGACTTTGTACACATGGATGTGCTTTCAGGAGATTCTTGAATTATATTCCTTTGAACAATAATTCCATTTTTCTAGATGGAAGACTTACTTGAATCCTGTTTCAACCAAAAATTTTATTTTGTTCTAAATTAATTTACTTGCAATTTTTTATTACTCAGAAATCGATTTTTTAATGGCTAAGGAGTTAAATCACTGAGAAAACAGCCCCTGAATTTTGGATCTATCTTTATTTTTATATTTACAGTAGAATTTTTATATTGACCTCAACTGTCAAAAACACATTAAAAATAAAAAAGCAAGGATGGGGGAGGTGGCATGAGCCCTTTGAACAGCCAAAATAGGGTTTGTAACATTCAGGTTTTCATAAGTGAGACCCTTGGACCCACAATCTTTGTGGTTACCACAGTTCTAAACATCTCGGACTAAACATCTTAAACACGTCATATAAATTATGGAAAAAATTCAAGAAGACTGAAAGTACAAAGAAAAACTCTCCTGAAGATCTATCACCCAAAGAATACCACTGTTCACGTTTTCACCTCTTTCTTTTGGGGTGTTGTCTACATATGTTTCACACTTCCACCATCATTACTCTTGCCTGTTTCTTTCGCAGTCATGGGCTACTGTTGCAGTCTCTTTTTTGCTAACTTTTTTTTTTAAGATTTTATTTATTTATTTGAGAGAGCCAGCACAAGTGGGGGAAGGGGCAGAGGGACAAGCAGACTCCCTGCTGAGCAGGGAGCCCGACACAGGGCTCTATCCCAGGACCCTGAGATAATGATCTGAGCTGAAGACAGATGCTTAACCAACTGAGCCATCCAGGCGCCCCTGCTTTCTTTCTTTTTTTTTTTTTTTAAGATTTATTCATTTATTTTAGAGAGAGAGAGTGTGTATGAGTGTGTGCACATGCAAGTGGGGAGAGGGACAGAGGGAGAAAATCCAAGCAGAGTCCCCACTGAGCTTGGGTCCCCCTGCAAGGCTCAATCTCATGACCCGGATGATCATGACCTGAGCTGAAATCAGGAGTCGGGCACTTAGCCACCTGAGCCACCAGGTATCCTTCTGCTTTCTTTTTCTATAAATTTGACTTTAGATAACTCATATAAATAGAATTCTACAATATTTGCCTTTTTGTGACTGGCTTATTTCACTTAGTATAATGTCCTCAAGGTCCATCTAGGTTGTAGCTTATGACAGGGATCTCCTTCGTTTTTAAGGCTGAATAATATTCCATATATATATATATACACATATATATATATACACTAAATTTTATTCATTCATCCATTGGTGGACATTTGGGTTACTTGTACCTCTTGGTTATTGTGAATAGTGAACACGGATGTGCAAATATCTCTTTGAGATCCTGCTTTCAAATCCTTTGCAAGGATTGTGGGGTCATATGATGGTTCTAATTTTAATTTTTTGAGAAGCCTCCACACTATTTTCCACAGTGGTATAACCCATTTTTTTAAATAGAAGAAATGGCAAAGAAATATTCTGTTTGTAGAGGGTCATGTTGGACCAACACCCTAGATTCACAAGGGGCAGGAATTCACTTCCCCAGCTTCCATTGTCTCCATTCCTTTTCCTAACAAAGCCCTGATTTGGGTCAGGTGTTCATTCTTCCTTCAGAAGTTTCAATGGAATTTGACCTTATCCTCAGCTTTGGAAATGTATCTTTCTTACTCTAAACCCCTCTCAGTAATCCTACTACCTTGCCACTGAATAGTTTAGGAACTCAGACTTCAGTCACACACAGTACAGCTTTCCCTTGAGGAGTGTTATTGGTAGAGGAGCAGGTAGGTGACCTAAGGTGGATCAGATTGAAGGGAGAGCTTTCTGTAGTATGATTGGGTGAAAGGTTTTCTTTTTCTTCTGTAGAATATGAACAAAGAAACATATGTCCCCATTGGCTCCTGTAAATCATTTATTAACAATGAGAGCCCTAGTCTGGAGACAAAACTGATACACAAAGGAAGACTAAACCAAGAGAATATCAAATAAATGGAGTGGAGCCTTCGTGGCTTTGGGCTTGGACTGCCTGAGCTAAACTCCGTCACTGTTTAAGCTAGTTTGAACTGGATTTTTTTGTACCTGGCAGCCCACAGCATCTTACCTGATATAATAGTCTATGCTGTTCAGCGAACTTTGGAGAAAACTTTGAGAATCAACTATCTATCTCATAGCTCTGAGGTCTGACAACTGCTTCTGTTGCAATTCCTCTTTATACATTGGCTGGTCCCACAACCAACCTGGGGACGTCATGCCTCAGCACATTTGAAAAGTCTGACAGAAGGCTTCCATTGTGTTGCTGAGGGTTAGGTGAGGAAAGGGGTTATCCCTCCTGCCAGGAGATGGCCTGTGACAAGATCTAATGTAGAGGAGCAGAGGTTGTGCCTTGGTGGTACCTTTGGAGTGCCTGCAGGAATACTGCTGGCCCATAATGTTCTTCTATGTGAATTAGGGGGGAAATGCCCTTCCCAAGACACTTTACTTCCATATGATGATAAACTGTCATAATACAGTGATTTTGTTAGCACAAAACATTTTTCTTTCATTTGCCAGAAAATCGTCATAATGAATATACAAGTGTATGCTATCTAGGGTGTAAATAGCTCTCTCTTAGACCTGGCACCACTGTGCATGGCACCATCTGGACAAAGGAACATGACAGCCTATTAGAGACAGAACACAGAATGCAGAACAGATGAGAAAGCTGGTGGAGACGTACTTACAGTCCATTTACTTTTAGTTCAGACATGATTTTGATGGGTAAACAACTTTTAACAAGTAAACTGGGGAGATGAGGCTTTTTTTAAACTTTTTATTTTAAAATAATTTCAGACTTACAAAAAAGGTGCCAAAGGAAAAAAAAAAACAACAACCAACAACTCATCACTGAAAAGTAAAAATCACTTCTCATGTATCCTTCACCCAGCTTCACAACGTACATAAAGATAGTACGATTAAAGGGGTGCCTGGGTGGCTCAGTCAGTTAAGTGTCTGCCTTCAGCTCAGGTCATGATCCCAGGGTCCTGGGAGGGAGCCCCACGTTGGGCTCCCTGCTCAGCGGGGAGCCCTGCTTCTCCCTCTCCTTCTGCCTGCCGCTCCCCCTGCTTGTGCTCTCTCTCTCTCTCTGTCAAATAAATTAATTAATTAACTTTAAAAAGATAGTATCATTATGAAAATCAGGAAATTAACTCTGATATCATACTATTAACTAATATACAGATCTTATTCAAATGTTACTAATTGTCACACAAATGTTTTTTGGTTTTTTATGGTCCTGGATCCAATCCAGAATCACACAGTGCATTTAGTTCTCATATTTTCTTATATTCTTATATATTCTCGTATTTCTTTTCTCATATTTTCTTCAATCTAATGTAGTTCCTCAGTGTTTCTTTGTCTTTTATGACATTGACACTTTTGGAGAGTACTGGCCAGTTATTTTGTAGAATGACCTTCAAGTTGAGTATACCTAATGTCCTCATGATTAAATTCAGGTTATAGGTTTTTGGCAAGAATACCACAGAAGTGATGCTGTGCCCTTCTCAGTACATCATTTCAGGAGTCACAAGATGTTTGTATGTTAAGTTTCATTACATGCTTATGGTGCTTTGTGCCTGGTTTCTCCACTATAAAGTTACTCCTCCTCTCTTTATAATTAATAAATATCTTGTGTTGAGATACTTTGAAAATATGCATATATCCTGTTTCTTATCAAACTTTGTCCCACTAATTTTACTACCTGTTGATAATTCTTACCTACAGCAATTATTAGTGTCGTATTGGCCAAATGGTGAGATCAAGATCTGAGCTTTAAAATTAAGTTTGGAAAGACTCCCCAGAAGTAGGTGAGAAACGTGTTGCAATCCAAGAGAATAATCTACTGACTAAGAGCAGGAGTTTTGCAGTCAGACAGATCGAAACTCAAATATTGGCGCCACTGGATATTAGCTGTGTGATTCTAAGCAAATTAACTTCTCGAGCATCAATTCCCTTATTGGTAAAATAAAGATTATGGAGTCTAGTTTATAGAGTTTTTGTAGTGAATATAATAAATATAAAGCACTTTGCACAGTGTCTGGCACATGATAAATGCTCAGTAAAATTTAGCTATTGTTATAATGATAATGATTATTGTTATTGTGATGAAGAGGCTCAGGACAAATCTTCCCCAAAAAGCCACTTTAGCATGCAGACTGTTTTGAGCTGAAGGCAATCATGACCTTGTAGGCTCAGGGCGCCCAAGTGCCTCAGTGGTTAAGCATATGCCTTCAGCTCAGGTCATGATCCCGGATTGAGCACCACATCAGGCTCCCTGCTCAGCAGGGAGTCTGCTTCTCCAACTGACCCTCCCCCTTCTCGTGCTCTCTCTCTCAAACAAATAAATAAAATCTTAAAAAAAAAAAAAAAAAAGACCTTGTGGGCTCAAGAGAAACTTTTGCCCCTCCTTTAACCATGTAGAAGAATCTTAAATTAGGGATCTTTCCCAGAATAAAAGTTATTAGCAGAAACAAATTTTATTTGAATGTGCCATCTATATGGCAAGGCAAACATCTAATATGGATGAAATCATTCCTATCATAGAGGAGAAACAGTACAATCAGAAACATTTCACAATGCTTCCTGATCAGGGAAAGGAATGCCTGCTCTATGGCTTTGGACCAGCATTGACTTTACATCTTTCATTTTTTCCCTTTCCAAATGGGACACTGAGGTTATTTGTCTCTGTTTGCTACTGCATATTTGAGGATGAGAAAGGAGCAGAGGACAGATAGCTCTTCTTCTTAGCTTATAAATTACTCAACCAAAAAGAACCACATGTGTACCAGATGGAGATGCCTGAACATCTCCCAATGCTTTTAGCTGGATTCAGTGACTTTGGATAACATTCTCAGGGGTAGGTTGGGGAAGAATTTATTCTATATGTGGGAGGAAAGTGCAAGGGAAATTTATTGGCCAGAGGGCAAATTGTGACAGACTGACCATGTATTTTCCAAGCTCATTTCTTTTTCCTCCTAGGCACTAAGTTAAACTACATTTCTCAGCCTCTCCTACAATTAGATGGGGGCCACCTGCTTGAGTTCTGGCCAATGAGATGTGGGCAAAGTTGCTATATGGTACTCCTAGGCCTAGTCCATGAAACATCCCCCACAATCCTCTACTCTTTTTTGTCCCTCATCTGCAAGCCTGATGTCAACATCTAGGGCAATACTAGGTTCCTAAAAGACTGCACAGAGCAGAAACCCCCAGCTGACCACATTGAACTCTTTGTGAGCAACAAATAAATGTTTATTGTATTAAGTCACTGAGATTTTGCAATTATTTATTACAGAAACTAGTGTTAATTATGCTGACTAATTTAACATGCTGTTATACAACAAATGGGCAGCTAAATGTTTATTCAGAGATTCCAGACCTATTAAATGCATTATTTCAGTTAGATGATTGTAGACCAGTCAATTTGATAAATAAATTTTAATTTTCTAAAGGTTGCCTTTTGGGCACAAATATACCCACCCATAATGGAATAATGGATGTCATGTCTGAATGTGCCTGAGGGGTGGGCTACAAAGGGATGCCAAATGAAGTGGGTTAAGCCTTAAAGTGAGTAAAGCCTAGGTCCAGTCCTGAGTCCAAGATCACAGATGGTCTATCATCCAAAGTCCAAACAGGGGAAGAGAAACCATCCTGGGTGTTTAGAAGAGAGACACTGTGGTGCGGGAAAGAGGAAGAGGCAGAGAGACTAATTAAAGGACAGTGAGGCAATGCAAACATTAGCAATGGCATGAAGCTACCACCAGCCTTCGACTGTAGAACGCAGGGAGAAGGTGGCTTAATTGGAGCCCAGGGCTTAAGATCACCAGCAGAAGAGACCATCAAGACAGACACATCCCCATAGGTGCTGGAGAGCTTGGAAGAGGGGCAGCAGCTTCAGAGAGCCACCCAAGGATAGGAGAGGGAGATTCTACCATTCCATCACCAGTGCCTCCCACTGACTAACCGCCAGCTGGAAGGCAAGTGACCCGAGAAAAACAACCTTACAGGAGCCAGTCCTCCTGCCTTATTGAGCAGGGTAGGCAGACCACAGCAAAGGATCTGAGCACACAAATGCGTAGGACATCCAGAAACTGGGAAAAACAGGAAGAGATGTAGAACACTCTATTCTCAATAAAATCAAAGCTCACGGGTTAGAGCAACTTAAAAGAGCATTGTAATCAAAGGTGGGACATTTTTAAATGTTCTTGCTCCTCAGAGATTCTATTCTAGTTGTTGTGATTTAAGTTATCACTTTTTCATTTTTATTCTAGGTCATGGAAGAGCCGGCGTGTGGGGGAACTTTTATTCTTATGTCCAAATATGTAATCTACTCAGATGTAGCTTCTTTCTCCTTCAGTTCTCGTAAGCAAATTTGATTAAGCATCAGAAAACTGCAGAAGTGGAAGCTGGGACAAAGTCTGGCCCTGCTACTTAGCAGCTCTGTGATAATGGGCAGACCACTTAACTGACTTCTGCAGCATAGACTTCTTCTATTTTCCTCATCTCTCAAGTGGACACAAGAATACTTTCTTACTTATCTCATTGGCTTATTGGAATAATCATAGTTTTTGTTCATTTAGGTTGGTTGGTTCGTTGGTTGGTTTTAATGAGACGATGTATGCGAAATACTGGTATACAGAAAAGTATGATATAATGTTGGAACATTATACATATTAATATGTCTCCCAGTCTGTCTCCCTACCATTCCATCCTTTATTTTGAGGATCAGCTTTACTGAGATGTACATTAAATATAACCAATTTCATCAAGGTAAGTATACAATTCAATGAGTTTTGACCAATGCATATAGCTATGTAACCACGACCACAATCATGATACAGAATCCATTGCCCCCAAAATTATCCCTAGTGCCCCTTTGCACTTTTATACTTTGAGTCAATACGTATCCAAGAGAAATGAAAACATACGTCCACACAAAAATTTGTATGTAAGTGTTCATAGTAGCATTATTGATAATAGCCCAAAAGTGGAAACAACACAAATGTCTATTAACTAACGAATGGATAAGTAATATGCCTGCCATATCCATGCAGTGGAATATTGTTCAGCCACAAAAAGAAATGGACTGATGCATGCTACGACATGGATGAGCCTTGAAAATATTGTGTTAAGCAAAAGAAACCAGTCACAAAGATCACACACTGTATGATTTCGTTATGTGAAATGTCCAGAATAGGCAAATCTATAGATAGAAAGCAGATTAGTGTTTGAGTGGGACCAGGGGTTAAGGGGAAATAGAGAGTATTTGCAAATAGGTATGGGTTTCTTTGCGGGGTGGTAAAAATGTTCTAAAATTGATTTTGGTGATGGTTGCACAATTCTGTGGATATATTAAAAACCATTGAATTGTATCCTCTAAATGGGTGAATTGTATGGAATATAATTATATCTCCATTAAGTTCTTACCAAAATGCTCATTCAGGAATTAAAGGAAATCCAAAACAAAGGCAAAATTTCAACCACAATATTTCATTATAATTTTTGTTTACTATTTTTCTTCAAAGTTACAAGAGCATTTCTATAAATTAAAACAAAGAAAGATACACCATCCACAATCTTAATATCCTAAGAAAGCAAACTGTTTTATTTCTTGTCCCTTCCTCACCTCATCTTTGAGTATGTTTGCTTGGTTTATAGTCATCAGTGGTACAGACATGATTAGTAGGTTGCTTTCATCAGTTAATATTACATGATGAACATTTTTCCATCTTGCTACATAGTCTTCCTTGTGATCATTTTGAAAAATATATGTCATTCCACCTAACTGACCACATTCCTCCATTTACTCAGACACCCATGCCGGAAACCTGAGCCATATCTATGTTGTTCCTGCCACTACTCCAGTGCAGAACAGTGTACTCTTCTGCCTAAATTACTGCAAAGGTTTTGTAACTGGTACCCTGGCTTTCTGGTGGTCTTCTAGCGATCCATCCTCCACACAGCAGCCAGGCCCACGACTAGCGTCTTCAGTGATCCCAACCAACTATGTATTAGACACCAAACCACTCCAATGGTTCACAAAGCCCTTCAGGTTTGGGTTGTTGCCTGCATTTTCTGCCTCATTACCCACCCACCCCTATCCCCTTCCCCAATCCATATTCCCTGTGTTCACTGAAATGCACACAGGACTCGGGGTTTACTCTGCCCAGAATAACTCACCCATCACTCCTCCCCTCTATTCTCCATTCTGCAAACTCCTACTTATCCTCTAAGCCTTGGCATAAACATTGCTTCCTCCGAGGAGCATCTCCTATTCTCCCCAGAAGGAGGGAGGTGCTCCCACTTCCATACTCCTAGATACCTTTGTACATATCTCCATTTTATATTGTACTTCCATGCATGCTCCATGCTTACCTCTCTCCCCAGAGTAGGAATTATGCTCTCTTCAACTTGTTACTTCCAGCACTCCAGCATCGGGCACATAGTACATCCCAGGAAATGTTATTTCAATAATGTAAACATTATTACGTGCTAATTCAGCACTATTTCCAGGCAGTATTCAAATCACTTTTCACATATTATCTTATTTAATCCTGCAAACAACCTTATAAGGTTAAGTACTATTGTTTTTACCATTTTAAAGATGAGAAAACTGAAAAGGTTAAATAACTTGCCCCAAATCATTACACAACTAGTAAGTGGTAGGATCAGGATTTGAACTTAGGCAGTGTAATTCCATGCTCCTGATCACTACACTGTACTACCCCTTGAACAAATAAACATTCCTTTATTGTCATATTCATAGGTTACTTGTAATCTACGTATCCCTCCCTCTCTCCGTCTCTCTCTCTCTCTGATGTAGATGGCACTGTAACACAAAATGGTATATATAGCTTATTTTCCTTTTTTGAATTGGCTCAAGATAAATCCCTATGAGTAGAATTTAAAGATGCATTACAAGATGAGGACATTTGGGGTGCCTGGGTGGCTCAGTTGGTTAAGCGGCTGACTCTTGATTTCAGCTTAGGTCTTTTTTTTTTTTTTAAGATTTTATTTATTTATTTATTTGTCAGAGAGAGAGAGAGCATGAGCAGGGGGAGCAGCAGAGGGAGAAGTAGGCTCCCTGCCCAGTAAAGAGCCCAATGCGGGGCTCATCCCAGGACCCAAGGATCATGACCTGGGCCGAAGGCAGATGCTTAACCAACTGAGCCACCCAGGTGTCCCTATACTTGATCTTTAAAAAAAAAAATTTTTTTCTTGGATCTTCATGTGTCCAATAACAACTTTACTTATCATGACATAGCTTGTGCTAAAGAGGTGAAAGTTTCAAGGCCATCAGCCATCCCAGCTGATGCAGGATCTGGCAGATGGGGTCAAGTACTGAAGATGGCTGCAGGACAAGTGCAAGAAGGGGAAACCTGGTAGGAATCAGCCTTGGCTGGCAGCTGGCCTAACTTCACTATACAACCTCTGATCTAATTTTAGGATGGAAGAATGGAAAACACTTCTATGTTGCTTCTTCTCATAAAATGTACCAACATGAAGGACTTAGTGGCCAAATTACAGCACCAGTCTTCTCAATGGCATTCTTTCATGCCACAAAGTAGGTTAAACTTAGCAGTATGAATTTACGTTTTTGAAGTTAGCCACCACATAAGTCTGATTACCCTGAGACTCTGTGTTGTGAGGCAGCCCAAGCTAGCCCAGCAGAGATATCCTGCAGAGAGAGAGAGTGATGGCCAGCCAGCCCAAGCTGCTCCAGCCATTCCAACCTAGGTGCCAGATGTGGGAATGAAGGAGCTACCTTGGGACATTTCAGTTCCAGCAGACACGGTGTGGAGAAAAACAGAGGAAACAAACTGCAACCAGAATTCAGGCCTCAGATATATGGCCCCAGTTAAACCATCCCACCATCTATAGCCATTTGAGCCACCCCAGCCACCCAGGCTTCATGAAATAGATAAGCTATTTCCCCTGAGTGTAGTCCGAATTCCAGATCCACAAAATCAGGAGCATAACAAATGCTGCTTAATACTGCCAAACAAACCAACAAAACCTTTTTTTTAATCCACCATGGAATTTGAAAAAGGTATTTGAATGAGAAACGCTGGCCAAAAATAAGTGCTATTCCTACCCTAGCTGCTAACTTGGCTCCTATGTAAAAAGCAGTTGCTCACCGTTGCCATTGATTTGATCCAAAGTCACGTGTGTGACCTCTACAGGGCAGCAGCAGGGATAGCTGGGGAAGGCTTATCTGGCCGAGTTTTCTTCCTCTGCTTTAACCCCAGAGGACCAAGGGTGATCTGGGAAAGCTGGTGCTCCTCCAGACTGCCAGAGGGCACTCAGCCCCTGTGCTACCTCAGCCTCCCTGATAGAGTAGGGAAAACTCTGGCTTTAAAGGTAACCCAATCCAGGATCAAATCCCAGCTCCACCACCTAAACCAGTTGCATAATTCTCAGCAACTTAATGAACTTGGAGGCACTGGATTTTCTCCTCTTTAATATGAGGACAACAACACCTCACTTAGTAAGTGTGTTAGGGTTCAATGAGCCTTACTAATCTGACATTTCATCATAATGATAGCTAATGTCTACTGAGCATCAAAAATGACTTTAAATTCCTTATCACCATTCTTAAGTGGTTGCTCAACACCTGACGATCAGAAACATTGCCTAACAATTTCAGAATAAATTGAATATTGCACTATTTCACATTCACACCCTCCTCTCTCGAGACCCTGCTCTCCTCACCCTAAGCTGACCTCGCCTCAGGTTTCACTGATAAAAGAGAAGGAAACTACCTCACCTTACAGTCACCACATCTAGACTTCTCCCTGCATCTGCATTCATGCCTCCTTTCCTTTTCTTTCTTTCTTTCTCTTTCTTTCTTTCTCTTTCTTTCTTTCTTTCTTTCTTTCTTTCTTTCTTTCTTTCTTTTTTTAAGATTTTATTTATTTATTTGACAGAGAGAGACAGCAAGAGAGGGAACACAAGCGGGGGGTGGGAGAGGGAGAAGCAGGCTTCCCGCTGAGCAGGGAGCCCGATGTGGGGCTCAATCGCAGGACCCTGAGATCATGACCTGAGCTGAAGGCAGTCGCTTAACCAACTGAGCCACCCAGGTGCCCCTCCTTTCCTCTTTCAACAGTGGAGGAAGGGCCCCTCCTCCTATTAAAGACCTGTCCTTCCAATTGTGTTCTAGATCCCATCATCTTTCCCCCTCTCCACTGATCATTCTGTCGGCATTCAAATAGGCTCCACTATCTCTCATCTTTGGAAACCTTACTTTGACCCCTGAACTCCCTCCAGGTACTGCCCTGTTTCTCAGCTCCCTTTCTGGCCAACTCTCAAAGGAGTTTCTACAGACGGCCTCTCTTGCTCCATCACCTCTTCCCTCACCAGCTCACCCAGATTTGGATTCCAGTTCTACCACTCCTCTGACGTTTTTGTCGGGGTCACCAATGACTTTCTTCTTGTCAACAGCAATGTCCACTTTACTCTTTTCTTCTCCACTTCTCAGCAGCAGCAGGCTCACTTGGACTTCTTGAAATATTCTTCTCTCTTAATTTCAGCGAAACCATAACCTCCTGGCTTTCCTTCTCTTTTGTGAAGGTCTCTATCCTCAGTCTCCTTTCCTTTCTCAACGCCATGTGTAAATGGTGATGTTTCTCAAGATTTGATCCTGGCTCCTGTTTTCTTCTACTCTGACATATTTCCCTAGATGACCTCATCCACCATCAACTTCAAATACAATATTATGCTGATGCTTTCAAATGTGTGTCTATATTTCAGGCCTCTCTTGTCACCTCCAGACTCACAAAGCTGCCTGCCTAGTTCAGCTAACTACTTTGAAGTTTATCTCTTCCAATTCCACTCTCTTGCTACAATCATAAAACCAAGTGTTATCCTAGACCTTTTCCTTTTCCTAATTTTCCCCAGTAATTTAATATTTTCTGTCGATTTTATTTCCAAAGTAGGTCTCAAAACTGTCCTCTTCTGTCCATCTCTGCAGCCAAACTCCCATCACTTCTTATCTGAACGGCTGCCTCCGGTTTGGTCTGTCAGTGCTTTCCCTCCTGCTCCTGCCCCTGCCTGTTCCCTATGTAACAGCCAGAGTTCTCTTTCTCAACATAAGTAAGTCAGTTACTATCACTTGTCTACTTCAAAACTGTCAGTGTTTCCCGTTATGCTTAGAATGATCCAGACTGCTTGCCATGGGCTGCCGGGCCTCTAGCCTCCAAGCCCCTGCCTATACCTTCAACCTCATCTTAACCCCACTCTTCTCCTTCATGATGCTCCAGCCACACTGGCCTTCTGGAAGTTCCAAACTCTCCTATCCCAGGGCCTTTGGACTGTGGTGCCCTCTGCCTTGCTCTTCACCTAGATTGTACCCTCTCATATTCTGGATCTTACCTGTATCAGTTATGAATGGTCTTGCCTGAAAATAAAAGAAACCTCATCTAAGAGAGGCCTAAACACATGGAGGTTTATCTCTTGTAACACAATTTCCAGAAGTCCGTATTCTAGAACTGGCACAGCTGCTCCATGAGATCAGAGGGCCTTGGCCTCCTCCTAGATTTTGGCTCCACCATCCTTCATATATTGACCTCCCATGTCTGGCCTCATCCTTGCCACCTCATGGTCAGAAGATGCCTCCTGCACCTGAAGGCCTTAACTCCATATCCCAGGAAGAAGAAGGGGAGGTAGTATTTAACTTTTTGTTATACAGAATTTCAAACATAAGAAATAGAGTATAATAGTATAATAGCCCCTCATGGACTCATCATGCAGCCACAATAATTATCAACCTGCAGCCAATCTCGTTTCACCTATACCCTCCCCATGCACCTCTCCCTCTCCACTTAGTATTTTGAAGCAAGCCCCAGACACTGTATGATTTTTTTCCCAAAGTGTTTCATTATGTATCTCTAAAAGATAAAGCTCTTCCTTTTTAAATATAACCACAATACTATTATCACACCAGAAAAGTGAACAATGCCTGAATATCATCAAATAGCCAGTGTTCACATTTCCAATCATCCCAGAGAGGTCATATTTTTTATAGTTTAAAGTATCCAAATCAGACCAATACTTGCAATTGATATGTCCTTGATGTCCCTTTTAATCCATAGGATCCCCTTTCATCTTGTTTTCCTCTCAATTTATTTTTGAGGAATCAGGTCACTTGTTTCCAGAGTTTCCTACAATCTGGATTTTCCCGATTTCATCCTGATGGTGTCCTCTGTCTTCTGTATCTTGTCAACTAATAGTTGGATCTACAGGTTTAATTAGACTCAGGCTTGTTTTGTTTTGTTTTGTTCTGTTTTGTTTTGTTACTGTAGCTTTTGGTTTTTTGCTTGTTTGCATGTTTGCTTGTTTGTTTGTTTGTTTTGGCAAGACCACTTTGTAGGAGGTGGTGTGTTCTCCTCTCTGGAGTCGCCTCATGTCTGATTATCTCTCTTTTTGTGATATTAGCAGCTTTTGATGATTAATGTCTAAACCTACTAATTCATTAGGTTATAAAATGTTGATATTTTAATTCTATCATTCTTTCTTCATGTATTGGTTGGAATACTTTTATAAAGAGAAACCTCCTCTATTATTATGTCCCACAATGGATACAGACAATAAAGGAAAAGTAAATACTTGATTCCTCTCTTTAGTTTGCTAGTTTTCAGAATAATGAATTGATTCACTAGCATCCTCCAATGATGGCCACTAAGGGATCCTTTTTTTTTAAATTGTTTTTATGAACTTACAGATTTAAACATATTTGATGTATTTTAATACATTGCAGTTATCATCCTTATTGATGCTCAAATTGTCCCATCCTTTGGCCTTTGGGAGTGTCCTTACATTGGTTCACCATTTCCTTTTCTATCAGAAAAACTAAAGCTTTCCTGGAACATCACTTGGCCAATTTCGACTTCTAGCTCACTGGCCAGAGTTCTGTCACATGGCCACCCTGAGCTGGATGATGATGGTGGATGAAGTTTGGGTCATTCACCATCTGTTCAAAGAGGCTTCCCCTGGTGCCCCTTCTGAAGACTGCACCCCCTATTATTCTGCAGAACTCTGTCCTGTTCGCTTCCTTTACACCAGCAACCATAAACTCTAGTTATTTTACTTGTTACTTGAGACTGAGGTTGAAAATGCAGTTAGGTTAGGTGTGAAGCCCTGGTTTGATGACTTGGTCTAGCATAAGTGACTCCATTTGGGATCTGTGGTTCTCGTTTCTTTTCTTTTCTTTTTTTTCTTTTTTCTTTTCTTTCCTTTCCTTTCCTTTCCTTTCCTTTCCTTTTCTTTTCTTTTCTTTTCTTTCTTTCTTTCTTTCAAGTAGGCTCTATGCCCAACATGAGGCTTGAACTCACAACCCTGAGACCAAGATTTGTACTGAGCCAGCAAGATACCCCCTGTGGTTTTCTTTGAACACCATACTACCTATTTATCAAAATTCTCTATTGAGATTTGTGGCAGATAAATAGATGGGTTCACTCAACTCCATTTCAACCCCTTGTAATATGCCATAGTGCATGCTAGAAGTGAGAAAATTGAAGACTTTATTTCCCAGACTCCCTTAGACCTTGGGTCCAATACATAGTCTAGCTCTAGCCAAGCAGATGCACTTGGGCAGCGTCTGGAAGGCCAGAATGAAAAGGAAGCTGCATTTCTGCTGTTTTATGTGCTGGGCAGTGCAGTGGCAGCAGAGGTTCCAGTGTCTCATCTTGGATGTCATAGACTTGGAGAGACAGAACACAGGCATGCCTCTTGCAGGTGTAGATTCAGCCTGAGCCAGTCAGTCCTGGTCCCGGCAGTAGGAGCAGTGACTTCCTGATTTCTTGGTTTACCATTGTACCAGAAGTAGCAACTCCCATATCACAGTTCCCTGAGTAAGCTGATTCTGTGGTGGAATGCTGGGAGTTATTACTGGGAACTCAGCCTGGAGGCTGCTCCTTCAGCCTTTCCCATGATTATCCACCCAGTTCACTGTATTAATTCATTTTATGCTGAAATGAGTTCAAGTGACTTTTATTTTTTGCAGAAGAAGAACCTTCACTATTCAGCAGGGATTTCCTCTGGAAAACAGGGAGGCTGTATAACAAATCTGAGTGTCCTGAATGCTGGGACCCTAATATAAAACTCTCCCTACTGCTGCTATCATTCTCAAAGGAAGGTGCATATACCCTAATCACCAGCATCCCCCAAATATTGGAACTTTGGTTATGGTGAAATGTCTACACACACACACACACACACACACATTTTTCTTCCATAGGCTGGAATGTTGTTCCAAATCTCTTTACATGACAGTTCCCATCTTAATCTCTCAAGCTTCAGGTACCAGCATCAACTGTGGCTTCCTCAACTTCCCCCATCTAAACTGCCCCCTCTTCCAGTTATTCTCTTTCACAACATTTTGTTTAATTTTTACATTACTTAGCACAATCTGTATTTATTTATTTGCTTGTTTATTTTCTGTATTCCCCTGTCCCCACCCCTTCTCCCCACACCCCACCCAGAAGAATGTATGCTCCATGACGGAAGGGACTTTTTCTCGCATTGTTCATCACTGTAACCTCATTACTTAGCACAGCAGCTTGCACATGGTAGTATCATTTAAAAATACTTGTTGAATAAATACAAAATAGAGATTGTTATAGCTAGGAAATTTTTTAAAAGGGAAAAAGGCTCTTTTGTAAACAAGGTTAATCTAGACTGCAAAGAAATAATGAGAAATAAAGGGACGCAACAATTGTGATGAAAGGCAGCCCTGTGCAGGTAGAGGAGTCGGACGGCAAACACTCGCAACCACGGCGTGAACTCAAGGCAGTGAGAGACACACTGCCTTTTGGGAGGCACCGTGGGTGAGTCATGAAGTGTTCAGGTTCCAGAGCCACCTAAGTGTGAGCTTAAATGTCAGTTCTACATTTCTGCTGTGTGATTTTGGGTAAGTGAATGAGCTTCTCTCGATTTCGTTCCCTCATCTGGAATATGAGGAGAATAATAGTACCCAACTCACATGCCTTCTGTGCTAATCAAAAGAAAAGATGATACTTATGTGCTTAGTACAGTGTATGGCCCGTGAGGACTCCATAAATGTTAGATAATAAGGCTATTATAATTTTGTTAAACCCAGCTCCATTCCTGAAATTATGGCCAATACTTGGGGTCATTCCGATTATAGCCTATTACATTTCTAGGAGCCACACCATATCCCCCTTCACCAAATCATAATTAGTAGGTACTCAAAAAAATTAGTGACTGACAGGAAGTTTGTTCATGTGGGGTGTGTTCCATTCTTGGATACACAGTTATTACTGGTGGTGCTGATGCTATATTTTTCCATCTCTGTTGACCAAAAACAAAAAAGAAACTTAAACAGGCAACAAGAGTATTGGGTGGAGGGGTGCCTGGGTGACTCAGTTGGTTAAGCATCTGCCTTCGGCTCAGGTCATGATCCCAGGGTCCTAGGATCGAGTCCCGCATCGGGGTCCCTGCTCAGTGGGGAGTCTGCTTCTCCCTCTCCCTCTGCTGCTCCCCCTGCGTGTGCTCTCTCTGTCAAATAAATAAATAAAATCTTTAAAAAAAAAAAAAGAAAGAAAGAGTATTGGGTGGAAAATACTCTATCATCAGAGAGAAGAGCAACCAATATAAAAGAACAGTAAAGAGAGAAGGATTGGCCTAAACCTTTCCAGTGATGCATTTCAGTGAATAATTTTCCATACATTTGGTTTGTCCAGTTGAGAGGGACAAGGTCAAATCATTCTTTCATTCAGCAAGTATTTATGAAGTGCCTACCAAATTTATGATGTAGAAAGAATAGGCTAGGAATACCTCCTCTGCATTCACCCCAACCTTAGTTAACTTCTATTCAATATTTAGAATTCAGCACAGGGGCTCCTGGCTGGCTCAGTTGGTAGAGCGAACGAGTCTTGATCTCAGGGTCATGAGTTCAAGCCCCATGATGGGCATAGAGCTGACATGAAAAAAAAGTAGAATTCAGCTCAAATACCATTTCCTCTGCTAAAGCTTAAGACTAGGCCAGGTCACCCTAGTAGGTGTCCTTATGGCACTGGCAGTCTTACCTTTTCCAACTTGTCAGAATGTACTTATGCCTTTGCTTTTTGGTGATTATGTGCTTACTGCATGTCTTTTCTGTAATCTACACAAGGGCAAGGACTTTGGTTTTGGTCAAGAATGTATCCGTGGTACTTAGCTTGGTGTCTACTCTATAGTAGCTGCTCAATTCTGAAGAAAGGAAAAGATCGAGGCCCTGATGAAGGGGTCATCAGAACCTCACTCTAACACTATTAATTCACCAGGGTAAGGTTTGGGGTTTTTTTAAGATTTTATTTATTTATTTGAGAAAGAGAGAGAGAGCACGAGTGGGGAGAGGGTCAGAGGGACAAGCAGAGTCCTCGCTGAGTGGGGCTTGATCCCAGGACCCTGAGATCATGACCTGAGCCAAAGTCAGATGCTTAACTAACTGAACCACCCAGGCACCCTGACACCAGGACAGTTTTGGCTTGTTTCTGGTGGCCTCTGACTCCCCAAAGCAGCTCTGCTCCCTAGGGCCCTGAAAAAGCAGTATGAAAATCACTGTCATCGAAAATAGTGCTATAATCCAAAATCATCTCTTATATCTCTTGTATGAGATGGCCTCATGGCGAATCTCTAAGCGAGGCACCAACACGTATAACAAAAGCAAAAATGAAATAAAGAAGTTCATCTTGGCTCAATGTTATTCTGCAGCTAAAGTTCTAATAATTCAGAGTTTATTTTTTAAGTAATCTCTACACCCAACATGGGGCTTGAGCTCACAACCTCAAGATCAAGAGTCACATGCTCCAATGACTGTGCCAGCCAGGCACCCCTAGTAATTCTTTTTACACTAAGTCTTGAAGTGTACCTTATTTCCATGCTCACACTGTAGCATCAATGTGATAATTACCTGGATGAAAACTTGAGCATGTTTGACTTTATCTCCATTTTGGCAAATAACTAGAATTTCCGCAGTGATAACATATAATGATGGCATGGCAGGCAGGTTTTATGTTTGTCTTAAAAAAATAACCAGTCTTACTTAGAGTAACTAAACGCTAGGTTACAAATCCACATTGTTGACCTCCCTCCTTTTCCGCAAAGAAGCCTTTCCCCAAGTCCCGCAGACTTTCCCCATGTTTCATTGGCCACTCCAAAGTCAATCACAGACAGAGGCCAATCAGAATTGCTCTCCTGAATCTCAGCCCACCTCCTCAGGGAAGCTTGTGGCCCTGGCTCACCCATACCTGGGCCTCTCTTCCCCTTCCACTCCGAGGCCTCAGCTCCTTCCCCTGTACCAGGAGGGAACTGCATTCTCCGATGATTCCACACACATTTTTTTCAGCTCCCATTTGAGCTTGGCACTGTCTTGAGTCCTGGGGATTCAAAGATGGGAGTCCCTACGATTGGTTTGGGAGACTGAGAGCTGTCAGAAGTGCCTCAGGGACCAGGTATATAACACACAGGTGTAAATGCAGCCTACTTCCTTTCTTGCCTTTTTGTTATTGTTGTTGTTGTACAACACAATGATTTAATATTTGTGTATATTGCAAAATGATCGTAAGTCTAATTAACAGGGATGCCTGGTGGCTCAGTCGTTAAGCGTCTGCTTCCGGCTCAGGTCATGATCCCAGAGTCTTGGGATTGAGTCCTGGGATTGAGTCCCGCATCTGGCTCCTTGCTCAGTGGGGAGCCTGCTTCTCCCTCTGCCTGCCTCTCCCCCTGCTTGTGCCCTCTCTCTCTGACAAATAAATAAATAAAATCTTTAAAGAAAAAAAAAAAGTCTAACATCCATCACCACACATAGTTACAATTTTTTTTTCTTGTGACAAGAACTTTTAAGATCCACTCTCCTAGCAACTTTTAAATATACAACACAGCACTATTAACTATAGTCACCATGTTGTACATTACATCCCCATGACTTATTTATTTTATAACTGGAAGTTTGTACATCTTGACCACCCTCACCCATTCTGCATTACCTCCAATCACCAATCTGTTCTCTGTATCTATGAGTTCTGTTTCTGTTTTTGTTTTTTAGATTGAACATAGAAGTGGGATCCTAAAGTATCTGTCTTCTCTGTCTGACTTATTTTACTTAGCATAATGCCCTCAAGGTCTAGTGAAGTTGTCACAAATGGCAAGATGTCTTTCTTTTTAATGGCTGGATAATATTCCATTGTATATATGTACCATGTAGCCTACTTGCTTTCGAATCCAAACCTTCAATTTACAACACCCAGGTGGTCAAAAAGAACACATCTTCGGTGGGAGGGAGATTTGGTTTCTTTTTTTCTTTTTTCTTTTTTAAATTTTATTTATTTATTTGAGAGAATGAGTGAGAGAGAGCAGGGTGAGGAGGGAGTAGGGAGAGGGAGAGTCAGACTCCCCGCTGAGCAGGGAGCCCAACGTGGGGCTCCATCCCAGGGTCCTGGGATCATGACCTGAGCTGAAGGCAGATGCTTAACCGACTTAGCCACCCAGGCACCCCAGGTTTTGGTTTCTTGTTTGCCCATCCTTGAGGAGACCAAAAAAAATTTTCTTGTTTTACAATGAAATAAGTGTGATAAGTGTGAATTGGACTGTGATAGGCAGAGAGTGGTATGGCTTACACCAGAGGGGCATGCCCCCATCCTGGGGGGAGCTGCTGGGAAAGCCCTCGGGGAGCTGTACCTGGGATCTCATAGGAGCACCGGGTGTAAGCGTGCGTAGCAGGAGATAAAGGCTGAGGCAGGCAGACTATGAAGGACCTGGATGAGCCCCGTTAGAGAGTTTAGAATATTAAGAATTGTTGGGCATCCATGAAGGAATTTAGGTACAAAAATGTCAGGGTCAGATCTATATTTTTAAAGGATCCTCCTTTTTGAAGTGTAAGATCCAGAGAGAATATAGGTAGAAGGTCATTCTCCTTTTCTGCATATTTTATCTTGCGTGTTGAAACCACCACTTTGCCAGTTGCCCAAACTGGAAACAGAAATCATCCTAGCCTTACCTCTCCCTCACCTTCCAAATGGCCACCAAGTCCTATGGATTCTACCCTCAAAAAATTCTTGACTCTACCCAATGCTCTCATTCCAACTGCTGTCCTTCACTCAGACCCTCATCACTGCTTACATGAACTTTTCCAATAGCCTTCTCTCTGATCCCCCTAAATAAGGACCTCCTCCCCCAGTCTGTTCTCTAGGCAGCTACCAGAGATCCTTCCAGAATTCAAATCTCGTAGTTTTTCTATAGCCTAAATCTTTTTAACAGTTTCCCGTGGCCCTCAGGAAGAAGTTCAAGCTCTTTCCTACTGGCAGAAAGCCATCTGAGATTTGGACCCATCGAACATTTTCAGCTCCAAGCACTCACCTCCTCCCTTGCTAAGCCGTCCTTCAGCATTGTTGAACTCCTGGCAGATTCCCAAACAGGCCAGAAGGTTTCAAACCCACCCACAGAGTCTCCATTTCCCTCCTTCTGAATGAATTTTTTTCAACCTTCCCTAAAGAAATCCCATTATTATTCAAAATTCAGTTTAAGGGTTATTTCCTCCCTGACGCCAGGGTTACCCTCCATCTTAGCATACCTCCCTGCTCTCTCCTCCCCTGAGCTCTCTCTCTGGCATCCTCCAGAGTTACTCCCCTGGCAGAGGTGATACTTGGCTTTGTTCATTGTTTCTCCAATCAAGGAGCATCTACATCATAATCTCGTTTTTTAAAAAGTTTTTTGCTAAAAAAACAAAAACAAAAACAGTTTTTCGCTACTGTTTTGCTTCTTTAATTTTAAAAATACTTACCATAGGGGCGCCTGGGTGGCTCAGTGGGTTGCACGACCAACTCTTGATTTCAGCTCAGGTTGTGATCTTGGGGTCATGGGATCGCCCTGCTGGGGCTCCATGATTAGCAGGGAGTCTGCTTGAGATTGTTTCCCTCTGCTTCTCCCCCGCTCCTCCTCTGCTCCCCCCCCTCTCAAATAAATAAACAAATCTTTTTTAAAAATAAAATACATAAAAAATACTTACCATCACCATGCAGACTCCTGTGCTCCAAACCAGTGCCATGGACCTGGGCCCAGAATCTGCTCTTAAAAAAATCTCCTAGATTACTGGCAATGTTCGTTTCTTGATCAGGTGCTAATTACACAGTGTTTATTTGTGCAAAATTCCCTGAGCTCTATCCTTAGGATATGCATACATTTCTGTACGCATGTTATTCTCAATGAGGAGTTAAAAAGTAAAAACTCCCTAGGTTATTTTTGTGTATACTGGTGGAGAACCATCGACTTCTCTCTCTTGCTACGAACTGTAAACTCCTCGAGGGCAGTGAAGAAGGCATCTATTTTGTCTCTATATTCCCACCATCTGTTTTAGTGCCTACAACATAGTACGCACTGAATGAATGACTCATACATCAGTGAATGAATGAATAAAGGGAGAGGAGTGGCTTGTGGGTTCCTCCCTCCCTCACTCTTCCAAACATTTGTTCCATGCCCCTGCTGGAGCACATGAGAGCTCATACCTCAAAGTTACATTTCCGAGAGACTTCCTCTCTACCACGTGCCTGGTGTGACTGATCCGGGGCACCAGCCTGACAAGGACGGGAGCAAGGAAGCAGGTGGAGGACGTTCTGTCCCAGTACCAGTAATTTTGCCCTGCCTGGGTCGGAGCCACCTGGCTCAGTCCTTCCTCACCATGCCTGGGAATCAAGCTGGAGAAAGTATGTCCTTGGAGATTCTGCATTGCTAAAGCTTCCACTTGCATATCGGATATAAACTGCTTCCTAAACTACTCAGCTCAAGTTATGTGAGAATTTGAAAACTATATCTTTGACTATTTAGAAATAGCAATGAAGATTTTTTAGCAAATTTACAGTAGAAAGTGAGAGACATCCTGGGTAAAATATCATGCAAGTTATTTATTCAGTCACAGATGATTACCAAAAGTTTCCTAAGGATACAATGAGGAACAAGAGTCATCTGCCTTAATGGAGATCACAGTGTGTGTGTGTGTGTGTGTGTGTGTGTGTGTGTTGTGGGGGGGAGGTAGAGACCGACAGTCAAATAGTAACACTGAAGAGGACTTCCACTCCCTCCATTTTGACCTCAAACTTTCTTACTGATTAAGTTCTTCTTTCCAGTTTTCCAGTTTACCTCTTAAGTCAGGCTAAAGACCCTGTGGGCAAAGCATCCCCTGATGGGAACCAAAACTACTCAAGCTGTAAGGACTGCCCTGAGCCAGCAAGGCCTGCATGATTGACCCCAAGACAACCTGATCAACCTGACCTTGACTGCCCAGCTGCATTCACCCATTGACTTTTGTCCCACATTTTCCTTATATAAACCTGGAAGTATTTCTTTGGGACATTAGTCCAAGGTCTTACCAGTGTTGGCCTCACTGAAATACATCCCTTTCTTGTTTCAACACTACTCGACTCTTTGCCTTTGGATTTTTGTCAGTGGCAAGTGGCCACTTGGGACCCTCTGAGCTAGGGGCCTGTTGGGTCGTTTCTTGATCAGGTGCTAATTACACAGAGTGTTTATTTGTGCAAAATTCACTGAGCTCTATCCTTAGGATATGCATACATTTCTGTACGCATGTTATTTTCAATGAAGAGTTAAAAAGTAAAAACTCACAGTGTTTATTACAAGCTAAAGACCCTGTGGGCAAAGCATCCCCTGATGGGAACCAAAACTACTCAAGCTGTAAGGACTGCCCTGAGCCAGCAAGGCCTGCATGATTGACCCCAAGACAACCTGATCAACCTGACCTTGACTGCCCAGCTGCATTCACCCATTGACTTTTGTCCCACATTTTCCTTATATAAACCTGGAAGTATTTCTTTGGGACATTAGTCCAAGGTCTTACCAGTGTTGGCCTCACTGAAATACATCCCTTTCTTGTTTCAACACTACTGGTCTGTTTGGGACCCTCTGAGCTAGAGGCCCTTGCAACCTTGCCCCCCCCCCCCCCCCCCCGTTAACAATATCTAGCTTTTTCATAGCAGTTATGATGTGCCGGGCACTTTGCATATGTTAATTCATTTCATCATTGTAACAACTCAGTGATGTCCTATTATTATCCCCATTGACAAATAAGGGAACAGAGGCATTGTAGTCACAAACTGATAGAGTCATGAAGATACAGTGTAGGGAGTAGAAACACGTGATCTAGTCCTAAGGGTCAGGGAAGAGTTCTCCAAATATACGAGGTTGAAACAGAGGTCTGAGGATTGAGTCAGCATCTAGTGGACAAAGAGGTCTGGGGGAAGAGCATTTCAGGCAATGGAAGTAACAGGTGCAAAGGGATAATAATTTGAGGAATTGGCAGGCTGCCCTACAGCAGGAGCACAAGCAGGAGAGGAAGGCAGGAGCCGTAGCACCCAACTTTGCTTGTTTGTTTTTCCTCTATGTCTCAAATAGTATAATAAGGTCAGGAATAGATGATGTAGGGCTTAGCCCTAGTTTTGCTCTTAATAACCTCAGCCATTTCTCTGTGGCTCATTCCTTATGTGCAAAAATGAGTGGATGGACCAGAGTTCTCCAGTGGCCCCTGGTGTAGGAAACAAAGGCAGAAGGAAATGCAGATAAAATTAAATGTCCGTATAACCTGTCGTCCATTGACAAATACTTGAGGCAAGCAGAGTATAACCCTCCTCCAGGAAGCTCCAAACTGTCTTAATATGAATGCCTTGCTAGAGGGAAAAACAACCTTGGTTTGACTACAGCAAGCCCCCCCCCCCCAATTCGGTGAGTCTTCTTTAACATATGAAAATCCTTTTGGAACTTCCCTTACCTTTACTCCCCTCGACCCCAAAGTATATAATCAGTTGCCCCTCACAATCCTGGAGCAGCAACAGCTCTTTCTGCCCATGGGTCCTGTCCCTGTGCTTTAATAAAACCCCACCATTTTGCACCGAAGACACGTCAAGAATTCTCTCTTGGCTGTTGGCTCCAGACCCCACCAAACCTCACCTATATTCAAAAACATCAGTCCCTGTGGTTCCAAAGGTGCGGTTCTGGGTAGGACTCTCCTGGAAGCAATTGCTCATCCGGGCTGCAGGCCCTGGCTGCAGCTGAATGCACCGAGGCCCAGGGGCTTGGCAACCCAGCAGCCCAGCCCGCACTTGGTAGTCTCTGACTTCTCTGCAGATTCAGTCCATACAAATGATGGAGAACATCACACGTAATAAATCATACTGTAAATATGGCTGTGAGCATGGTTTGCTCCCCTCACTTGAAGGGTGGACTGCTAATAATAACAATGTGATTAAAATAACTACCTCTTTGAAGCATTTACTGTGTGCTTGGGTTGTACCAGCTACTTCAGGTAGATTTCTCGCAACAGCTCCTGGTGAGATTCAAAAGCTGAGGCCTCAAGGGATTACATAACTTTGGAAAGGTCCTCACCACCCAAGTTTTTCCTGCCTACTGAGCATGTCCAGTCCTGTTTCCTATTGCCAGGTGTGTTAACTTGAGCAATTTTCTATGGGTTTGCTCAGTGACTGAGTTGGAATTTGAACCCAGCTCTGACTCCAAAGTTTATGGTGTTGACCACCCTGCCATGCTGCCTTCCCTTCTTAAAACACAGGCAACTCCTTACTCTATAAATAGGATGACATTGTCTCTTGAAGTCCTTTCTGGGTGAGGAAAGTGCTTTTTATAGCTTGGGACTGCTTCTGTGTACTTGGTCTCTTCCAGCACCGGTTAATCCCGTGTGCAGCTGTGTCCTTCACTGTCCTTACACTGTATTCCTAGGTTTCCTCCCCGCAAAGACAACTCCAGGAAACCGCATGGTGTCTGCATGTGGGCCAGTAAAGAAATTTCACTCCCTTTGCTTCGCAAATCAGCTTACCTTTCTATAAATAATCGTTCTCCTCCCTCCACTCAGGCCTGTGAGTAGTTTGGTCACTTAACCAAACACACGCACACAAAGCAAGGAGAGGAGGGGTTTTGGAGGTGACACAGTGAATGACCTTGCAAAGGTGTCTAGCCCACTGCGGGCAGGATTAGCAAACCTGAAACCTCTACAGATATTTGTGTGCCTCCGTATTCCTCCCCAAGCTGCCTGCTCCTCTAGCGCCAGCCTCGCCCAGTCCCCTCTCGGCTGCTCCGAGATACAAAGCCCAACCCGCCCATCTCTTTGCAAACCCTGAGAACTTCATTCCCCATGTTGAAACTCGTCGGTGGCGGTGGCGGGCAGCACTGGGCATGCTCAGTAGCGGGGACAGGTCTGGGAGGCAAGGAAGCCGCGTTTGAAGTCGCACGGCCCGGGTATCAGGAGGAGGCGGGTTGCGGGGGCCCCGGCTGGGGGTCCGCGGGGCTCTCGGATTCCGCGCCGGGAGCCGGTATGCTCCCGGCCGGCGCGGCGGGGCGGGCGCGCGGGGGGCAGAGCGCTAAGGAGCGGGGGGAGCCGGTGGGAGAAGGGGAGGAGCGCCGGGCTCGCCATCCCCCGGCGCCGGCTCTGCGGCTGCTGAATCGGAAACCGCAGGGAGGATCCGGGGAAATAAAGACGCCCGAGAATGACCTCCAGCGAGGCCGCCTGAGCCGGGGCCCGCGCGCCACCGCACCAGCCCCCGGCATGGGCGACCGGGGCGGGCGGCCGGAGCACTCGGCCACGCACGCCCCGGGGGCCCCCGCCGACGCCGGCGCTGCCGCCGTGAACGGGCTGCTGCACAACGGCTTCCACCCGCCGCCAGTCCAGCCGCCGCGCCTCTGCAGCCGGGGCCCCGCGGGCGGTGGCGACGCGGCGCCCCCGCGCCTCCCGCTCTTGCCGGAGCTGCAGCCGCAGCCACCGCCCCCTCAGCACGACTCCCCGGCCAAGAAATGCCGGCTGCGGAGGAGAATGGACTCTGGGAGAAAGAACAGGCCGCGTAAGTCCCATCGCGAGGGGAGCGCTGGCGCGAGGCAGGCGCATCCCGCGGGCCCAGCACCCGGGAGCGGCGGGGCAGGCACCGCAGCGCGCCCGGTGCGCCTCAGCGCCCGCTGTCGGGCAGTGTACGGAGGGGGCTCCCGGGACTGATTCTTTCCCCAGGGGCGCCAAGCACTAAAGATCGCAGCCTAAGCCTCACTCTTGTTTGCTTCGGTCTGTAGAATGGGCCGATTGAATGCGGATCCTGCGCTGCTCCTTCGGTCACGACTCTAAAAAAGGCTAGCGCATCGCCCGCCTCACTAATTTGTTGATGGGAAAATGCACGTGTGAGAACATTTCTCGGGGTGCAGGAGTAGGGGTAGAGCTGGAGGGACAGCCGGAGCCGTCCTCTCCCTTCTCCTTGCCCCTTTTCCTTCTCAGAGTTCGTCTTTCTGGGGTTAGCGCTCAGGCAGCCACCTTGTCCTTTGAATCGCAGAGTAGCCGCCAGTACCTCGGGTCTATTGGCAAGCGCCAGGCCTGGAGGCGTGGAGTTTGACAACCCCCCAAATCACAGCCTATTAAATGCTTTTTCTTCGCAGCCAATGAGAGGACCTGTTGGCCGCGACACACCCACTGATACCATGTGGGCCGGAACTATGTGGACCAATGAAAATTGGAGGTGGAGTTTTTTGTGTTTTTTTTTTTTTCCGGGAATTGGGGATGTAGAGTTGAGGGTTTCTAATGGTGTGTGTGGCGTAAAAAGCTGAAATGCGTAATTTCACAGTCTAAAGCTTGTATATGATATTAGTCTATAAAGAGTACCTTCCCCGCAGGACATTGTGAGATGTAAATTTGTAGATCGAGTTTACAACCGGTTTTTCCCATCTGAGCCGAACCTCATTCAACTGGTTACCTCTTTCTGGGTGTCTTTAATGAAGCTTATAAATGGCAAAAAGCAAAGTAAGTAGAATGCATCACTAATTAGTGATTGCATCCAACACCATTTGCATATGTCTGATACTGAGAAATTGCTAGTATAGGTTTTGGATATATCTGTAAAAACTTGGTATTTGGCAAACTTTTTTGTTTCTGTTTAGACTCTTAATTTTTCTGTGCCCAGTTAAAATCTCTGAGACTTTAGGAAGTATCGGTGTGGGATGTGACTCTGATACTTGTATTTTGTAGATCTGAAATGTTTAGATTGAAAGTTAGAAGTCTTGTCTGGAACTTTGAAGCCCCAGAGATTTGGCAATGGTTGTAAGGAGGACATCTACTTAGCACTTGAATTTGTATTTATTTTTGTTTTTGAGACTTGTTAGAAAATTACTTTCCTTATGGACTTAATATTGATTACTTATGATTTGTTAACCTGTTTTACTTCTTTCAAAACCACATTTTAGTTATTTCTCTGATCTATGTGTACAAATTGTATGACAGTTTGCAATGTAAATTGCTAAAATATATTGAAAGAGAACTATATTGAGTTTTTGGGTATTCCAGCTAGCTTAAATGGTCTATGAGAGCACAACACCTTTTTAAGTAATTTTTGAGGAATTTAAAGTACACTCTTAATAATAGATTGGAAGCATAGAAAAAACCATTTTGAGCCTTAATTTGAGCTTGCAAACCCACAGAGATTATTATCTTAGAATACAAGAAAATGTAACTTTATGCCTGTATGTTTGGTGTCAGAAATTAAAGTGGTTTGTATTTTTTACAAAAATAAAAACCTTAGTTATCTTAAATTCAGTGACCAGGACACTTACCTATAAACTTTTAAAAGGGATTCATCAAAGTGCGCCTGGGTGGCTCAGTTGGTTAAGCGACTGCCTTCAGCTCAGGTCACGATCCCGGGGTCCTGGGATCGAGCCCCACATCCGGCTCCCTGCTGTGGGGGTAGCTGCTTCTCCCTCTCCCTCTGCTGCTCCCCCTGCTAGTGCTCTCCTGCTCTATCGGTTCTGTCAAATAAATAAATAAGATCCTTAAAAAAAAAAAAGTAAAAGGGATTCATCCAAATCAACTTTTCATTATCCTATCATGTTTTCTGTTCTCAAATTTGAATGAACATTTCTGAAATAAATTTTACGTGTTCTGAGTCACATCTGCTGTATTCACTACCAAAATTCCTCAGTGAAAACTAGGTTTAATATCTTTACACCTTGCCTAGGTATCTTTTAGGTATCTTTTTATAAAAAAAGATAGTGCTCAATCAGTTTATATTTAGGTTCTCTAATCCACTTAGAGTTAAATATATCCCTATTTTCTAATGACTGATAGATTTTTTTTAAAGATTTAATTTATTTATTTGGCAGAGAGAGAGAGAGCACAAGCAGAGGGAACAGCAGAGAGGAAGAAGCAGGCTCCCCGCCAAGCAGGGAGCCCGATGCGGGGCTCCATCCCAGGACCCTGGGATCATGACCTGAGCTGAAGGCAGACGCTTAACCATCTGAGCCACCCAGGCATCCCTGACTGATAGATTTTATGTGAGCAACTATAACAAAGAGTTTTGGGTGCTTTAAATAAAATGTAAGAGTATGTTGGGGATTGAAGCATCAAAACTAGGCAAATAATTCCTACTTACCATTTTACAACATCAGACACCTGAGTCTACTACCTAAACCAGAGGTGTGTTAAAGACAGCCAGATCTCACTTCTCTCAGATAAGCATCTGGAATGCTGATGTGAGTAGGTGTGTTTCTGTTTGGTAATATCGAGCTTAGAGTGCAGTACATAAAATACTTGATGTTTAAAAACAATGAGTGGAATGAAACAAACAATTCAGTAGTTTCTAATTGTTTTAAAAATGAAATCTCAGTGCAGGGACTCTTTACAAGCTTGTAATCTAAACACCAGACCAGTGGCAGGTTGATTTTGCTAAAGCAGGAGAGAGGAATATTGTCCGCTGTTCATCGAAAAGTACTGTCACCTCACTACTTGTCCTTGGAAGGCTTTTCTAAGACTAACCGCTTCATCGAACTTCCTTCATTACCTGACTTCCCTCAGCTACTCAGCAGCTCTGTGACCTCAACCAAGTTACTAGCTCTCATCTTGAGATGCTGGAGTTGGCTAGGTGATCTTCAAGTGTGGTTTCTTGTACCTTTCAAATTCTCACACTTCACAGCTGATGAGGTCTTTCCACGTGACTTCTACACTAGTTATAGTTAAGCATTTAATTATGGTTTGGGTTTTTTGCCTTGTGCTGATTGTTTCATGTGTGTTATTTGTCTTATCTCCTCAATTAAGTTGGAAGTCTGATTATAGGTGATATAGTTCTTTTCTCTTATGCCTTGCTTCTTGGGGACATGAACACTTGATTGAGGTCACGGAGAAAAGGTACAAGTCACATCTCTACCTCACTGAGGTAGCCATGTCCATCCATAAGATAGACTTTGGCAAAAGTCCTGCAGTGGAATTTCCATAAAGTATCAACTGGGAGATTCCTTTGGCCTGTTTCTTGGTGCTTTGATTCTTCGAAGTACACGTAAGTAGCACCTTATGGAGTCAGCGCATTTCCCAAATATTTTGAAACATTCTAATAGTCCTAATAAAATGCTGTGAGGACTTAATGTGTTATAAATGGTGTAGCCATTCATACCCAGGAGGGCATGAGTTTGAAATGCAGCTGGATGGCCTGAGGCCGGTTATTTCACCTTCCTGCTTCAGTTCCAGTATGATGAGATGGAGATAATCATACTACCTCGCTGGGTTGACGTGAGGATTAAATGAGATAATGTATAATAAGAACTTAGATTCCTGCTTGGCACATAGCAGTTATTCAGCAAAGGCCAGCTGTCATCACCCACATACAGAATCCTGTCCACTGTTAATCCATAGAACAGGACAACAAAGCTGGCAGAGACAACCTCAGACTGACTTAGTTTAAAAAAAAAATACAGACTCAGAATAAGAAAGACCAAAATGTTTTATTTGATTAGCTGTAACACTTTTAGTCCTACAATGATTTTTTTTTTTTTACCCTTCCCCAATAAAAATAGTGGATAATACAAACATGTAGGAAAAAAAGCAGTTAAAAAGTACTCACAGTTTCATCACTCAGAGAAAACTATGGTACATGTTTAAAATGTACCATATTTTACAGGTAATTTTGGATCATACTAAGATAAGATTTTGATAACTTTTATTTAAAAATAAAATTTTAGCATAAGCATTTAGCAAACATCATTTTTAATGGTGTATTATAATCCCAATATTCCATTATATGGATATACCAGAATTTATTTAACCTTTCTCTCCTAGCTTTAGGCTGTAGCGAGGGTCTCTATATCATAAACATCGCTGCAGCAACAACTTCCTACATAACTCATTCTTAAGTTGTTTTTTGTATGTTTGGTTTTTAAAAATGTATTTATTTAGAGAGAGAAAGAGAGCGCACACGCATGGGCAAGCGGGAGGAGAGGGCAGGGAAGAGAGGGAGCGAGAGAGAATCTCAAGTCGACTCCCCGCTGAGCAGGAGCCTGGCTTGGGGCTCGATCTCACCACCCAGAGACCATGACCTGAGCGGAAAGCAAGAGTCCAATGCTCAACCGACTGAGCCACCTAGGAGCCCCTTAAGTTATTTTTGTTGAGATTGGCGAATACATTCTTTTTGGAGGTGGAACAGAAATGGCACAAGGTAGTATTTAGATGTTGCCTTGAAATACTGGATATTTTAGACCACAAGGACACTGTTAGATGAGCCACCCTAGTGGAGGGAGGAAAAAATGCCAAGGGGATTGTTGGAGTCACCGAACACTATGCTGCAGAAAGGCAAATATTTGGGCATCATCAGAAGGCTGGGTGATGAGTGCTGTCCTCTCCATTCCCTCTTCTGTTGTGCGGCAACAAGCAGGAATAAGGACTGGATCAGTGCTGGCAGCCTCCTGTGGGGTGGGGGTGGGAAGTTCTGGCTTCTCAAGTCATTTAGATAGAACACTACTAGCAGAAAATGGGTGAGAATTCATTATGCACAGAACATACTCATGGGTACAAACCGAAGAAACCGAAGTCTGTTACCAGTTTTAGCTAGCCACCGTTGTGAAAGTAAGAGGTGTCGATTTTCTAAATACTGGGGTATTTAGCTTTGGCATTTGGGCTTTCTACTACCTCTGAATCAGGCTAATTAGAAAAACCAGGATAAAAAGATAATAGAATTTTCTGGTTGTATCTGCATAGAATGTAGATATATGCGCTTTAAAACAACAACAACCATATTCAGTGCTTCTAGATGGATGGGAAGCATGCATATTCAAGAACAAAAGAGAAATGGAAAGCAAGGGCTCATTATACTATTGCTACTTTCTGGGACATGGTCAGATTCCCAAGTTTGTCAATGAAATTATGAGTTGTGCAATGCACATTTGGACTGAAGATTAAGAATTGAAGGCCTAGGGGCTCCTGGGTGGCTCTGTCATTAGGCGTCTGCCTTTGGCTCAGGTCGTGATCCCAGGGTCCTGGGGTCGAGCCCCGCATCGGGCTCCCTGCTCAGTGGGAAGCCTGATTCTCCCTCTGCCTGCCACTCCCCCTGCTTGTGCTCGCTCTCACATGTTCTTTCTCTCAAATAAATAAATAAAATATTTAAAATAAAAAAGAATTGAAGGCCCAAGTGTCCAGCATTGAAGAGGTTAAGTCAGGTATCAGGATCTTTTAGACACGTGAACACTTTTCCTCAAAAGACCAGTAAATGAATTTCAACATTAATGTGAAGCATATTTGTTTGGCACGGTAACCAAAGATGGAAAGAGTACTGTTAATTTTTAGCATGTGGGACGCTTACCAAGTGAATAAAACAAAAAGCCATCGTGGTTTTGGAAACAGAATTAGTAGGGACACAAAGGAGTCCTGGTTTTAACTGACAGGTTTGGGGTTTGGTTTGGTTTGGTTTTGTGATAGCCTGTTAAAACCTGTGTGGTTTTAATACAAATCAAATGCCATGAAAGTAAAAATAAGTCAAGGTTTGACTTCTATGATATTTAATTACATGTGTTTTAGCTTTAATTGGTAAGTCAGTATTCACCTTGGGATGGCAGTATTCTGATTCAGATATGGAAACTGTTCAGTGTACCAAATGTGGTGCACAGAATTTCTAAGTAGACCTCTTCTCTAGATAGTGCAGCTGTCAAGCTTGGTATCTCATTACTTAATTCATGCCATCTCGTAGATGCTTAGAGCTGGCTAATCGTGTGTGTGTGTGTGTGTGTGTGTGTTCGTATTCTCCGTCAATTCAAAGGGGTAAGGTAATGTTACTTTTAGCGGCTGTTCCATCAAAATAATGATCTGGACCTCTAGCAGATTTCTCTATAGTTTGGAAAGAGGATGGGAAAACTCCTGACAATAGTGAGTACTTAACAGTAGTCACTTTGATTGAGTAATCAGAGTAGCTGTTATTGAGCAACAGCTAAAGGCCTGTGTTTTTATGAAAGTATGCAAATTACCAACCCCACTCTCCATTTTCAGATGAGGAAAGAGAGGCTCAGAGAGATGAAGTATCCTGCCCTAAGACCTGTATTCAGTGAATGTCAGGGCCAAAATTCAGACCCAGGTCTAAGTCCATTGACAGCTAGCTGGCTGTTTTTTCTGCCACAATAAACCTATTATTTATGTCAGGAAAAGAAGTGTGTTCTGTAAAATTTTCGGAAGAGATAAGCGTATGCAGTCTGTACCTTTGGCAAAAAGCTGATCTGTGTGTCTGTGGAAGTAACAGTGGCCAGCATTACGGGGCACTTACTATGTGCAGACTCTGAGCTAAAGACTTTACATGGATTATCTGAACAAACACTCCTAGCACCCTATGAGATGGGTACTGCTGTGGACTTGTGTCCCTCAAAGCTCATGTATTGACTTCTAACCCCCAAGGTGATTGTGTTAGGAGGTAGGGCCTTTGGAAGGTGATTAGGTCATGAGGGTAGAGCCACTGGGATTAGTGTCCTTAGAAAAGAGACCTCAGAAAGCTAGCCGCCGCCCCTGCCCCTCCATCCCTGCTTCTGCCATGTGAGGTTACCACCAAAAGCCATCTAGGAGGCAGGCTCTCACCAGACACTGAATCCACCAGCACCTTGATCTTGGACTCCAGAACTGTGAGAAAGAAATTTCTGTTGTTTATAAGATACTCAGACAATGGTAAGACAGATCTTATCATGATCTTCCTTCTTCAGGTGAAGAAACTGAGGGAGGGCAGAAGGGCTCCGGGTAAAACCGTCAGAGTTCAGATTTTGACTCTGCTGGGCTAGACTCAGGACCGTAGAGGGCTCTCGGAAAGTGTGAGTAGTGTTCTGTAGTGGAAAGAGCTTTAGAGCCACCAGACCTAAATTTAGAGTCTCCCTGCACTGTGGGGGTTTTTTTTGTTTGGTATTTGTTTTTGTTTTTGTTTTTGTTTTTAAAGACTTATTTATTTATTTTAGATAGAGAAAGAGAGTGGGGGGAGAGGGGCAGAGAGTTTTAAGCAGACTCCGCACTGAGCGCAGAGCCCAACTCGGGGCTCCATCTCAGGACCCTGAGATCATGACCTGAGCCAAAACCAAGAGTTAGGTACTCACCTGACTGTGCCCCCCAGGTGCCCCAGCACTGTTTAATAACAGTGTAGCCTTAAGGTGAGATCCTCAACTTCTGGGACTATCTCTTGAATAGAGTTAATGGGGTCCATCTTACTAGTTGTGGGGACCAAATGTGGAAAATGTAGATAAGTGTAGAATAGAATGACTAGACCCTGGTGTGTGCACAGTAAAAGACATTTGGTTATTAACACTAGCAACTCTTAATAAAGGTCATTTAATATTAATATTATTGCTGTTATTTAGTCACAGAGACTTTCAAAACTTTGTGAAATCTCAGAATTTCCATCTTGCCCGGACTGAGACTGGGCCTGGGTTTCCGGGTATGTTCTAAACTGACCTAACATCACATCCTGTGTGGAAGCTCCCCTAACTCCCTCTGACGTTTCTAGAAGCAGGACACATGGCCTGTGTCACAATTCAATGACCTCATTGTCACTTTTCTTAAGTTGCCCCATTGCAACTCCTGAAATGGAGTACAGCATGCCCTGTCTGAGGGTAATGTTGGCAACTTTGTGACTAAGAAGACTGTCATTGATTTTACTGCTAATCTAGTGCCAGGACAAAGTGATTTTTAAAAAAGGAAGTTCCTTCCTTTGATCTTTACAGTTTGATACCTCAGCCCTTAGGTGAGGCAGATAATGCACGAAAGAGATGAGAAGGATTAGGAAAGTGAGCGCTTGGCCTTTGTAAAAGCTGCATGAATCGGACAAGGCTTCAGAATTCAGAACAGCTGCGTGGAGTTCTTAGGCCTTCTTTTTAACCTGCAGCCTAGCAAACTTTGTTCTGGCAGATGAGGAGATGGATATTTCTGGGCACTTGTTGCCTTTAAGACTAGCACATGAACCTTCTGGGGCACCTGGCCTTGACTCTATGCTGAATCGGGGCCACAGGGCCTTTGGCTTGCGCCTCTGGATAGTGTGAGCCTACCCGAACCTCTGGGAGCGGGGACCAGCCTGGACGGTGTTGGTTACTAGGAATCATCTGGGGCTTCTGGACAAACAACTCCTTTACAGCCTGAGGCAGGAGGTCCAGGAGTGAGAGAGGCAGGGGTGGACTTGTGTGACTTCAAACTTGATGTGGGTCAGCAGTGTGATGAGACTTCCGGCAGAATGTAAGCACTCAAATGTTAGCTATTATGGGTGGTGGTGTTAGATGCCCTTCCTTACACGTAGTCAAATCAGACTCCCATAACTTCTACCTTGACCATACATTTTGTCCAATCTCTCTTCTACATGACTGCTCACTAGATATTTAAAGACAGCTATTTTATCTTGACTTTTCCTTGGGGTCCCACCCTCTGAGAAACCAAGACCCACAGACTCACCTGCCAGACTCCATCATCCATGCGATTCAGCACTGGTTGTAATGGGTTGCCAACAGCATTAAAGCTTAGACAGGAGGATGGCCTCTTGGGGTTGTCATGAAGGGGATTAAGTAAGTACTGACCTGGGTGACCTTGAACACTGAGATTTAATAAGCCTATGGGTCCCACAGGCGCTAACCAGTTTTTATCCCTGCACTAGACTTTACATGTGATACTTGGCTTCACGTGATTCCAAGCTGGAGTGTAAACTGAAGCCAGTTACCTGGCTTGATTTTACTCAAATACTAAGGCATTTCCAAAGTCACTAAACTCTGTGTGTATGGATTAGAAGACGTGAACATAGTTGAGGCTGTCTGCTTACTATTCATACTTGCCCAACTACCAATGTTTGATGAAGAACATCTAAAGACATGCTGTGTATTTAGGGAAAGGAAGGTAGTATCTGTTTGGGCAAGGAGATACCACATCTTCTTATCTTTTATAGAAGGTTTTTACTACAAGGAAGTGGCCCAAATGTGATTTATTCTTTGGAGTGACTGCATAAAAGATCATCAACACTTTTTTTCTCAAAGATTTTAATTATTTATTTGAGAGAGAGAGCATGAATGGGGGAGAGGAGCAGAGAGAGATGGAGAAGCAGACTCCCCACTGACCAGGGAGCCCGACATGGCGCTCGATCCCAGGACCCTGTGATCACGACCTGAGCCGAAGGCAGATGCTTAACTGACTGAGCCACCCAGGTGCCCCTATCATCAACACTTTTATTTATTTATTTATTTATTTTTAAACATTTTATTTATTTTTGACAGAGAGAGAGAGAGCACAAGCATGGGAAGCAGCAGGCAGAGGGAGAGGAAGAAGCAAGCTCCCCGCTGAGCGGGGAGCCCGATGCGGGGCTCGATCCCAGGACCCTGGGATCACGACCTGAGCCGAAGGCAGACGCTTAACCATCTGAGCCACCCAGGCGCCCCTCATCAACACTTTTAAAGAGTGGTGAGGGGTATCATGAATAATTATGCCAGGACCACAGGCATAAAATGGGATTATCCGAGACAAACCACGAGGAGTCCCCTTGATGTGCTGGTGCTGGCTCCTACAGGCCCTGAGAGCTGGCCGTACACATTACTTTCTAACTGCATTCAATGTCCTTATGTCAGTAGCTTGAAATTGGCTACGGTGGGTGTATTTATACTGTGGAAATTAGTGAAGAGTAAAAATCAAGGCTTTATTTTTAGAGAGCCAGTTGCTAAACATTTACCAGTACGCCACTGACTAGAAAACAGGTCATGGGTCACGCAGAGGAAAGTCCCAGAGAACATCAGTAATATAAGCTGAATTATTAAGGCATTTGAGTCAGAAGGGGAGGAAAAGGCCAACGTGTCCTCTGCTAAGTAGGACAATGCCAGAAGATGGGGAGTTAGACAAAGGAGCTTCATTCTCAGGAAAGCAAGTTTCTACAAATATTTGAGGGCCCGCTATGATGTAAGGGTAGAATTTGGAATTGCACTGTTATCTGCCTCCCTTTCTGCCTCTTAAATTCCTACCCCAAATACAGTTGGGTTCAGTGCTGGATCACCCAGTAGGTAGGACAAGCAGGTGTTAATATACCAGCAATGCAGCAGGGGAACTAAGGAAAGGAGAAGAAAATAGTATACATGACTTTAGGTATACAGATATATATCCGTGCTGCACCGAAGTGTTAATCACAGGGAAATCGTAACTTTGGGCTTCTTTATGCTCATTTTATGATTCCCTATGTTTTTATTTTGGATGACTTGAATTGTTTTGAGCTGTATGTTCATCACACGTGGATTGGGAAACACCAACGTTTCTTCTGTAAATAGGTGTTAAGTCCGGCCCCGATGAGCCTTGCACCTATCTAGGGTGACTTAAAGTTAATTTACTGTTGGTGAAATGGCAGGGTGGAGTTGCTGGAGTATCTTCGTTTCATGTTTCTGGTGAGAGCGGGCGAGTTGAAATTTGTCCCAGCCAAGAGGGAAAGGAGCTTGGCATGTTTGTTTCCAAAAGCAGGATCTTTGGGCAAAAAAAGGGACTTCCCCAGTTCGATCCCATTTGTGTTTTACTCATGCTCCACTGTCCTCTCACTGTCTTGTAGGAATATTTGGAGAGTGTTGGGATTTTAAAGAAATCTTTTTATCTAGGAAAATTTCAAACGTTATATAAAACCAACGTGTATATCCAAGAAGTGCTAATCACTCATCGTTCAGCCTATCCATTCATGTCCTATCCTCTTTTATCTGTTACATCCAAACCTGCCCTTTCAAACTGGATGATTTGCAGCAAATCTCAGATATATCATTTCGATGGTAAATATTTTCATATGTATTTCTAAAAGGTAAGAACCCCTTTTAAAAACATAACCCTTATCTGTTAATTGCTGAAAAAAGTTAACAATGTGTTATTTTCAGTTGAACTATAATATTTTATGGTGCACAGTTAGAGGAATAAATTCAGTTATCTAACCACGGATAAAATTGTTGCATCCTGTTTGTTGCTAGGTAGATGAAAATTTGACATTGTGTTTCCTGGAAGGATTCAGTTTGCGGAGGTGGGGTAGATTTTGTTTGTTTGTTCTGCCAGTCCCTGTTATTGTTTGTTTATGATTAATTTTTAACCGTTTCTTCATGGTGTGAGACTTGAAACTTCATTCTTGTAATGCGCCCAAAAGGTGCTTGGGGATCACCCCAGACTCACTGGCTTAGAAGTGACTTGTGTCTCATCTCCTATGTAGTTTTTGTCTTGAGATTGAGAGTTTGAGAACACTATTAAAAGAATTCCACCCTTCTTTCCTCTGCAGCCACTCTGGTGAGAGCAGGCAAGCTAGCACTCATCCTGAACACACATAGGAAGTAGGACTGGGCTCAGGCTGGAGGCCTGGAGGGGCTGCATTCAAGGTTGAACCTCAGCTGGGGCACCTGGGTGGCTCAGTCGTTAAGCATCTGCCTTCGGCTCAGGTCATGATCCCAGGGTCCTGGGATCGAGCCCCGCATCGGGCTTCCTGCTCCGCGGGAAGCCTGCTTTTCCCTCTCCCACTCCCCCTGCTTGTATTCCTGCTCTTACTATCTCTGTCTCTGTCAAATAAATAAAATCTTTAAAAAAAAAAAGGTTGAACCTGGGGTTTAGAGGAGGTTCCCAGGAGGGGTATTGCTGAAATTTGTGCGGTTTGCCATTCCAGACAATCTTTAGACCGATGACGCTGCATTTCAAATTAATCACAAAAACAAAGAAAAAGATCCTGAATCTGTTTAGTATCACTCTTGTTTGTCAAGCATTCCTGGGGATCAAACCAGTTAAAACATCAGTGAGTTCTTACCTGTGTAACTGCCAGGACTGGCTTACTCTTGTCAGTATTAGGCGTTTTTCTGTTTTATGAAAAACGTGCTTCAGATGCATTCTATACATTTTTGTCTTCTTTGACAGAGTATTGAGTATCATGTGATATTGTCTAGTAATTTAGGGACCTTACTAATATCTGTTCTTATGCTGGGTTGTATGCTCCTTTGTTTTTTAGTCAGTGGATATTTGTTATGCATCAGCTACGTGAAGGATGGAACTTTTAAAAAGGGTCCAAATATTTCATTCAAAATTCTTCTTTAAAAATATTTTTGTCTATTTAAAAGCTGTCGTTAAAAAACATGTTGGAAACCACCTAACTACTGTTTCGGTGAGTTCCTTAACTTCTCATCCTCAGTTCTGTCATCTTTGCCTACCGCATTGGGTTAGGAGAATTAAATCAGATATTGCACGTAAAGCTCCTAGCGCAGAACTCGGCACATAGTAAACCCTTAATGTTAGTTGGAACAGAGCTGCTGCTGGATTAACCCATTTTTTTGTAGACCTTGGAATAAGCTTCTCCTGAATTCTTATAAGCAGACCACTGATTGGCAAATTGGTAGCTCTGAAGTCTTTTAAAAAGTTCGGCCCGTGCACATATGTCCACATAAAATTGCACAGGTTAATATTACCACTTGAGTACAAGCGTACCACACTCAATTGAATTTTAGGCAAGACTTAGTTTTTGCTTGGCAAATGCTCTCACTCTGGCATAGGTCAGTTATATAATAACAAGTAAATGAATAACCTGTCCAGTTTAGAGCTTTAGTGCTCACTCTAAAGTTTAGGTACTTTTGTTTGATTTTTATGTTTGTTACAAGCAAAAGGAGGAGTTGTTAGTTATTTCCAGTGTGAAACATTTTCAGTAAATGTTTTTGTGAAACATTTTCAGTAAATCTTTCCAAGTTACTGAATCAGTTTTGATTCCAGAAATCCCCGGATTGCAAGGAAAGCTGTTCAAAAAACAGTTAGAATTTGCACCTATTCTCTGTGAGTCAAACTTTTCTTCATATTGTGTAATCCAAACAAAGTACAAAAATAAATTGGATGCTGAAGTTTATGAGACTACAGCTATCGTCTATAAGTGACAACTGTCTAGCCTTTACAGTCATCAAAACAGCGTTGTTTCCATAGATGAACTTTACATTAAATGTGTAATGCGTTTTGTAAAGTAAACCAATGTAAAGATGTTGCTTTTATCTCTTTCATATGTGAGGTCCAGAGCTCAGATGTAATAAATTTCCACTGCTGAATTGTTTGGAAAATATTACCTTAATGATGGAGAAGGGCACTCTGTCCCCAAACTAAATGGCACCAGATAAATAAAATATTTTGGGGTGCCTGGGTGGCTCAGATGGTTAAGCGTCTGCCTTCGGCTCAGGTCATGATCCCAGGATTGAGTCCCACATTGGGTTCGAGTCCCACATTGGGTTCGAGTCCCGTATCGGGCTCCCTGCTCGGCGGGGAGCCTGCTTCTCCCTCTGCCTCTGCCTTTCTCTCTCGCTGTCTGTCATGAATAAATAAATAAAATCTTTAAAATATTTTGAATACTCATATTTTTAAAGTTGCATCCTCTTTTCCAACTGGATATTACATTTAGCTGTGCCTTTGATAAAAATTGTTATAGTAAAAGAAAACATTTATTACTAATGACAGTGATCGTCACTTCTGGAAACTTGCCAGCAATGAGCCAGAAGGCAGCTGAGAAACTGGAAGGAAGCAAACACTTATGAGCCACCCAAATCAGTGTTGGAAAGTAGATAAAATTGGAGATGCTTTTGCATTTTGCATTCAGAGTACTTCCTGTGCTCTCTCTGAGTCCATTTACTCTTACCAAAAGCACAGTTTTTAACAGACTTGATTTTCTGGTTTCTCTGCATTCATATCCAGCAGGTTTGGGATAGATATACCGCAGTAACATTGATAGCAGCAAGAAATTAACAGCATTAGCCCAAAAGCAAGACAGAGAAAGCTATAATAGAGACAAAAGAATACTCAAGTCATAGCAGCCTGGGAGGCACAGATTCATGTGGTTCCTGAAGGCATCAGTCTATAATGGGCACAAAAATTGATTCTCATATGCCCGTCAGTAATCAGGAAGAGTTAAAATTTTTTTACTGTTTATTTTCTTTAAAAATATGGGAAAGTGGGTCATGCATTTTAGAAAGATTTTCTTCAAGAACAATTATAACTTGGCATTTATATTTTATTTATTTTTTAAAAGATTTTACTTATTTATGTGTGAGAGAGAGAGAGAGCACAAGCAGGGAGGGAGGGGCAGAAGGAGAGGGAGAAACAGGTTCCCTGCCGAGTAGGGAGCCCGATGCGGGACTCGATCCCAGGACCCCGGGATCATGACCTGAGCTGAAGGCAGTCATTTAACTGACTGAGCCACTCAGGCACCCCAATTTGGCATTTATATTTTAAAAGTTATCTATAAAATGAAGATATTAGGCCAGAGCTTCATATATGTATAAAATCTGCTTTAAGATATAATTCACATGCAATTCACCCATTTAAAGTGTGCAATTAGGTGGTTTGTAGCGTATTCACAGAGTGCAACCATTACCACAGTCAGTTTTAGAACCATAGCCCCCCACCCCGAAAACTTATTGGCGGTCACTCCTTTTTGCCCCACAACTCCCAATACCAGGCAACCACTAATATTTCCGCCTCTTACAGATTTACCTATGGTAGACATTTCATATATTGGAGTCATACAGTAGGTGGCCTCTTGTGATTGGTTCCTTTCACTTAGCATAGTGTTTTCAACGTTCATCTATGTCTTAGTGCATATCAGTATTTCATTCCTTTTTATTGCCGAATAATACTTCATTGAATGGAGACAGCATAGGTTATCGATCCATTCATCAGTTGGTGGACATTCAGGTTGTTTCCACTTTCTGGCTATTATGAGTAATGCTGCTATGAACATTCACGTACAACTTTTTATGTGGACATGTGTCCATTTCTCTTGGGTGTGTACCTGAGAGTGGACTTGCTAAATCATATATTAGCTTATGTTTAACCTCCTGCAGAACTGTCAGACTGTTTTCCAAAGTGACTGCACTATTTTATATTCCCACCAACAGTGTAAGGGGTTCCCAATTTCTCCACATCCTCACCAACACTTGGCATTTTCCATTTTTTAAATTATAGCCACTCTAGTGGGTTCAAAGTGGTATCTCATTGTGATTTTGTTGCGCATTTCCCTCAAAGTGCTCTTATGTCCCTCCAACACTCACATCCTATGGTTTTAAACTTTTTTGTAGGTTTGAGTGTCATCTCCAGTTTAATGATAAGGTTCTTGAATGGCTAGGAAGTCTTAGGCTTAACTTTCTGATGGTTATTGTGCCTAAGAGGGAACCCTGCTTAGAGCTGCCATTCGTAAATAGTAAAGGATTGTTTTAAATGGTGTCTGGTCCTAAGACAATGTGGATTTCACTCATAACAGAGTTTTCACTCTTTCCTGATTGTTCTTGATTAACGATCAGTCCTTGCAGACTGGAATGTAAGTGCCAAAGGGGCCAGTTCACGGCCGTATCCTGGCTCTGTGTCACAGTGCCTCTCACTGTCATAAATATCTGTTCATGAATCAGTTTATCCATCAGCATGTAGTTGTTCTCAGATTATTTGAAGAGGGGCTTGTGATCTTTCTTTCAGCTTGTAATGCCATGTGAGCAGTTGGCGTATCTTTCCTCAGTCCCCACTCAGCTCGACTTTAAAGATTTGCCAGACTTTCACAGTCAAGCTAAAGTGCATGAACAAAGCCCATTTCTGGTAAACCTGTTGTTCCGCCTGGTGGTGCCACCTAGCCCTGCAGTTCTCCCTGAAGCCTCCAATTAACCACTCCCTGGTATTAAATTGTCAGTAGCATCCCTGGAGTAAGTACGTATGCTCTGGTGGCTTATCAAGACAGAAAGCTAAACCTCTTGGTGGTTTAAACTGGGATTTATTTAAGCAGGTAATGAGATTGCCATCTTGAGCTTCAGTGCAGGGCATTAGATAGCTGGAGGAACCATTCCTGAGTGGACGCTCTGGTTAGTTCTGGGTTCTGAAGTGATCACATTGGAAATAATCACACAGGGCCACTGTACTCTTGTCCCTTGGTACATCTCTACAGGATCTTCTTTTTAGTCAAGGGACTATATTTCTGATGACGAAGGTGACATTATTAAAGCCGAGGACCACATGCAAGATTGATACCTCCTGTTGCCTCTATATGGGGCAGAACAGACAGCTTCTTGGTGAGAAATAGGGACAATGACCTTAACTGTCTGTAGTTGCCCCCCCCCCTTCCTTAGCTTGACAGTGTGACTGCGGACTGGGACACAGTTTTCATTTGCCTATCATTTCCCCTCCTTAGGACCTAGGACAGAAGTCCAGGGCTTGACTGTGAGGATGACAGGAACAGAATGAGCTCAGTGGTCACTAGAGTGACATCCCTCCTTCTGCTCTGATTTTCTCTCGTAAGGGTGGCAGGGAGAGGCTCCAGGACCTTGGGAAAGAAACCATGCCTCACTGAGCTGCTCAGGGACTTGAGGAAGACGCTCAAGGAAAAGTGTTTTTCACCTCATGGGTTTGACATTTTGGATCCCCTCATCTGTAGCTTCATCTTGCCCCTGCTTCCTCCTGGCCCAGGTTCAAGCTAAGAATACATGTATGGGTAACACCAGAATGGCGCCCTGCAAGACCTGTTGTTGTTTTTTTTTTCTCTCTCTCTCAAATCTTAAGCTAAAAAAGAAGTAACACAGCTTTTATGTTGGTGTTTCTGTTTGTTGTTCAGATTTCATGTGGTTGTCTGTATCAAGGTCGGCCACATGGGTTGCAAATCAAAGAACATCTGCCTGCCTGACCTAAATACACCAGTACTGTGTCATGAGCTAACTTCTTTACTGAGGAATGCGTGGTTACCTTTAACACGGGGTCACTGGGAGAGAGAAGCACATTGACGAAACTTAATCATATGTGGAACGTTTCTAAACCCATGAGCATGGGTTTAGTCTTGGGTGGATGATACCTGGAAATTCAAAAGCTGTGTTTAAAATTTAAAAATCACCTGCGGCTCTCATGGTATAAATTGTCCATTAATAATTTCATTAACAAGCAATTAGATGTGTTCAGGTCCCTTTGGGGAATGGGAACGTCTGCCAGGTCATTGCCAGGCACTACCCTGTGGCCCGCCTCAGAGCTCCCTCACAGTTAAAAGCAAGAGCAACCCATTCAAACTCGGATTTCTCACTTTTAAGTTGTGCTCTAGCTTCTTACAGCATTCGTTTTGATTCAACTAGAACAGCAGTTTTGAACTTGACCAGTGAGAATTACAGCCGCCCCCCGCCCCCACCCCCTGGAAAACATTTTCCATTTTCTCCAGTCCCGCTGCATCCCAGTCTCCAGGCCATGGCCTGGGAGCCCATATTTTTAACAAGTACCTTCAGCAGTTTTTATAATGAGGCAAAATTGAGAAAGCATGTGGTTGAATATAGCTTGTCCTTTTTAAAAAATAAAGATCATTAAAACTTGGACTTTAAATTTAGTTGCAACTAAATACTCAAATTGAAGTTGCTTTAAGGAAATACAATTGTAAACAAACCATAGCTACCCAGTTCAAATTGCAAATGCAAAGCAGACTGCAGTCCGGTGTCTTGTCAGTTCCAACCTGTGACTAGGTGAGGCGCAGAATGTGAACAGAGGCGAACTGCCTGGACCCCCAGCGCTCGGCCTTGATGTGCTCCTTCCTCCCTACGAAATTCAAAGCTATAGCTTTTAACTCTGTTGGTATAAAGACGAATGTGCTAATAGGACATATTACAACATTGTCTTTGACCTGAAAGTTTCTATGTTTTCTTCTAATTTTAAAAGAAATTACAGTATCTTCACCAGTGCCCAAAAAGGTCACAGGCCCTAAGCACTGAGTCTGTTGCGTGTAGCCGAGCGGAACTGGTGAAATCCGGGCGTTAGTTCTGGGGGCTGCTGTGATGATATTTCTGCCGGCCTCAGAACTCCTGAAAGGAATCCTCACTATTCGCTTTTTCTCTCTCATATATGAGAATATGATCAGCCTTTTTGTTCCCATCCCAGTCCGCATGAGAGGGAAAAAGCTGACGGGATCCAGAGGCTATGAGTGGCAGGAGGGTTATTGTCACACGGGGATGTGTGGCCTTTCCCACACCGATCCTTTCCCGCAAACGTACCTCTGCCCCTGTAAGTGCGTCTTGAATGGCCAAGTTTAACCTACAAGGTTAGTGCAGGAGGGTAAGTCAGGACTCTTCCTACCCTCAATTCCCACCTGTCAGGTGTCTAACCGATGAAACAACTTTGTCCTTGGGGGTCAGGCGTGCCTTGTCATTGATAGCTTGTGTCTAGTGGATTTCAATAAGGGCTTGACACGGGCAGGGTGTTGCTTAAGCAGGGAAGGGGATGTGGGGCTGGGGAATGCAGGCACACTGGTTCCCGTGGGCAGGACAGCAGGTCTGAGGTCAGCTCCCTGAAACAAAGGTAAAATAATTTCTTTTTCTTTTGCATCATTACAGTGAAGTTTTTGAGAATTCAAAAATAACTCTGATTATTGGGCACCTGGGTGGCCCAGTCAGTTAGGCATCTGACCGGCTCAGGTCATAATCTCAGGGTCCTGGGATCGAGCTCGGAGCCCTGCGTTGGCCTCCCTGCTCAGCAGGAGTCTGCTTCTTGCCCTCTTCCCCAGCCTTTCTCCCCCTCCCCCCTGCTCGTGCTCTCTCTCTCTCTCTCAAATAAATAAATAAAATCTTTATACATAAATAAATAAATAAAATAACTTTGATTATGAAGATTAAATGTGTTATTGTAAGCAATTGAAAAGCATCATCAGAAAAGCCAGAAGGAGAAAAAAATTACCCTAATCCACGACTCAGAGATAACAGCTATTAACATTTCCGCCTAAAGTTTCTAGTCTTGTTTTCCATGCACAAATAGCTATTTAATTTTTATACAAAATTGTAATCATGTACAGTGTACCATTGAACCACCTGCCCTTTTCACCTAACAACATATAATGAACATTCTCCTCACATCATTAAATGCCATCCTACAAAATGATTTTAATGGTGGTATTTTGTTCCTTTGTGTTAATGGGTGATCATTTATTTAGTTTATTTAACCCACTCTGTATGTTTGGACAATAATTAATTTTCTCACTCACGGTAGTAAAAGTTCAGTGATTTTTTTTTTAAGATAAATTTTTGAATGCATGCATAATTATTTCTTTAGGGTACAGTGGAACTGATACATTAAAGAATATAGGAGGAATCTGGAGCTTTTTAACAGGTATTTTCCAAAAAGCCCATGTCTCCATTCCCACCAGTGCTCTGTAAGTGCTTGTGTCCTTGTCCCCTTGCCAACACTGGGGATTGCCATGTGACTAAAATGCAAACAAAGGGAACCTGGTGTGCGTTAATTTGAAAGAGGATGACTCAAGTTTCTTCGCATAGAATATTTAATGTTTAGCAGATTGCTCTGTGTGCAATAATTATGGGTTCCTCTACAGTGTTACCGAAACCCTTTTATTAAATTTTACATTTACCACTTTCTTCAAGGTCTTTAAATAGCTCTTAGGTTTTCAGCTTTTATGTTTTACGCAGTTAAAAGTATGGTTTTGGAGGGCTGTGTGTGTTGAGGATGATGGGATGTGAGAAGTAGAACCTTGGTGATCGGTGAGCCCACTTCCAGCTTACAGCTTAGTCAATGGCTCAAGGAAGAAACTTGCCCACGACCATCCTGTCTGTCCGGGTGCTGTCACTGCAAGTGACAAGCTACTCAACTCAGACAAGCCTTGCAAAATGGGGAGCTTACTGGCTCATGAAACTGAAAATGGGTCTAAACTACTAGGACTGACCTTGGGCAATCCTTGATCTTTCTGAGCCATAATTTTCTTATCTGTAAACAGGATGTTGGACTTGACCTAAGGTCCCTTTCACCTCTTAAAGTTAAATGTTTCTATGAATATATTAGCAAAGACTGCATTATACTACCAGCTAAATTTAGACATGGTGAAGGGAAGACTAGACCTCAGAGAACTTTTTTTTTTTTTTAAGATTTTATTTATTTATTTGACAGAGAGACAGCGAGAGAGGGAACACAAGCAGGGGGAGTGGGAAAGGGAGAAGCAGGCTTCCCGCCGAGCAGGGACCCCGATGCAGGGCTCGATCCCAGGACCCTGAGATCATGACCTGAGCCGAAGGCAGTCGCTTAACCAACTGAGCCACGCAGGTGCCCCAAGAACTAATTTTTTAAGAAATACAATTCTATTACACACTCAGATCTAAGTTAACAAAGTTTGGGTTTTTTTAACATGTAGAGGTCCTTAGGCAACTTCAACATAATAGTATTCATGTAGCGTAAAAACATCAGTGCTTTTTTTTTTTTAATTTTATTTATTTATTTGAGAGCGAGTGCACGCACGAGCAGGGTGGAAGGGCAGAGGAAGAAGCAGGCTCCCTGTTCAGTGGGGAGCCCAACACAAGGCTCGATCCCAGGATCCCAGGACCCCAGCATCATGACCTGAGCCGAAGGCAGACAGACACTTAACCGACTGAGCCACCCAGGGGCCCCAAAATATCAGTGCTTTAAAAGTCTTTTTTTTCCTATTGATTATACAAACCTAAAATATCTTTTCTACCCATTAGTTAGCTCAACAAATCTATTTGTGGGGCACCTGGGTGGCTCAGTCCATTAAGTGCCCAACTCTTGATTTCAGCTCAGGTCATATCTCAGGGTCCTGGGATCGAGCCCCAAGTTCGGCTCTAGGCTAAGCACAGAGTCTGCTTGTCCCTCTCCCCCTGCTCCTCCCCCCACTTGCACGCTCTCTCAAATAAATAAATAAAATCTTTAAAAAAAATCTATTCGCAAGTAGTGGGAAAAGAAATTCAATCCCACTGTTCCCCATTCACAATTATTTCAACAAATTCCAGCTTGGTGGAACCTCGAGAGATATGTTAAACTGGGCAGGACAGCAACTGCTTGGTGAGTCAGACCTGTGCCCAAAGGCGCTAATCTTACACACAGGAAGAAATACTAGTATTAGTGAACTTTGCCTCACCAGGAACACCTTAAAGCTCTGACTGGTTGTTCAAGAGGAGGTAGATTTTCTACTGTCAGGCTCCCTTAGCCCTTTAAAATTATTTCTTTGGTAGGAAATCTTTTCTGCATTGTGGTTGTTGGGGGTTCTTTTTGGTCTTTGCTCATTGATGCTATTTGGAGTTCACTGTGTAACCCTTGAAATTTACTGCAGGAAGCATGGGTGCCTCTCAGAGACTATTCTAGTGTTCCAGAAAGGTCTTTAAGAAACAGGCTTTGTTTTAAAGCCATCGACTACCAAAAAAATAAATAAAAAATAAAGCCATCGACTACCAATAAAAATTTAAATATCTCCATCACAGCATTTGGAATACAGATTCATTTCACGGTTTTAAATTACTACTAGATAGCCAATCCTGGTTTGTGTTTGGAAAAATTTTTAGACAGAAATACATGCAACAGGACCTACATATCTTTTTATTAATGCTCAGCTACCTCATGTTTATCAGCGATACTGGAAGTCCCTGGATCCCCAGATCCCTGGATCTGGTCCTGCAGGAGAGGGAGGGTTCCAGGGGAAAAAATACCCAGATTTTGATGGAGGGTATATTACTCAGGATAGGCAAATCATCTGCATAACAACCGTCAAATCTCAGTTCCTTAAAACAACAAAGGTTTATTTCTCATTCACACTATAAACCCATTGAGGGGGTGGCTGGGGGCTCCATTCTGGCTCATCCTCGCTCTGACACAGATGACCCAGATGATGCCAAGTCATTATCTTGGATTTTGCTGTTCATGGTAACAGAGAAAGAGTTCCGAAGGGTCTCACCCCAGCCGTAAGTGCTCTTGCCTGGAAGTGACATACACCGTGTCCATGTACATTCACTGACTGGATTAGGCATGTTGCCCAGCTCAATTATAAAATGGCCAGGAGCCGCAGTCTGACCCCATGGGCTGGCAGGAAGAGAACCAGAAATATTTGGCCAGCAGCACTAGTGACTACCACCGTTTACTCTTCTGATTACCAGGTAATTGCCTTGCTCTCCCAACTGCAGGCGAAATATAGGCATTCCCATCCCAAAGTAGACAGCCCCAAAGCCTCACCCAGTCATGGCATCTGGATGATGTGCAGGGGGATCTAAATTAGGGGGTGATACAAAGTGGTTTCGACATCAACTCTGGATGTATGTCCTCTTGAGCTAGAGACTTCTGAACTAAAAGAGGGCAATTACCTGCTGTGTCCCCTCCCCAACATCATATATTAATAAATAATGGTGAAAGAAAGATTGGAAAACCCAGTATACATTCCTATTCAGAAAGGAGGTGGATGGGAGACCTCCATTCATTGGTCCTTAGTCGTTCTAAAGTGCTGAAGCAATTCTGAAATCCATCTGGGCTCCCTGACTTATAGGTAGAGGATGTTTCTTTGGGGTCTTGATTGTTCTTTCGGAAAGGGGCTCCCCAATCCATTGCTCTCTTCAGGCCTTGGTTTTTTCCAATAACCTCCTGGATCACAACTAAGGTGAGACTGAAGACTATGTCCTTTGTAGGAGCTGAGCCGCTTTCTCAGCTGACTTTAGAGGGTTAGGGGCTCAGGCATTCTCTGGCAGTACAACTCTTTTCAAAGAGAAATAAGTTTCCTATCTAACTCTAGTTTATTTCCATATGCCAAGCCCTCAGTCCTTGGCATACTTATGTTCACTGGATGCCTTTGTAGTTTTGCTTCCAACATTTCTTTATTGACTTAATTGATGATACTTTGAATCTGTCAGCCTTTGGTGGGGAAGCCACACCTCTGGTCTCTTTTTCCCTGAGGTATTCTAATTGAAAGAATTAACTAAGAAGCCAAGACCTTAACTGCATCTTTACTTGGAGACTTTGTAACCCTGTCAAAGTATTTTTTTTTTAAGATTTTTTTATTTATTTGAGAGAGAGAATGAGATAGAGAGAGCATGAGAGGGGGGAGGGTCAAAGGGAGAAGCAGACTCCCGCTGAGCAGGGAGCCCGATGTGGGACTCGATCCCGGGACTCCAGGATCATGACCTGAGCCGAAGGCAGTCGCTTAACCAACTGAGCCACCCAGGCGCCCCCCTTTCAAAGTATTAAGAGAGAGTGTGATAACCTATTCTCTTCCTTTGAACCTCACCCCACAGCTAAGTGCTAATTGTCCTCTCTCATGCAAAGCCTTTCTCCTTTCTCATTTTTCATCGTTTATCTGTTGGGGAAGAGAAGCAGCTACTTTTTCCAACCCTGCAAGTCTGACTTGATGGACCCTATTCCCTCTTTTTGTTTGTAAACGAGTCAGTTACTTTCTGGGTGCACTTTTTTTTTTTAATGGTAAATTCCTTTTTATTTTTTTAATTTAAATTCAATTAATTAACATATAGTGTATTGTTAATTTCAGAGGTAGAGTTCAGTGATTCATCAGTTGCATATAACACCCAGTGTTCGTTACATCATGTGCCCTCCTTAATGCCCATCCCCCAGTTACCCCATCCCCCGACCCCCCTCCCCTCCAGCAATCCTCAGTTTGTTTCTGGGTGCACCTTTTAAAATGCAGCCAACAGGGTGCCTGGCTGGCTCCGTCAGTAGCGCATGCAACCCTTGATCTCAGGGTTATAAGTTCAAGCCCCAAGTCAAGTGTGGAGCCTACTTTTACAAAAATAAATAAATAAATAAAAATTAAAAAATAAAATGCAGCCGACGGTAACCAACACATGCTACTAACATTTGACTTTCAGTCTCTTCCACAGTATCTACTAATTCTTTAGGTATGTTATCTGCCTTTCAAGTCATCATAACATGATGATTTTACCAAATGCTTTGCCAGCCTCCAAAATCCGTTTCCTCCCTCCCGGCTGCCCGACCTTTTTTGTTGGCTTCGGGTCTGCTGCAGTAACAGATGATACCCAAGTCTGGGTGGTTTAAAGAACAAAGGTTCATTTCGTGCTCATGCTGTATGTACATTGAAGACCGGCTACGTCCTCACTCCAGGACCTAAGCTGACAGGTCAGCCAACATCTGGAATGTTCCCGTTGCTCTGGGAAAGCGCTGGAGGGTCTCATGCCTGTAATTAAATGTTCTGGCCTGGGAGTGACAACCTATATGTCATTGGTTCACCATTAAAGCGGTTTTCCTTCAGCATTTTTGGGCTCCATCTATCTTGAGACATATAAATCTAGCTGTTCTCATAGCTATATCGTATTCCATCCTGTAAGTATATTACATTTTATTTACATATTGATGGATGTCTACATTGTTACCAGTTTTTCATTGTTAAAAAAAATTTTTTTTAAAGATTTTATTTATTTATTCGTAAGAGACAGAGAGCGAGAGAGGCAGAGGGAGAAGCAGGCTCCCAAGGAGCAGAGAGCCCGATGCGGGACTTGATCCCAGGACCCTGGGATCATGACCTGAGCTGAAGGCAGACGCTTAACCATCTGAGCCACCCAGGCACCCTCATTGTTAAAAATTACCGCAATGAACATCTTTGTGTATGTTTCCTGGTGCACCTGTGCCAGAATTTCTTTGGAAAATAGTTCCTTTTGCTCTTCATTATTACGATGATTCTTTATAATATGCTAAGAGAAGGTGGACCTAAAGTCCACTACTTATCTGTAGCACCTTGTTTGATAAATGTTGGCTTCTCATTTATACACACCTCACTATGGTAGAAACCATCTTGAATGAGTAAATCAGTTGTTTGTGAAAATCTTCTTGTGCACTTTAAGCCTTGTCTCCTGCTGAACATCTTTGAGGAATATTCTAGAAATTCGTAAAAAATGACATCTGGTTGAAGAAGGAGTAGAGGGTGAATGCAGACATTCTGTATCTAGAACCAGCATCACTCCTGGCAAACACAGAACAGACTCTTATCAGTGGTTCAGCTGCATTTATCAACGCATTTGGATATTCTGGATTAAAGAAGACATGAGTCATGGATGATAGCTGCACTGGGATGTTCTTCCTTCCCCTTGTCTTTTATCTCCATCCATGGCTTATGGTTAGGAAGTGTAAGATTTGGGTACACCTTGATATCAGGAAGATGAATAAAACTGCATTCAAAAATCTGATAGTTTCTATAAAAGCATTAAAATGTGAATAGAAGAGCATTTATTTTTTTCATGAGGGTAAGAAAGGAACATAGGTAAGTGAAAGCAGTTTCTATTGCCATTTAAACTAATGTAGTGTTCCGATCTTTATTCCCTTTTACCTTAAGCAAAACTGCTGATATAACTGAATTTTCAGAACTCTACACTTTTTCCCACTGTTTTGTGAGTTGCCAACAATAGCTTTGAAATGAGCAGGAGGTGAAGCAGGAAAGACAGCAGGATTTTAAATAACTTATGAAATGTTTAGGTGTCCCCTGTCATGTTTTTAAAAGTGAGAACGCTTTGTAGTCGCTCGTACTTACCAATAGCCAACCAAATAAAAAGCCACGGAGGGACTCTTCATTTCCAAGGGCTGGTGACAGCTGTGGCTGGGTGAATAGTAGATTTCGACTACAGAACTAGATTATTTTCTGGGTTTCACACAGCTTGTTCTGTCCATTCTGTGCTGGGATGTCTCCTGTTTTCCATTGTCACTGAATTCCTCTTTTGTTTGTTTATTTATTTATTTATTTAATTTATTTATTTTACTTCTGCGTGTACTGAGTGATTTGAGTGTAGACATTTCTCCATCCCCTCCCCTAATTTCTAGCCTCCACTCATACAGCCTGTCCATCCTACCACCTGCTAAAGATATTAACAGCCTGGAGGGATAGGCTTCTCTATCTTTCAGCAAGCTCATGTAATCATAAACATAGGGTTCTCCCTTCTACCTGCTTTCCTTCTTTCCTGCCTGCCTTCCCTCCTCTTTTTTTTTTTTCAAACCAAAAAGGGTAAATAAATTATTTGCACTTCTTGGCATCTTTTACTTTTCTCATTAACAGAAGCTTAGGGCTATCAGGCAACTGATACAGATCTCATTCATTCTTTTCAATGTGTGCCCAGTATTCCATGGTTTGGAAACAATAAACTTTGTTGAACAGTTTTCCTGTTACAGGGCATGCACTTTGTTTTCAGGTTTTTGTTTTTGTGTTGGCGGTTTTTTTTTTTTTTTTAAGTTTTTATTCATTTAAGTAATCTCTACACCCAGTGTGGGTCTGGAACTCATGAATCAAGAGTCACAAGGTCTTCTGACTAAGCCAGCCAGGTGCCCCTGTTTTTGTTTTTTTTTTAATTTGGCCGCTGTAAATGGTGCTGCAATGAACATTCTTTTTTTTTCTTTTTTATTTAAATTCAATTTAGTTAACATATAGTGTATTATTAGTTCCAGGGATAGAGTTTAGTGATTCGTTAGTTGCATATAACACCCAGTGTTCATTACGTCAAGTGCCCTCCTTTAATGCTTATCACCCAGTTACCCCATCCCCCCACCCACCATCCCCTCCAGCAAACCCTCAGTTTGTTCCCTATAGTTAAGAGTCTCTTGTGGTTTGCCTCCCTCTCTGCTTTTATCTTATTTTATTTTTCCTTCCCTTCCCCTATGTTCATCTGTTTTGTTTCTTAAATTCCACATATGAGTGAAATCATGGTATTTGTCTTTCTCTGACTTATTTCGCTTAGCATAATACCCTCTAGTTCCATTCATGCCGTTGCAAATGGCAAGATTTCATTCTGATGGCTGAGTAATATTCCAGTGTGTGTGTGTGTGTGTATATATTCATACACACACACACACACACACATATATATACACATCTATATATATATACACACCACATCTTCTTTATCCATTCATCTGTCGATGGACATCTGGGCTCTCTCCATATTTTGGCGGTTATGAAATTGCTGCTATAAACATTGGGGTGCATGTGCTCATTTTAATCACTGTGTTTTTATCCTTTGGATAAATACCTAGTAGTGCAATTGCTGGGTCGTATGCAATGAACATTCTTATACCTATCCTCAAATACTGGTGCTTTTTAAATATGGTCCAGGAGAGGGATTAGCTGAGTTAAAAATGTATGTGTACTTTTCATTTTAAGAGGTGTTGCTAGAGTTCTTCCAAATGGTTAGCCTAGCAATGTTCCAGAATACCCTTCCCCCATCCTGTCCAGTAGTAGGTATCTTTCCTACAATGATAAGAATGGATTATACCTGCAACACTGATTGCATAGCCCAGGCACCTGTTGACATGCCATAAAGTATTTCAGTGGAGATTAAAACTAGGGCTCTGGTCAGCCTACATGATTGGGGGTGGTTGTGATTTTTTTTCTACTTCTGAAAGAATCCGTAGAAGTTTATAGTAGGGAGAGAAGTGGAGTCCATTCTACTGCAATCCATTACTTTCACAGATAAGGGAATTGCGATCCAGAGAGGTGGAGGGAGTGACCGTGAGCTGGTTACCGACTGCTGTTTATGGAAAGCAGCTGTGAATCCTGATTTGAGGTTTGACCTATTAGCTACACCATGGGCCATGCTGACTGTGAGTTTTAGAGAAGGGACCAAGAAATGTCATCTGTGAGTTGAACTGACTGGTAGGGGTGAACTATTTCCAGTTTTCTATTATCTCCTGCTAGGACAAGCAAACTTCCCAACCTGCCCTGGGCTGTGTGGGATTTGCTTTGCCATCCTCCACAATTATAATAGGACATTTGTGACCTTGGTCTTGTTAGTGGAATCTGCTGCTCTTAATCTTTTGGGGGTTTGGCGCTTTATTTTTCTGTATTTGTTCAGAGTTAGTGCTTCCAAGGGTGGAGCTGCTGGCTTGGATTACAGCTCAAAGGACAGCAGTGAAGCGCTGGAGGAAACATTGCACACACAGGGATGGCTTCCCGCTCCGTACCTCTCCCCCCGCCCTCCCCAACTTCCCGATGGAGAGGGCCGAACAGGAGACTAGCCCAGAAAAAAAACTGGAGGTCTGGAGGTCTCCCTCATGTTCCTGGCCATGTAATCTCAGGGTGGGACAATGCACAACTTGACTAGGGCTTATATGGATATTCTCCAGGGCTGAATAAAATAAACTTCTTGTTATTATGTTGAGTGAAATAAGTCAAACAGAGAAAGACATGTATCATATGACCTCACTGATATGAGGAATTCTTAATCGCAGGAAACAAACTGAGTGTTGTTGGAGTGGGGGGTGGGGTGGGAGGGATGGGGTGACTGGGTGATAGACACTGAGGAGGGTATGTGCTCTGGTAAGCGCTGCGAATTGTGCAAGACTGTTGAATCTCAGATCTGTACCTCTGAAACAAATAATGCAATATATGTTAAGAAAAAAAAAAAAGAAGAAGAAGAAGAAGAAGCTAGCGGGAGGGGAAGAATGAAGTGGGGGAAATCAGAGGGGTAGACAAACCATGAGAAACGATGGACTCTGAAAAACAAACTGAGGGTTCTAGAGGGGAGGGGGGTGGGAGGATGGGTTAGCCTGGTGGTGGGTATGGAGGAGGGCACATTCTGCATGGAGCACTGGGTGTTGTGCACAAACAATGAATCATGGAACACTTCATCTAAAACTAATGTTGTAATGTATGGGGATTAACATAAGAATAAAATAAATAAATAAATAAATAAATAAATAAATAAATAAATAAATAAATAAATAAAAATAAACTTCTTGAAAGAAGTCATTTGAGCTCCCTGTATCTTTAAACTCAGCTTTAATATTACAGTTTCAGATTTAGCCCGTGGAGTCTGCCGAGGGAAATGAAAAGGGAGCCCCCAGATTTTGCAGTCTCATTTGGGTCTGCTCAGTGTTCACTGCAGAGCATCTGACAGCACAACATTAACTTTCCAGGTCGCCTCTAAATGAAATCGGCCTGTTTAGGGAGCTCTCCCTGTTCTTTTAATAACAAGAAAAATTATGATGATGGAGATTTATTTTGTTATAGATAAACATCTCGAGCAGATTTCATATATATTTCATATATATATATAATGTACACGCACACGCATGCAATATGTCGTCCCCTAAAGGCATGCCTTTGTGTTGCAGACCTGGTCAGGAGCTGTGCCTGTTGGTGGGCTTGCCTGTCAGAGGCCATGGTTCTTCTGGTTTAGCAGTTCCCAAGGCTGCAGATTGGAACCACTAGGGAACTTTCAGAAAATAGTCATGCCCGGGTTGCAACCCTGAATTAAATCAGAACCTGTGGGAGAGGAGAGGAGAATCGGGATGCTGAAGGCGATTCTAGCCCACAGCTGGGTTGAGGACTCCTTAGCAGGCCATTCTGAGGCAGAGAGGGTCTCTGCTTCATGAAGAAAGAAATGAGCTATGACAGGAGCTGTTCTCTTTAGAGTTATGCTACCGTAGGGTCATCGTCTCTCATAACCCACTCACTTCCTCCTTCCGCTTATTCTGTAGATTAAAGCAGCAGACTCATGTCTTGTAGAGTCAGCTTGTGGAGGCAAAAATTGAATGCTGTAACAGTTGTCATTGAAAAGTGCCCTAGGAGTGTGCCATGTGGGTTAGAGACCAATACGCCTCGTGGTCCACCTAACATAGCCAGTGTTTCCCCTGTTGTTGAAATAGATGGTTGTTCTTTGGCCAAGATTCTGATAAAATCGTTAGCATTTGGGAGCATGGTGTATGCAGAAATAGATCTTTAAGAATTGGAATTGTACCCAGCTTGGGAAGATACTCGAGCCCTAAGAAGCCCTGGGAATTGGGACAGGCCTAGGGGACTGCAAAGTCCTGTTTCTCTTCTCAGGCTCAGTCCTGAGGCAGACCCTGAGTGGAGTATGGGCAGAATCATGGGCACCATTTAAATGGTGAATTTCTCCTTGCCTGTGTCTTCTTTTAGGCACATAGAGTTGAAGGTAGGGGCATTGGATGTTAAATGCACATACAGATGTGACACCACTGCATTTCATTATCGGATATCCAGAAATTGAGCATCTCTTTAAATGCAGAGAATTCAACAGTACTATCTTTCTGTCCTCTAGCATTCCCCTGGTTCGGCATGGATATCGGTGGAACACTGGTTAAACTGGTCTACTTTGAACCAAAGGATATTACAGCCGAAGAGGAACAAGAGGAGGTGGAGAACCTGAAGAGCATCAGGAAGTATTTGACTTCTAACACGGCTTACGGGAAAACCGGGATCCGAGATGTCCACCTAGAACTGAAAAATTTGACCGTGTGTGGGCGCAAAGGGAACCTGCACTTCATCCGCTTCCCCAGCTGTGCGATGCACAGGTTCATCCAGATGGGCAGCGAGAAGAACTTCTCCAGCCTTCACACCACTCTCTGCGCCACGGGAGGCGGGGCTTTCAAGTTCGAAAAGGACTTCAGAATGGTATGTCAGCTTTGTGCTTGGTACAAAACAACAAAACCGCCTCTCAGAGAAGGAAAGAAAGCCTCTCCCGTGTCCATAATCACGGCTTCTCGTGTGGAAGAGCTAGACTGCTAGCCTTGGGACTCTGGACAGGTTCACTTCACCTCTCTGTGCCTCAGTTCCCTCCCGTGTCTGGATAGTTCATACCTCATAGTGTTGTTCCATGCAGGATTAAGTGAGAAAATATGTACCTGGCGCTTAGTAAATGCTCACAAGTATTAGCTGTCGTCATCATTCTTTTAACAGCTGTGTGTTCCAATTTCCCCATCTCTACAATCAAGATAATCTCTCTACTGGCCAGCGTCAACCCACAGGGGATAAAATGAGAATAAAGTGCAATAAAAGATGTAGAAAATAAAGAGAGAAGAAGGTTAGCTAGGTTCAACTGAAGTGACTGGGTATTAGAGAAGAAAGGGTTGGAAGATTTGGGGGTTAGTCTTGCCAGAAAGTTGAACATATAGTAAGGTAAGTTGTAAAGTACACTTTTTCAAAGCCCGGAGTGCAAATTACCGCATTCTGTCATGGAACCAGTGTATTCAGTCTTGCCCTCAAGTCTAGCATTAATGAATAAATTAATGAATCAATACATTACTTGTGGTATTTAATGAAGCTATAAATACAAATTTTATTTGGATCATCAAAAGTAACATCCTTTATCCCACGGAGCGTACTAAGTAGTTTCCAGGAGAGCCGGCAACGGAGCCCTGGCACAGTGCCCTGAGTGAGACTGATGGTAGCAGGTTTTGGTTTTTCTTCTCAGTCCCCTTTCCCGACATTTCAGTGGAATTTGACACTGCCTCTCAGCTGAGTGATCCATGGCATCTTTTTCCCACCAAAGGGGCCCAATGATCAGAGTTTTGAAACTGAAAAGGCTGAGATCCAGGGGCATGAAAATTAAATTTGAGCTCATGGTTGGAAAAGCATTGAACCTGAATTCTAGCATTGAACTAGCTGGGTGACTTTGGGTGAGACATTCCCCCCTGGAGCCCTCAGTATTATCATCGGCAAAAAGGTGGCAGTAAAGTGCAGAGAGAAGGGAGGAGTTCTAGAACATCAGAACCTGAAGTCACCTTTGGAGACCAGGAAGTACAGCATTCTTGTGCGCCATGGATTAAGAAACTAAAGCTAAGGAGGGATTAAGGGGCTCTAGCAGTGCCTCCTAGTAAGAGCGGGTCTCAGCTCAGTTCTGACTCAGAAGAATATGCTGACCCAGCCCTAGTGCTGAGAACTCCCCAGGTCACCTTATCTGGGCATCTCCACTAGGGAGCCTCAAGAACCCAGGTGACCTGGGACATTTTGCAACATCCCTCAATGCCTCCGTTCCTCCTCGGGGTAATGTTCTGGGAAAAAGTTACTCAATATATGTTGGCTGTGAGCAAGTGTGTTTCTCAAGGTTCTGAACTGAGAAAGGTCGTATTTTAAAATAACCAAGATAAAGAAGCTTCTACTTCTTCAGGCAGGCTGCTGGAGCCTAATGAATAGATTGGAGCAGGGAGTAAGTCCGGAGTATTTGCCAAACAGCCTGGCTAGCTAGGGGCATACATCCATAAAAGAAAGGAAAAGGGCTGCCTTCTGTTTCCACGCTCAGTCTCAGGCAAAATGAAGACAGAATTGATCTCTTCCCGTAGCCTGTCTGTCAGTATGCTAAGTGCCAAAGTGTGCGACGATGGATAGGTCTTCTCATCCTCTTTTCTAGGCCTTCATTCACTCACCCAACAAGGATTTATTGCGCTCCTTCTGTGCGCCAAGTACTGTTACGAACAAAACAAAGCCCCTGCCCTCCAGGAGCGTACATTCTAGTGTGGGGAGACGGTCAGTAATTAAATAAGCAAACGAATATAGAAATACAGAATATACCACTATATCCTATGTGTGTGTATGTATATATGGGATATGTTATGGAAGGGGGGAAAAAAAGCAAGGCAAGGGGGATAGTAAGGGTTGGGAGAGTTTTAGTGTGATGAGGTAACATTGGAGCAGGAACCAGAAGTAATGAAGTAAAGCAGGCCAGTATCCCAGGAAGGGTATTTTAGGCAGAGGGAACAGTAAGTGCTAAAACCCTTAGGTGTGCTGAATCCCAAGCCCTTCCCTCTTCCCCTTTCCAGAATAGAAAATTGAAACCTGGTTATAAATGATCAATATTTACTACTGTATATATTAAGCAATCTGACAAAATAAAGCAGTGCATATTCTATATATATTTATGTATGTAAATATATATACTAATATATATATAAATATATATATTAATACATATATAAATATATATATACTAATATATATATTTTAAAGTCCTGCCATTGTTATTGTATAAAATCACTGTTTTTGGTATAATACAGCTTTGCAGAAGTGTATTTTAAAAACCTAAGTAATTAGAGCTAACTAAAAGACATTTAGCAGACCCTGAATAGTTTGTAATTGCTATATCTAATGACCATATCCTTTTCACTTATAGTGAATATATTTAATTCTCAGATAATGTCAACTAGTCTTCATCCAATTTTGAATATACAAGAGCTATAAACCATGAGACAAGCATTAAGTTAGACTCCTGTGTGGAAGACTTTCAACTGAACAAAGCTACATTTCTTGTTTCCTTTTTCTTTTCCTCTCTTTTCCTTTCCTTTCCTTTCCTTTCCTTTCCTTTCCTTTCCTTTCCTTTCCTTTCCTTTCCTTTTCTTTTCTTTCTCTTTCTTTTTTTCTTTCTTTCTTTCTTTCTTTCTTTCTTTCTTTCTTTCTTTCTTTCTTTCTTCCTTCCTTCCTTCCTTCCTTCCTTCCTTCCTTTCTTTCTTTCTTTCTTTCTTTCTTTCTTTCTTTCTTTCTTTCTTTCTTTCTTCTTTTCCTCTCTTCCTTCCTTGTTTCCTCTTTGCTTCTTTTAACATTTAGGATCACTTAAACTTCTGACTGGCAAAAATTAGCCTTCTGAATTAATGATACACCAAAATGGACACAAAAGAAAAACCTAATCTAACTACAAATGGTCTAAGAAAGTGATAAGCCAATGAGGAATCCCACCATTGAAGAAAGTGATCCTCAAGGGGAAGACTTGTCTATCCCCTGTCTCTATTCTGTGAGTTCTGTTTTTGAAGAACCCACCAGAATATTTTATGTACTAAATCTAATATTTTCATCCACAGCTACACTTCCTAACTTCAACAGGAGTATTCTTTAAAATGCAAAGTATTCTAATAGAGAATGCATAGGGAAAAAAATCATCCTTTTTGTCCACCTAGCTCTTCATTATAATAGATACTTTTCCTTGTGAGTTTTTTTTTTAAAGATTTTATTTATTTATTTGAAAGAGAGAGACACAGCGAGAGAGGGAACACAAGCAGGGGGAGTGGGAGAGGGAGAAGCAGGCTTCCCGCGGAGCAGGGAGCCCAATGCGGGGCTCGATCCCAGGACCCCGGGATCATGACCTGAGCCGAAGGCAGACGCTTAACCGACTGAGCCACCCAGGCGCCCCTTCCTTGTGAGTTTTGTTCAGTGACTCTTTCAGTTACTTTTCAAAAAAGACCTATCCTCTAACAAACGGGATGTAACAATAATCTTATTTGGTTGACATGAGATTTAGGGAACAGAAAAGGATCTTCTGGTGGCTTTATTATGTTTTTCTCAAGGTGTGAGAACTTAAGAATTGGACTTTCTTAAGCCAGAAATCTCTAAGGAAACAATCTAAAAAAGTTAAGAATAGTTGGAAAATTATCAGGAGGAAGGAGGACAGTTGTGGATATGTGAAATTCTACATCTAAATGGACCATTCAAGAACATTTATTAGCTTGGTTCCTGTTATGAATCCAGGGACTGATTCGTGGTATGGCGGCAGCATGAGGTTTGGTAGACAATGTCATTCTCCACTTGGGTCTGGCTTGACTCTTGACCGCTGGTCTGTGGCCTCTTTATCATTGGGTGCAGGGAGGAAGAAGCCGTCTTTGAGGTTTTGTCATATTTCTCACTCACAGAATATGTTTGAAATTCATCTCTCTCAGGTCTTCTAGGTCTCCTTTGGGAACAGAAAAGAGCCCTGAGTGAAATTTGTAATTCAGAATCAACTATTTTATAGGCAAATTATTCTCTGTTTAGTAAGATAACCTTTTCTGCCACTTCCAATATGATTTACGGAGCCAGTGTCCTCAAAAGCACCTTGGAAAGTGTAAGGTATCATACAGATATATATTTTATTCATTTCTGAAATACAATTTGGTGACTTATTTCTCAATTACAGGGGGGTAATATAACTGGTTTGGGGCAGGTCCATAGAATGCCCTCATAGGAGTAGTTATGGAATCTCTTGGGATAGCTTTTTACCAGATTTATCTGTTTAACTCTTTAATTAGTATTTTTGACAGACTGAGCTGAAGCACATATGGACAACCTTTTACAGTTGTATCCTGAACATGCCTTGTGTTTAGGATCCATCTTTTTTTCTAATATTAGCATACCAGAATCACTGAATTCCCTCTACAAATTAGTCTTCAGTGTGGAAATAGTGTTTTGACTAGTGGACTAGTGCATTTCAACTTGAGATAAGAAGACCCAAATTATTTTACTTCTCACATAATTAGAACCCATGTGTATAGTTCTTTACAGTATCCAAAACATTTTCACACAGGCGTCTCATTTGATTCTTGAAGGTAGCCCTGTGAGTTAGCTAGGGCAGGTGCTCTGTGACCTTATCCAGTGACTGTTCTCACTGGGGTCATAGGCTCATCCCAGTTCTTCAACGCCTACTACTGTGTGGTCCGAGGACCAGCAGCATCAGCATCACCTGGGATACTGTTGGAAATACAGTCAGAACCTCTGGGAGTGGAGCCCAGCCATCTGTGTTTGAACAAACCCTCTGAGTGATTCTGATGGCTCCTATAATTGGAGAACCCCACTGCATCCACACACTTGCTTGAGTGACTTTAGTACTAGGCACAACCATATGAGTTCATCACAGTTGTAGTTTGAAAATTTTTTCTATTCTGCTTCTTCCCCTACTTGCTAGCCTTGGGATCCAGAATAGGTCACTTAACCCACTGACCCCTGGTGATATATTTCATCTGCAAAATGGGTCGTAATAGTAATAATAGCTTCCTTGCCTGAAGTCCTACAGATGAGATCCATATAGTTTTTTATTAGCTTCCATTATTTACACAGAGTTTGTTTGAGTCTTAGGACAAGCTGAGGTTTGTTGGTTTTATATTTGGGGAGTGATTTAAAGCTTAATGATTTAGGAATTGGCAGAACCCATATTTTCTAAAAGTGCTAAGGAGACTTACAAGCAGTGGGATGCTGAGGCCAGTTCCTACTGGCTTAAGAGAGCCCATTGTGTGCATGTCTTCCCAACTCTGTGTTTAATGACATCATGTTGGTAGCTTGAAATTAGCCATCATGGGGGCAATTATACCACAGAAATTGTAAATGCTATAAACTAGGCTTTTGCTCCCAGAGAGCTGGTTGCTAAACATTTACCAGCACATCTTGGTTACAAGGTTATGTTCACATGAGCTATAACTTCATCTGCATGCTGAATCTGATATTTCAGATCTGTCATCATTTAGGACCCATCATAGAGATCAGCATTAGAATATATATAAAATTAATAGGATGGAAATCAGCATCAGCCTACAGATATGTTTGGTTGGCCTGCAATATTTACAAAAAAAATTAAATAGCTGTCAGCTAATTAATTACATTGAGTCCTCATTATGACATGGCAACAATGGGCTGCAGGTGAATTGCAAATATGTATGTATTGTCCTCTGTGTGTGTTCTGTTACATTACATCTAGCCCAGGGCTTTGCTCTTTTATGTTTTCTTACTGTCTCCTGTAGGTATTTGCATTTGCTACCCCTGATAGAAAGAAAGCTAAGCCCAGAGAAAGAGTGTGTTTCCACAGCTAGGATCTGAGCGTGCTGAATGTTCCACTGAGTCTATTCAGTTGTATTTACTTCTCAGAGTGTGAGAAGTAATTCCCATCTTGTTCTGAATTTCAGATGGCCCCTGTGACTCTCCAAGTTATGATTTGACTCACTGCTTACATTTGGGAGCCTGGACTTTTCTCTGGATGGTGAAGACTTTTAAGGGAGGTCTCTATAGGTCTCCGTGAAAGTGATGAATGTTTCTGTTTCCCTGTTTGGGAATGCATGACCCAGGCTTCAGAAATATCTATCCTTCAGTAAAACGGATAGCAGAGATGTTTGGTTGCTGCTGGCACTTTATTTGAAACTGAATTTGAGATAACAGTGTTTCCTTTCAGATCAAAGTTGTGTGTGCTTAGTTTATTTGCCTTGATAGGTTTTTCTTTTTCCACAGCATAGGTTCAGGATGTCCCGCTGGACACAGTGTGTCTCTGTCTGTGTTTGTGATGTTGGCCCTGGGCATGAGCTGTTGATATTGTTGATGGACCCCTGATTAATTTTTAAGCGGGTTAACCTATGGTCCCACGACTGGCTGATGAAATTTCTACTTTTCAGTTTGGTTTGATCCAAGAAGTGGTAACTTTCCTTGTCCCACTTAACAGATGTTTATTAAGCAATTATTATGGGCCAGGCCTTGGAGCATGGTGCTCAGGGGCACCTGATGAACCAGAAAATGAACCAGAATGTGATTAGTGCTATAAGTGGAAGAGGTTAATAGGGCTGAGGAATGGAGAGGACAAAAACAGCATTTACATGGCTGTGTCTCACTGCCATCTTTCAGGTCTCCAGGTAGTTCTATACCTAAAGTATTACCCGCTTAAAACGTGTAATTACTTGCTTCTCACTCAAACTTTTCACTCGGTAAAAAAGGAAATGTTTGGAATCATTTATGAGATAGATTTACTTTATCAGCTAGCGTCATTTAGGATGATGGTTTCTGGGGACCTCCTTTCTACTTGCTAGATGGTATGCTGTCTGATTCATGACTCACTGAATAGAACCAATTAGATCTTTAAATTAAAAAAAAAAAAAAAAACCCAGAATGATTGTTTCTTTGTATCAAGAAAACTTGTACCACCTTGCTGGTAACCTATTCAAACTAATTCTGCTCTCTAAGTATAGATTTAGTGGAGTTCGTTGAATGGGAAATTCAGATGAGTGATATGAAGTCAAGAGTATTCTTCCAGCTCTTAACTTTTGTTGCAAATATGTGTGTATTTTTGGCAAAATATCTAAGTATAGTACTTGTTTAGGTTGTTTCCAGATCCCGGACGCAATATGCATTATGAAAACAAGAGAAGAACAGCGAGTCCCTGGGAGCTTTTTGCTAGTTGTATCACTTAGGGAAAGTTATTTAGGCTCTGCAAGCCCTACCCATAAAGCGAGGGTAAAACATCTACTTAGAGGATTTTGTGAAAATTAAATGATCTACTACAAGTTCTGGGCGTGTAATGAATAACAAATACTAGCTATTATTTTCTCAAAGATATTTCTTTAAAAGTTTAAGTTAGATCTTACAAATTATCTTCCTTCATTGGCTTTGTGTCGTGTTGGTGATTATTAGATTTATTATTATTATTTTGTTGTTGTTGTTCATGGGAAATGATCATCAACCCAGACATCTGGATCAGCAATAATTCTCCTCTCGGGGACCATGAATTAAACTTTTAAGGATGCAAAGTGGCCACTCTCCCCTAAGGCTGCCCCACAGCCAACTCATCCCCATTTACTTTTTTCCCCCTATACCTGGGAGAATGGGAGTTTTTGTCTCATAGGAGCATGAAAAGACACTTTGGGACCACCCCCGCTATTCATCAAAGAGCCAACATTTTTTGAGCCCTTTGTACATATATTATTATCACGAAATCTCTACAACGACACTGTGCAGTGGATAATATCCCCATTTTACAGAGAGGCAATTGAGGCTTCTCAAGTTAAATAACTTGCCCCACATCCCTCAGTTAAGTGCTAGAGCTAGAATTCAAAGCCAGGTCTATCTAACTGCAAAGCCCAGGCCTGGGAAGAGGAGAGTTGGGTTTTGTGGGCTCAAAGGTGATTGCCCCCAGATCCCAGGCTCACCATGCCTCACTCAGGACCGTGTGTGTGGGCAAGTGTGGGGTTCTTCCTTCTTTCAGAATGTTCTCACTCTCCTCCCCCTGCGGGAGAGCCCTGGTCTTAGTGATACGCCGTATTGGTTTCCTGTGGCCACAATGTGGTAACCAATGGCCACAAACGCAGTGACTTAGAACAACAGAAATGTATTCAGTCATGGTTCTAGAGGTGACCAAAATCAAGCTGTTGGCAGGACCACACCTCCTTCTGAGGCTCTCGGGCAGATTCCATTTGCCTCTTCCAGCTTCTGGGGGCTGTGGGCACACCTTAGCCTGTGGTGGATGGAGTACTCCAGTCTCTGCCTTCGTCTTCACAGCCTTCTCTGCCCATCAGATCTTTCCCGTGTGTCTCATAAGGAAGCTTGTCAATGAATTTAGGGTCCACGCAGATAACCCAGGATGTTCTCTTCATCTCAGGATCCTTAACTTAATCACATCTTGCAAAAACCCTATTCAAAATCAGGTAACATTCATAGGTCCTAAAAATTAGGACCTGGTCATACCTCTCCGGGGCTACCAATTCAACCCATTACACATGCTCCTGGATGCTTTTCCAGCGACCAGGCAACTTCCTGGCCTTCAGTTCCCACTGTGGGTAGACATGAGGTCTGACAAAGGCTGCTTTTCTGTCAGAGCCACTAATGATTCACAGGGTTTCACAACTTGGAGTTTTAAAGATGTTTTCATGCTTTTACAGTTAATGACACATGTTCAGTCCAGCTAAAAGCCCCTGGGGCTTCCCCTGAGGTGATCATAGCTTCTCTCACGAGGTTTTGTTCTCTTTCAGATTGCTGACCTGCAGCTCCATAAACTGGATGAATTGGACTGTCTGATTCAGGGCCTGCTTTACGTTGACTCCGTTGGCTTCAACGGCAAGCCGGAATGTTACTATTTTGAAAATCCCACAAATCCTGAATTGTGTCAAAAAAAGCCGTACTGCCTTGATAACCCATACCCTATGTTGCTGGTGAACATGGGCTCAGGGGTCAGCATTCTAGCAGTGTACTCCAAGGACAACTATAAAAGAGTTACAGGGACCAGGTAAACACAGTTTCTACTAGGAGAACCTTTCTGTACCTAAACCCAGGCCTCTTCCTTGAAGACCAGTTTATACAAAGGTTATGTGTATCGAACACATTTTTCAAAGAAAGATCTTACCCTTCTCAGCCAACCAAAAAAGATTTATTGCATGATATGTTAAAATAGTAAGAGGGTAATTTATGTAAAGGGTCATAAAACCTAGTCCTTAGCCTGCTGGAAACTGGTCAGGTTGAGGGAAGAAGGATCGCACACACCACAGCAAAAGGCAGTACGTGGTAAGTGCCAAATGAATTGCGGGGACAGGAAGAAAATAGAATCCAGAAGTAAGGATGTTTGGGATGGTCAGAGAGGGCTTCAGAAGAAACCTTCTTTTGGAATTTCCTTGGTGCCTAGCACAGGATGAATTGCTTGACATAATCCGTCATTCCAACCAGTAAACCAAACTGAGTTTACCAAAAAATGTTTTTTTACCCTCAATTGGATGTTCCACCTGAACGCCGGAATAGTTGGCACACCTCACAAGGAATTTTGGAGTGCCCCGGACAGGAAACCAGCCTGCAAGTGCAGCTGGGCAGAGTGCCTTGTTCTTCAGTGCACACGCGCCTCAAGGGCAGATGTGCTCGGCTTCCTGTTAGCTGCAATTTGGCATTGGGCAGAGAATCCGGGGTCAGAAATCACTGAGAAATTCTAGTGTAAACATAATTTTAAAAGTTTTTCTTACTTCCAAGCGAAGGATTTGGTATGAGGTATTTCTCCCGCTTATGAGACCACAGAACCTGTTTTTGGAGGAGTAATTTAAGGAACGAGTGCCATGTGGCATGTGCTTTTGGACATGATATCGAAGCCATTGTTTTTAAAAGATGAAGATATGTAACTTTTCTGGGCCTCAGTGTCCTTGTTTGTGCCACGCAGGGGGTTGTTTCTTAGATAGGTTCTTTGGGCATTTCCAGCGCTGAAATTCTGCAGCACTCGTCGTCCATTAGGAGAGGAGCACTGTTTATCTCCCGTCTGTCCATGACCTGTGACGGGTCTGCATCAGTCCATGACTCCACTGGGGAAGGGAAGATTGAGCCCCCCAGGGGATTTTGGCAATGTTTTGGAGACTTTTTTTTTTGGCTGTCACAATTGGAGGTGGGGTACAAATGGCATCTAGTGGCTAAAGATCGGGGGTACTGCTAAATAGCCTGCCATGCACAGGGCAGCTCCCCAACAACAACAAAAGTACTGACCCTCAAAAGTCAATAGAGTACTGCCGTGGAGAAACCCCAGCGTGTGGGGGCACACACACGCGCGCGCATACGCACACACACACATTCTCACTGAATCCTGCCTGTGTTCAGAGTAGAGGATGTTAATTGCCCCTGGGCATACCTTTTCTCACTGAGGATACAGAAACTCAGCTGGCTTGCTCACAGAAGAGTCACAACTGACCCATGGCTTTATGAGGACTGTCAAGAGCATCAAAGACAAATGAATATTTCAACCGAGCTGGTTTTACCTTAGAAAGCGATCGCCTCCTTAAAGTACAGTTTTGAAGAAACCTCAGACTTCCTCCCAGGAGTCATTGAATTGATAGAGCGAGTCCCAGGGTAACAACAAGCTAACCACTGTCCTCAATTAGAGATATTTATCATTTTGTTGATTAACACTTGGCGAATTCATGAATCACAATCACAGTTCTATTTTCTCAAACTTGGAAGTTCCAAGAATCTGGATCATCTTCTTTAACAGCGGCTAATGAGCTCATTGTGGTGTTTGGCTTCTGTTACATGTGTAATCATGCTCATAAATTCCAGTTATTGGTAAATGCCCATTAATGACCAGTGTTTTGCAATCTTCAACAAATCCTGTCTGGATGCCCAAGTTCCCCTGCGAGTGCTTTTCAACGAGTAGTTTTGGAAACGTGCTATAGCAGACTGAAGGTTAATGGAGAGCCCTTCTGGGGGCTGCCGCAGGCAGGGGAAGGGAAGGAAACGTCTATTCATGCTGCAGCCCTTCTGGTCCAACCAGAGTTACTCTGCCAAAGGCTTCTTTTGATCTAAGTTACAAAACCACTGATACAAATTATGACGGTGAGCCGCGAACATGAGTGTGCAGAACACACTTTGGGAATCACTGATCTAAGCAAATGGCCTCAGCTTTAAGTTTGCTACTGTTATTGTGAACCGAGAGGTGTAACTCCGGGGTTTTTGTTATCAGGCTGTGCCCTAGCTTCTCGGACATTTTTATTTTTACGAAGCCACAGCATTACAGTAGATCAGTGCAGTTCTCTTTTAACAGATGATTTTAAATGGTTTGTTTCGTGTTATGTGTGATTTTAGTGCATCTTAGATTAGGGAGCAACGCTTTTTTTTTTTTTTTTCTATTGACGCTACTCCAATTTTATTGTAGAAGCCAAAGGAAAAAGAGGACTTTGCAGCCGACATTGTTGCAATGTGCAGATGATTAAAAGAGGAATGTAAAGAATTTTGAAACTTCGGTGAAAGGAGTAGTACAGCTCATCTCATTGTTTTGGAATCTATTTTAAGAGCACAAGCACTCAGTAATTGAAGGTTTCTTCTACTTTCCCCTAAAATCCCTCACTACAAGGTTGTTGGGTTTTTCAAAAAATAATGATGCTATTCAACAGCTGTCTCTGGCCCTATGTTTTTGTCTCCGATTTGCTGAGGGTCTTACTGTGTCTCCTGCAACAAACGATGTGTCTGGTTGTGAGCAAGAGCACCACATTGACTAAATGCCGGTTAGCAGGTTGAGGATATGAATAAAGTGCTCTTCTGCGACTGCATTCTTTCCTCCTGCCTGCAGCGTGCCCGCTACACGAATGCATGCTCGCTTTCCCCACGCGCCCCGATGCGTGGTCCGCAGTCGCCGGTCATCTTCCAGTCACACAAAGCACTTCCGTCCTCACTCGTACCAACACATCAGCTGATGAACTGCCTTCTTTCTAAGTCAGCCAGTGTCTCCCGTTGCCTATGCTTGGAGTAGGCTATTGAATGCCTGGATGAATATGAATTCCTGATGTTCAAAGAGACCTTATTAATGTGGATGAAAGCAGCTAGACGGGTGAGAAAAGACTTAAAAATATACAGAGACAAATCCCGAGGGCACGCAAACCAAAATTGTTCCCGTTAAAATACACGAGCTTTGTAGGGCAGACTGAACCTGACAACGTGCACGACACGCCCTGTTAAATGTAAATAAAGATAAGCTTTCCTAGAGGAATTTCAACATCTCTCCCGTGACTGAGCTGTCAAGGCGGTCATGTCCATGGAGCTCTTGAGCTCCTCCTGGTGCCGCACCTTGGCTTTGGGTAGCTGCCACCGGTGGCGCCTAGCTACCGAATTTTCCACCAGGAGCTATCCTTTCCATCAAGTATGTATTTTTGTGACAATCGCTACTTAAGAACTCTTACATACAGTTTCACTTTAGGTATAAAGAACTGTGCCCGTCTACAATCTGGCACCTTCTTGTTAACAGTTACTGACATGAAATATAATTTCCCCTGAAGTTTCTTTCTTCAAATTTAAATTCAAAATAACCTCAATTTTGACTTGGATTTTCTCTCAGAATGGAAGTCCAGGGGCTCACAGCTCTTGGAGCTTGAGAACAAACTGATGTGAGCAATTGACTCTTCTGCATATGCTCATCTGCATCTGCTCGTGGTAAATAGAGTAAAGCCCATGCCCGCGTCCATACTGCCAGGAGGTCACTGGTGGTAGCTTTACTCTCAGTCTCCTTTCTGTCACGTAACTGTGATATTCATACGCAACTAAATTCATTCTCACCTACCATAATTAACTTCTGTCTAAAAAGACTGTTTTAGGGGAATTTTCCCCAAAGCGACTGAAAGCTTTTTAAAACATAGTTGAGCATTGAAACCGTTTTATGACCTTTGTTACTATATTTGAGTATTGGGTAGTAAGTAAAATATTAATAACCTTTTCCATAGTCTACAGAAAAAAAAACCAGTGTGTGAGCAATCAGTGGTTTCCTTTTAGAAATTTCTGAGAAGTTTCAATGAGATTATGTCTGCTAGAGGATCGAGGTCAAGGTAAAAGATACGGCCTCTGGACTGGCTGTTCCTAGCAGCCCTGGGTCAGTCTGGCTCTGCATTGTGAACTTCGTGTACATATGGTTTCTTTTTCCGAGTATTTGTATTCGGCTACATTTTTTTTTTCATAGCAGTCATTTCTCTGGTTATTTGCTGCTTTCAGACCAACCAAATAAGAGAGATCCTGAATTTGGCCCCATTTTATAGCTGTGAAGAGTGAACGAGGTACTTAGTTTAGCGGCTAGCTGAAGGTCTCACAACGGAAATCAGTGAGAGTCTTTCTCTGATTTTGTTCTTAAATTCAAGGGCAAGTTTTCCTTGATGTTCCCTTTTAGCCTCTGCCCTTTTTTAAAAAGAATCCAATCTACCCTAAACCTGTGTTGCACCCTACGCTTTAATTCAAGTGCCCCTTTGTTTTTCTTCTCCTGTTTTTATTAACCCATATTCGTGATCTTGATGTAGCTGGGGACTTGGATGGGCATATCATAAAGTAAAATTTAAAAATAAACCTTATTGTTCCTTCAGTCTTGGAGGTGGAACATTCCTAGGCCTATGTTGCTTGCTGACTGGTTGTGAGACCTTTGAAGAAGCTCTGGAAATGGCAGCTAAAGGCGACAGCACCAATGTTGATAAGCTGGTGAAGGACATTTACGGAGGAGACTATGAACGATTTGGCCTTCAAGGATCTGCTGTAGCATCAAGGTAGAGACGAAGTAGCTATAGGAGCAGTAGCGTGTGAACAAGGCAAACTCTCCACCCTGGCCATTCACTTAATTATTTTTAAAGTGTCGACCCACCAGCCTGGTGCAAGTATCTATGGTTATTGGAGCTCACACTTGATCTCCTGCCCTTTACGAAGCATTGGAATGTTTAGCCCCTGATGCTTGTGCTTAAAATAGGGCAGCTTTGAAAGAAGGTTCTGGAATACTGCAACAGTTTCCCCTGTTCCATTCTTGTCAATATATCTAGAGAACATTTAAAAAAATTTTTTTCCCATTAATAGCCATGCCACTTTGCCCCTATTAAAAAAAAGGGCAACCAACCGTTCACATTGTAATCCTGTCTGCTTGTAAAACATGGTAGCCAAATCAGGTCGTTTAAATTTTAACAGAGTTATTCATAAAGCTTTCCACAGTACTTTGGTGGAAGCATGGGGCCTGCCTGAGGATGATTTTGAATACTCTCGCTAATATTTCCAACATAGCTTTGGCAACATGATGAGTAAGGAAAAGCGAGATTCCATCAGCAAGGAAGACCTCGCCCGAGCCACACTGGTCACCATCACCAACAACATTGGCTCCATTGCTCGGATGTGTGCGTTGAATGAGGTAAGGCCTTAATCCAGAGGAAGCCTTGTGTCATTCATACACATCATCTTTAGTGATGCAAAACTGTTGACCCTTACAAAATGATAGATCCTTGGGAAACCTGCCCTTTGTCCTAGTCACATCTTGTAGAACATGAGGGGTGTGTTTTGGGGAATGGAGAAGAATATGCATCTTATTTTAAGTAGGCACTGGATAATAAATGATAAGCCATCCAACCACAGAGTCCGGGTAAAATCACAACTCGTGCCATAGCCTCTCTGACCGTCATTATTACCACCCACCTACCGGAGTGTGAGGGAAAGCCTGGCTCATCCTTGCAAATAATTGCAGGTAAAACGCTCCACTTACAATATTCGATATTCTCTCTGCTTTCAGCTTCTTTACAGTGTTGCCTTGTGGCATGGAGTTCAAGCAGCATTGTACAGGGCTATCAAAGCATAGAGAGCTTGCTACAGCTGAGGCCAGCCAGAGCCCCAGGCACAAGAAGGGGTGGAGCTGGTGACAAAGCTTTGGGAACGCGTTTTGAAACACTGCAAAATTCCTCGGGGAAACTAGAACCCTTTTCTGTAACAGAAGACATGTAAAGTACAACAGCTCTCACTGAGTTGTGTTAGGAAGACAAGAAAGGGCTTGGGACAGGCAACGGGTAATAGAAGGGTTAAAGAAGCATAGTCGCCTCAGTAATAGAGTTTTTAAAAAGATAATTTTAATAGAAGCACAGAAGACAGTCAAACCCGAAGTGTGTAGCCAGCTTGGATTTTCACACACACACCTGTGTAGCCATCACTCGGCTCAAGAAATAGAACATTACAGGTTCTGCAGAAACCGCCTCCTGTCCCATCCTGGTCGAGCAGTGGGGGTTTAAACAGGGCAAGAGGCGATCTTGATGGTGGGCAGTGCCAGTCCTGCCTTGGAGCTCTGGGATTATGGGAGAAACACGCTCCTTTACAACGTTGAGTAGAATATGTCTCTGGTCTGTGGCTCAGGGTCACCACTTTTTATGTCCCCGTGTGAGATGGGGTTCAAATGCAAGGCTGAAATGCAAAGAAAGAATGTATCCCAGACACGTGCCTTTCAAAGTCCACTTCGGTCACAGGACTCATTTTAACAGGGGATTTATTTTTTGACATTAACCTTTAAAGGGAGTTCTTCCAAGTAGGCAAACAACGCCTGACTAATGTGTGTGTTGTGGGCTGTCCTCGTGCACTCTCAAAGGTCAATGAGCCCCAAGGTCCCCGGCCCCACAGAGCGGTAGATACCCTTTCCCCTGCTTTCCACAGACCTTGAGTGAGCCAGCAGGGGGCCTTTTTACAACGATCATATTCACTTTAGGGGGAGGGTAACGGATTTTATTTTTCACTTTAGATTTCAATTTCAATACCATTTATCGTTGGAGTATTGCAAAAATGGCAGTTTGAAAATATGGCCAGTGAGAGGAATCACCGATCACCTCCCGCAAGGGCTTCACTGGCTGGCGTCCTGCCAGCGCAGGCTCCCTGTGGGCGCAGCCCGAAGTGGCGGCCGTTTTCCTGTGAGAGTCAAAACGCAAGCTTGAGTCATTGCAGAGGGGCTGGACTCGCTGAGTGGAGAGTCCTTGAGCTCAGCTGTTGCACAGAGGGACACCACATTTACTGACTCTAAGGTGGTTTTTTTTTTACTGCGATTATTGGAATCCTGTAAAATGCTTCGCCATCAACATTGAATTTTTTTTTTTTAAGATTTTATTTATTTATCGACAGAGAGAGACACAGCGAGAGAGGGAACACAAGCAGGGGGAGTGGGAGAGGGAGAAGCAGGCTCCCTGCAGAGCAGGGGCCCGATGCGGGACTCGATCCCAGGACCCTGGGATCATGACCTGAGCTGAAGGCAGTCGCTTAACCAACTGAGCCACCGAGGCGCCCAACATTGAATTTTTTATTCACAGTTTTGAGTAGAAAATACAAACACATAATACAGAGTTCTAAAGACACCAGAAGGATGTAGAGGGAAGTGGGTAACTGTTTGCACCTGTCCTGCAATGTTAGCCTTGCTCGAGGTAGCCGATGATTTTCAATTTTGGTGTCTTATTCTATATTGTCTGCAATATAGCAGAAACATATCCTTCCAAAGGCAGCAAACTCTATATCACATTCTTGCTTTTTAAACAATTTTATGAGATATAGTCACATCTCATACAATTTACCCTCTACATATTATTTTATGTCTTGCTTTGGTTGTGTGTCAACCTTTTATTATGAAAATTGGTAAATATACGTAAAGGAGCACAATAGTATGAAGAACCTCCTTATAGCCGTTAACCCTAATCAACAGTTAACAAAACTGTGCCACACATGCTTTATCTGTTTTCTTCTTCCTCCTCCCTCTGTTCCTGTCTCCTCCTCCTTCTCTTCTCTCTTTTGCTAACATATTTGAAAGCAAATCCCAGAGGTTATATCAGTCTGCCTTACATACTTCAATATGTACTTCTGGAAACATTGCCTCATGCTTTTTTACATGATAATACATGAGAGTGTTATATTTTCCCTCCCTCAATGTTATTTTTAAAAAAGAATTCTCCTGTTGTTTCTTCTAGTCTTTTTTTCCTTTATTCTTTCTTTTTTTCTTCTCTTCTCTTCTCTTTTCCTTCTTTCTTTCTTTCTTTCTTTCTTTCTTTCTTTCTTTCTTCCTTTCTTCCTTCCTTCCTTCCTTCCTTCCTTCCTTCCTTCCTTCCTTCCTTCCTTCCTTCCCTTTCTTTCTTTCTTTCTTTCTTTCTTTCTTTCTTTCTTTCTTTCTTTCTTTCTTCTCCCACAGTCATATCTTTGACCCACCTGGAATTTATTTGAAATAAAGGATGTCCATCAGCTTTTATTGCCATTCTATTCCTTCTGGCTCATTACCAGACTAATGCAGGCCTGGGGCTTTGAGGAAGTCCTACGTTGGACTCCCTTGTTTTAGGGGAAAAAACAAAACTCCTAAATTTAATTAAATTCTTCTTTAATCTGAGTTACTTACTCTGAGTGTTTCTTGTCACATCTCAGTCTGGGCAGTTTGTAGCTACCATTCTTATTTGTGGAAACTTATTAAAACCACCTCCCACACCTCCACCCATAGAAAATATTCACAGTAGTTAATGGGCTTATCAATTTACATTGTCAAAACTTGAGACAGTTAAGAGGCCATATCCCTAGATCCTGATGACTCTTGATAGACTGAACAGAAAAGAATGCCAGCTTCTGGGACTCCCTTCCGTTGACATAAGTGACCATAGCAACTGGCTCTGTGAGTGAGTGGGTGGCAGACAGGCTGAGCTCAGTGTTAAGTGTGTGTGCAGAATGCAAATCCATATCCATGTCAACAAAAGTTAGATGTATTTTTCGTTACCATATTTCAACCCACATGTTGACCAAACAGGATTGTCCACCATATAGCCCAAGGATAGAGACTGGGAATTGTTTCTTTTTGTATTCTGGTGTTTGGCATAGAGCAAACTGAGCAAACTTGTTAGATGAATAACCCATGCCAGGGCCATTTTATTTATGAGTTGGTTATAATATTTTATAGTTGGAAGTTGGGGGAATTGAAAGGAATGCAAAGGCAAATTTAGCTGAACTTGAACTCCAGTTAAAATTTTATATGTGTATTGGTAGCTGAATTTCATATCAGGCCTAAGTCAATCTGACATAACACTTGCAAATAAGCCCAATATAAGTCACTGCCTCACCGAGCCAGAATCTCACCCTTTTGTTCTTTGGAATGCAGTGTGAAGTTTGTTCTACTTCATCGTGGAAATGCTGAAATAATTTCACTTAAGAAACAAATTGATTCTGCAAAGTCCTGGGAGTACAGTGAAGTATGGAACATTGGGTCTTTACTAAATGCTATTTTTATACCATTATTTAATTGTTCTTTAATTTTTTTTTCCAGAATATTGACAGAGTTGTGTTTGTTGGGAACTTTCTCAGAATCAATATGGTCTCCATGAAGCTGCTAGCATATGCAATGGATTTTTGGTCCAAAGGACAGCTAAAAGCTCTGTTTTTGGAACATGAGGTAGGTCAAGTCTGCATGGACTTAGCTGTCCTACATGGAGTGTATTTGGCTTTGTCTAACTGTTGAGTGAGTCCCTCAGTTTTAAAATTGGTCAAGTAGAGGGGCGCCTGGGTGGCTCAGTCGTTAAGCGTCTGCCTTTGGCTCAGGTTATGATCCTAGGGTCCTGGGATCGAGCCCCGCATCGGGCTCCCTGCTCCTCGGGAAGCCTGCTTCTCCCTCTCCCATTCCCCCTGCTTGTGTTCCCTCTCTTGCTGTCTCTCTCTCTCTCTGTCAAAAAAAAAAAAAAAAAAAAGTTTAAAATTGGTCAAGTAGAAAGAGTTGCCATTTAAACTTTGCATTTATACAAAGGATAAAGAAGAACTATATATAAAATGGAAGCTTTTTTTCTCCAGCAATAAGGACTGGTAGCTGGTTAATTAAAAAAAAAAAAAAATCAGAGGCACCTGGGTGGCTCAGTTGTGAAGCGTCTGCCTTCGGCTCAGGTCATGATCCCAGGGTCCTGGGTTCAGGCCCTGCATGGGGCTCCCTGCTCAGCAGGAAGCCTGATTCTCCCTCTCTCACTCCCCCTGCTTGTGTTCCTGCTCTTGCTGCCTATCTCTCTGTCAGATAAATAAATAAAATCTTAAAAAAATTTTAAATTTAAATTTAAGAAAAAAATCAGCTAAAATGAGTAATCATTAAAAAATACCTCTCTACTTTAACCATTTTATTTTAACATAAAACATAAATGTTCATTCACTCATCAATTTCTTTGATGTAGGACCAAGGCCTATTTTTGACCATGGGTTCTGCTGTTATCCTTTTTTTCATAATCCACAAATATTATATGCCTTCTTTGATTTCTGATTTATTTCTTTAAAATGGATCAAGAGATTAAAGACACCTATGAAGCACTCTGGTTGCACAATCCTTCTAGATTTTTCCCTCAACCTTTCATGTGTATTGGGATCCACCCAAGTAGAGAGTAATGGTTTGTGACTGCCTTTTTCAATCTTTTTTGAGAATTTAACTGGATTTTCATAGAAGTGACCAATTTATTTTGTACTCTTTTTATTGGTTTAGGTATTAACTTAGATTATGACATTAACATAAAACTGTCATAAACAAATCTGAGGATAAACACAGCTGACTCTTGGCAAGCAGACAACTGCATTGGTGAGAACAGAAGTGCGGGGGTTGCTCAGAGGAGCCTGTTGGCCCAGAGAGGCTGGTGTCCTTAGGCTTTAGCAATCTGTCTGCAGAGGATATGAACATCAGTTAGTTGAGAGAGTCCCTTCTATCAAGTTTCTACAATCCCATAAATCAAATGTCTAAGAGTAAGTGAGGGACCTTTCTCTTCCCTACCTCCTCTGCCACCTTCTTTAAAATCAGTACTGTAGAGAGCAACTGTTTATCAGGGCAGGTCCCTAATCCCTGGTGTGTATTGTAGTAGAAAAAACTTTGAGAGAACTAGTATCACAAACTTGTAATGAATAACTACTCTGGCATTTTTCTCATCTTCAAACCAAATTATTTATCTGAAAAGCTGCCCATGTATTTACAAGTTATTTAGAGTTTCCTAGGCCCGTGTTTTGTTTTCTTGATGCAGATAAAACAATAGGAATTTAAATACTAAATAGTTAAGGCCCAGTGATAGAACTTAATACTAAAGAAAGCCTGTTTTTTTAAGCAGGCTTAAAGCATGGAGCCATAGAACTTTTGGGGGGTAAGGGTAATGGAGTCCCAGAATTTTCACCTCCCCTCCCCCCAACCAGAGTACCTCCCTTTTTACCTACTTATTTATCATTTCCATGTAAGATTTTGTTTGAAAAAGGAAAAAGTACCTCAGCTTTTAAAAAGCAATTAAAACGAAAAAAGAAAAACCACTGTTCCAGTTCAGCTAGAGTTGCCATATTTAGTGATTAAAAATACAGGACACAGTTATTTTATCTGGCATTTATCTATATTTTATCTGGCAAGCCTAAATCCAGATTCTCTTCAACTAAGGCAGAAAACAAACTCTGGGAGCCATCAGGGATTAAAAGCCATCCACGAGGTCACATGGGGAGTTAGTTGGTGTAAAATAGGGAGTGAGATCCAGCATTTTGGGGAAACTCACTTCTGTAGGTAAAAACACAGTCACCTACGTTAACTTGTACAATCCTAGGCCTCTATGGACTGTGGCTTGGCTTTGTTATGCGCGTGTCATAACTCGGTCTCTGTAGCCAATGGAAGTGGAGCATTTTTACAGCCCCTTGTAAAGATCTCTCAGAAAGGGCTCTGCGTTCTTAGATTCAGTCTGGCTTAGGCAGGCCTTCCTGGAGGATACTGTGGAGAGAGAACTTTGGGGAGGCGCTGGTGGGATGGTTTTCCTGTCCTGCCTCAGGAGTCCTCACTCAACGGAGTCTCATTCATTCAACTAACAGGATTGAGAAGTCATCAGCCAAGCAGTGAAGACACAGCCTCTTGACTGACTAGGAGTCTTTAGACAATGACCCTACCTCTCCATCTTCGTTTTAGCCTTTGTAACATGGGGTGATAATAATATTTGTCTCATAAGGTTATTGTGGAGATTAAATAAATTCATGTGAAGTGCTTAGAACTATTTTTAGCATATAATGAGGCCTCAAGAAATGTTAGCTGGCAGCCACCGAGGCAGAGATCCCGTCGTGTAACTGCCAGTCCTGGCAAGCGGCCTCCCATTCGGGTTGGTGACTCTTGAGTCAGGGAACAGGCATGGAGTCTCAGACCTTTTGGAAACCAAGTTCTCTAAACATTTTTATTTTTCAGTTCCTTGCACTTTCACAAAAACATGGGCTTTTATTTTACAGATGAGCAAAGTGCAGCTCCTGCTGATTTAGATGCCTTTCCAAGATCTGCTGAGGGAAGCTTTGAGTTCTCATCTGTGAGATTCAACTTGGAAGTCAGACAGATTTGGGGTTGAGCCCTGGCACAAGTGTGTGACCCTGAAGGGGAAATTTACTTTAGTACCTGTCATTTCTCATCAGTGAAATGGGGTTCATAGTATGAATTTTGCCATGGCACAGATTAAAATGCAATCATTGTAATTCTACCAATCCCAGCAGTCATGGCATCTCCCTAAGCGCTTTATTTACAGCCGTTAGCTTATTTAAGATAGAAAAACAGGTATATCTAATAAATATTATGACTATTACTCTACAGAGCATGGCAGAGTTCAGCTTTTAAGGTTTTTTTACCTACAACAGTAGGGAGCAGCATTCCTAGAATTATTAAACACAGTAAGCATTTGGCTGTTTAGAGATCATCGTGTGCAAGTTTTCCTATTGCTTTTGTAGGGTTATTTCGGGGCTGTTGGGGCGCTGCTGGAACTGTTCAAGATGACTGATGACCAGTAGTGATGACCAGTGGACGGAAGAACCTTTTGTGAGAACAGAGAACTGAGAGTTGCCGCCGGAGGAGGTAGATGCCGCTGTGGGACGGAAGCCAAGCCATTATGGCAGATGAACCTGCTGGATTTGTAAATAATTTAAAATCCTTCTAACTGATCTTTTACTCTTGGGTTTTGAGCTGATGATTCAAAATGGGGAATACAAGAGTTTTTTCTGTATACTGTATTTTTTAAAAAAAAAGTTTGTGCAGCGAGGCCAAACCTACGAATTTTATGCATTAACCTTGAAAAGTTGTATGATGTGTAGGAAGGACCTGAAATGTAAGTGCTGTTTATTTTTCTTCTGGGGTTTACTGATCCGTGTGGTAATTTTAACTTCATTTAGTAATGACTCTAGGAGATTCTACCTTTACTTATATTCTTCATGACGTTTCATGATTTGCTGTTGGTTTCAAATGAAACTACAAATCTGGCATGTTTTACTGTGAACACAATTTGGTTTGTTTGTTTATATGCCTTTTTTCGTCTTGGTTTTTTTTTTTTTTCTGTTGGAATGTCTTATGGAGAAAGAGAGTCCTTCCCCCTGTTTCTGTCCTCAAATGACTCCCTCTCCTCCCCAATACCTTTCTTTAACCTAATTGTTCGTATCAATCAAGGTGCTGACCAACTCGATACGAAGTTAAGCACGAGATTGAAAGCTCTCGAAAGTGCCCTTGATGAGAAAACTCTGAAAGTGTTCATGAATTTTATGAGTCAGGCAAAAGTTGAAAATGATATGCAATTTTGTCTTAACCGTTACGAATATGCAATGTTTTGTTGGATTTATTTTCTGTTAGGTTATATTAAATTGAAATGTTTCTCTGATGAAATGTCCTCACTCAGGCCCAGCCTATGAGTGGCAGCAAATCCTTATGCAGGACTTTGGAACTTCCCAGGTAAAGTCTCCCAGTAGATTAACTATTCACATTGGGAGAGGAGGGAGAAGTCATGGGTTGAGGTGTCAGGTAATAATACCTATTTGTTTTGTACACGTATGTACATAGGAGCTTTGTAACAAGGCATCTTAAATATTAACATTTTTTCATTTGAAATATTTCAAACTGAAAACTGTATTTCAATCCCAGTTTCTAATATTAAAAAAAAAATCATGATACTGATCTCTATACATATTTTTTGTCTTTTTTGAAAGATGTCATTGGAACTGATGGGTAACTTTCAAATGAGAGTCTTGTACAAATATTGAAACGCATGAGGTCTAATGATTTAGAACTGATTAATCTTTTGAATTGAGCACATTGTTGAAAGGGATTTTTCAAGGCAGTGCAACTCCTCCATGATGAATCTTTCCTTTTCTGCCTCCTGAGCACCATCTTTAATTGCCATATCTTCAAGTCTTGAAGAACGTGATGTTAATTGAAGTGTTCACTTGTCTGGTTGAAATAAAGCCTGTTTCTGTTGTGATGTTTTTAGTGTATATGTTATTTTCATTTCTTAATCTTCATGTCCATATTATCTGCTTTTGTACCATAAAATGAATGTGTTGTATTTTTGCTACCCTACATTTCACAATTTGAGGCTTTCCTATAAGGGTGTCTTCAACTGAAGCTGTAACTCTATGCAGAGATTTTTTTTAAATAGCTTTATTGTTCTTATACAACTGACTCATTGCCAAAATACTATTACTAAATTTGGTAATTCAAAAAATTTTTCAAAATTTGGTCATCACAAATACATTTTATTAACTTCCACCTGGCTTAAAAAAATTCAAGCAACTAAGATGTTCTTGAAAAAGATAAGTATAAAAATGTACATGTGATCTACATTAGTGCCTTTTTTGACTATTCCCTTCTATCAGTCCTACTCTCCTCTGTCAGGTAATAGTAGACCTTGGATTACGGTTCTGCAAAAGAAATCAGGGCAAGTTAATGTAATTATATAATTTTTTAATTATCTGGAATCACTTGATCTTTCATTGCAAATGCGTAAGATGTTGGTTTAGCTGAGGAAATCAATTCTTCCACTATACAAATATCAGTAAATGTTGGCTACCTATAGCCAGCCTTTTTTTATAATGAGTAACTTGTAGCCTGAGGATTTTTACATTCACTTGAATCATAGGGACTTTCCTTTGGCTCAACATTAAGAAGAAACTTGACAAGACTAAAGAATTTTTATCTTGAACTTGTGAATTCAAGATGGTCAGGTAGTCTAGAGCATGGCTTTTTTTTTTTTTTTTCAAAGATTTTATTTATTTGACAGAGAGAAACACAGCGAAAGAGGGAACACAAGCAGAGGGAGTGGGAGAGGGAGAAGCAGGCTTCCCGCCGAGCAGAGAGCCTGATGCGGGGCTCGATCCCAGGACGCTGGGATCATGACCTGAGCTGAAGGCAGATGCTTAACGACTGAGCCACCCAGGTGCCCCGAGCATGGCTTTTGATTGTGAGACAGCTTCAGTGTGGATCTCGCTCAGCCATTGCCTACCTGTGTGGGCAAGGCATTAACCCTCTCTCTAAACCCTAGCTTCCTCATTCATAAAATAGAGCAAACTGTTTCACCTCCATGTTTAAAGAGCTTAGCACAAAGGCTGGCAAATAGTAAATGGTAGCTACCGGGAAAAGAAAAATAGATGTCTTAAACTAACGTGTGAAATCAGTGATAACTAACCTTCTAGAATGTGGGGAACCTCTTTTAGCACAGGGATACAGATCTCCCTATGCTAGTACATGTCCACAGCCCTGTGTCCACAATTCCAAAATTCCAGACTCTTAAAATGTATCCTTACAGTCACTTGACAGAAAAAGCTGACTTGAGCATTATTTATCATACTCTGTAGGATTCTTCGCATGTTTTGTTGCAAAGCTACTAATGTGTTTGATTCCGGGGTACTGCCCCAGACCCTACTAGGGGTGTTAAGGAGTGAACAATTCTGAATTTTGAAAGAAATCTGGTCCCAAGAATTTTAGATAAAGGGATTGTGGAGGTTATGGTTGTATTCTTCAGGTTAGGTAGTATATATGGGTTCAGAGTCCCTTTGTTGGGAACTGTTGTTACAGGTAATTTGTGCTTGACATCATCCGGTCATACAAGGAATAAGAAGTTACTTTGTGCCAGGAAGGAGCTGAGGAAACCAAGAGGAATTGGCTATAACCCCTGCTGTTCAGCAAGGGAGACAGGTCTCAAACCAGGTCAGGTTGTAAAGTGTCACGGGTGTCATTCATTCATTCACCAATATGTACAGCAGTGAATAAAACAAAGACCCATCCTCACAGAGCTTATATTCTAGAAGGAAGACAGATAATCACAAAGTAGATCATGCTAGATCAGTACTACAAGGAGAAAATGAGGTAAGGTAAAGGGCTAGAGAGGAGGTAGTTGTATTTAGAAAGTGGAAGGGAAGAAACTTCTTTGGTAGAGTGGTCAAAGACAACTCCTACAAGAGGAGACGTTTGAGTAGTCAGATGAAGTTGGGAACACACCTGGGAGAACATTTTTTACTCCTGGCAAATGAGAATGAAGGTTTTGAGGAACTGCAAGAATTCCAGTGTGTGTGGAGTAAACAATGGGAAGAGTGACGGGAAATGCAGTTTGGGGAGTAGCCGTGGGCCAGGCCCAATATGAGGTCTGTACGTGAGGGTAAAGGCTGCACATGAAGGAGGAATTGGTCACTTCTCCTGGAGGAGAGGGCTCGAGAAGTTTCCATAGAGTCTTAACCAATGAGTGGAGACCACCAAGTGGGCCTGGAGAGGGGGGCTTCCCAAGCAGAGAGAGCAGGGTGAGAGAGGCATTGAGAGAAGAAACAGTAGTCACGTTATTCAGGGAATTAGAAGCTGTTTGCATCTGCTGGAGCCTTGGTTAGTGAGAGAGAAACCAGATACTGGGAGAGAGGAAACCAGCCAGATTATGGAAGGACTCATATTCCATGCTAAAGATTCTGGTGTTTTCTGTAGTCAGTGCAGAGCCATCAAAGGGTTTTAAGTAAAGTGAAGCTAGAATTAATCTGGCTTCAAAGTGATAACAGAGCAAAATGTCCTACTGAGGTTAATGAGCAAACTAGTTATTGTGCTTTTGAATACATAACACCATTTTTATTATCATGTTTATTTTAGTTCCTCTGTGTCCAATCTCATACAGTAGCTGCTTAGTGGACCACATTTCTCTGTAACTAAGAGGGTTATATAAGGTCTTGAGAATTTTCCCACAGGACCAAGGCTGCTAATAGCTAAAACCCTGCTATGATTCTATTTAGTGACTAGGAAGATTTCAACATCAGTGATACCATTAACTCTATTCCTTGCCAGAATTGTTTGGAGAGAAGGCTCTTTTCCTCCCAGTGATCCGCTGACCCCAAATTTGTGAGGAAAATTGAATTAACGCACATTTTCTACTGGGTCTACCAGGTGCTCGTGATTCACTCTTCACCGATTTAATTTTGACTGAATGCTTATGATCTGGGAGGCGTTGATTGGGTAATTTTCGGGAGACATTCAGTCGTAGGACAGCAAAGTCCCTCCTTCCATCGGGCTTCCATCCTCATGAGGACATGAGCCAACAAATAAACAGGAAAATAGCAGTTAGTGATCAATGCTGTGAAGGGAAGAAACAGGGTGATATGGCAGAGAGGAAAGTAAGGGACTTCCTTAGTAAGCTGGGCAGAGATAAAAATATGAAATCATGGCCTCAGCACTTGAGAAATGACCCTCAGGTGTTTCTTGCTTTCATTCATTACTACCTCCTCAATGAAAATGAAGGATGTTTTTGGGAAACAGTCTGAGAACTAATTCATTTTCTTTTTATTTTACTTAGAATATTTAATTTAGTTCCTGTATGAATTTAAAATCATATGTTATGTGAAACAATAGATTAATTTAATAATGCCCCCTTTTTACTACTCACTTATTTCACAAAACAATATTATTTAAGCTGTTCACTCGAATCTTTATTGTCAATGCTTTTGTCATGGCCAGAGTCATTTCGTGGTTTCCAGAGCACACTGAGTCTGACACACAGCACTTTTTAAATCTACTTGTGATATTGACACTGGATTTTTTTTTTTTAACCAAGCCAGGAGCACCTATTCCTTCAATGACCTCAATTATTTGTTTCATTTTCCAAAAGGTGTTATATTGGTGATGCCACAGTGTTAACCATTTATGTAGTGCCTTTTATGGTCAACTTTAAAAGGTTAGTTTATAAGTATTCATCACTTGTGATACAAAAATAAAAGAAAATTTGTATTAAAAGTCTTTGCCTCTTTTTATGCTCACTCTATCAGGTAAACACCAAACATTCCAAACTAGAATTAATTGAGGTGATTTCAGTTAATGTTGTCACCAAAGAATTCTCAACCAGTCTGCAGTTAGAATTCATCTTCTTACATTTAAGTATTTTTTTTTAATTTCACTAAGTTTTATATGTATATAATCTAAAAAGTTAAATAGTTCCAGAAGACTATGAAAAAAAATAGCAGTACCCATGTTTTCTTTTTTGTTTTTTTCCCTTCTTTCTCTTTACACGTTATTCATGACACATGGTACTTTCTCAGGTGTAAAGACAAAGCCAAGGCAGGAAAAGGGTACTTGGACATATCAGACCACCAAGGTTGTAGCTAAGACTCGTAGCCACAGGGACTGTCCTGGTTGGAGGATTTTGGAGAGGGGTATGCTCAGCATTCCAACCAATGATGCCTGGATGTATTTTTATCAGGAACTCATTTTCAACATTGGCTGCTGGTCTTTCTTGTTTTATTTCACTATTCTGAGCAAAGCAGCTTCCCAGAGTAAAGGGTAGGGTGATGAGGGGAAAGGTTTGAGTAGCTGTATGTCTAAAAATTTCTAAAAATATACATATTTTTAGATTTTATTTATTTATTTGACAGAGAGAGACACAGCGAGAGAGGGAACACAAGCAGGGGGAGTGGGAGAGGGAGAAGCAGGCTTCCCGTGTAGCAGGGAGCCCGATGCGGGGCTTGATCCCAGGACCCTGGGACCATGACCCGAGCCAAAGGCAGACGCTTAACGACTGAGCCACCCAGGTGCCTCACTAAGAATATTTTTATTCTATGCTCATACCCAATTGATAGTTTGGCAGAGTACAGAATTTTAGGTTAGATATTTTTGTTCAGAATTCCGAAGGCATAGCCCTATTATTGCCAAGCTTCCAGTGCTGCTGTGACTATTTTACCCCTCTTTTCTGGAAGCTTTTAGAAACTTTTCAACCTCTGGTTTCAGCTCTAACATGTAAAGAGCTTGCAATTCATCACTGCCATCCTTATAAGAAAAAAGCTGGGGCGCCTGGGTGGCTCAGTCAGTTACCCATCTGCCTTTGGCTCGGGTTGTGATCCCAGAGTCCTGGGATCGAGCCCCAAGTCGGGCTCCCTGCTCAGCTTTCTCCCTCTGCCTCTGCTGCTCCCCCCCGCTCATGCTCTCTCTCTCTCTCTCTCTCTCTAACAAATACATGAATAAAATCTTAAAAAAAAAAAGGAAAGAAAAAACTAAACAAACTGAAAACCAATGACTTTTCTTGGACCTATCAGAGAATTGAGGTCATAGGGCAAACTGCCACACTGAAATTTGAAGAGACAATAAATACAGAAAATCACAGCTGAGGGGCACCTGGGTGGCTCAGTCCGTTAAGCCTCTGCCTTCGGCTCAGATCATGATCTCAGCGTCCTGGGATCGAGCCCCACATCAGGCTGTTTGCTCAGGAGGGAACCTGCTTCTCCTTCTCCCTCTGCATCTCCCCCTGCTTGTGCACTCTCTCTCTCTGTGTGTCAAATAAATAAATAAATAAATAATCTAAGAAAGAAAGAAAGAATCACAACTGAAATCAATTTACCTACCACCCATAAGCTGGTAGGAACACTTAAATGGCAATTTTGATGAACTGGTGGAGGCTGAGTGTGGACTAACATATGAGTGAGAAATTCCTGGGGACCTGCCGTCTTAGGGAGGGCTTCCACACTTCGCGGGTTGTACCTCTAGGAATCCCACCTGGTTCTCATGGTGAAGAGCCAAGAAAAATTCTCTGTGTCTCTGGCAGGGGGAGAAGTAAAAGTAACCATTTTGAAATACATCTAGAGGGCTTTCCATGAAAAAGGGCTGCTTTCCAGGGGACAGGATCTTATCAGAGACTTATCTCACCCCATGGGGGGGGGGGGAGGAAATTACCTAACTTCAGCCTCCTCTTACATCCTTATCTCAACCAAGGCTAGGAGAGGGGGAGGGGTTGCTGGGGAAGAGGAGGAGAAAACATGTCTGAGGAAACAGGAATGCTGGGAAACACTTGAGACCACAGCCCAGGGACACGGGCCCACTGAAAGAAAGACAGATTTCATCTTCAGATTATGGATGCTTCCCCTCCTCATATTCTACCACCACATCAACACAGCTTCAGTATAATAACAGTGGATTGCAGCTGAAGGAGAGCTGTAAGGTGTATATTCTATTTAAGAAGAACTTATTTGGGAAACTCAAAGACAAGAGAGTTAAAAACAAGGACACAAGAGGAATTTGAAGCTTCTGGTACTTACAGCTACAGCAAATATTAAACGCAGCCCAGCTCCTAGCCAGATTCACATAAACCTCACATTAAAAGCCATCTTACCTCAGTTTCTATTACTTAATACATCCTGTGTAGCTTTCAATAAAAGATTATATGACATTCTGAGAGGCAAGAAAAAAACATTCTGAAGAGACCAACCAAGCATCTCTCCAATATGACATAGATTTTGGAATTCCCAACCAGGGAATTTAACATAAATATGATTAATATGTTAAGGACTTTAATGGAAAAAGAACAATAACTGATTGGCAATGTTAACAGAGAGATGGAAGAATCTAATGAGGAATCAAAAGGAAATCCTAGAAATTAAAAATGTTGCAACAGAAATGAAGAATGCCTTTGATAGCCTCATTAGCAGACCAAACATGGCTAAGGAAAGAATCAGTGAGCTTGAAGATATGTCAATAAAAGCTTCTAAACTGAAATTCAAACAGAAAACAGAATGAGAAAGATAGCACAGAATGCCCAAGACCTGTGGCACATTCAAACAATATAACATACACATACTTAGGATACCAGAAGAGAAGAGAGAATGGAGAAGAAGAAATATTTGAAGTAATAACAGTTGAGAATTTTCCAAAATTAATGACAAATACCAAACCACAGATCCAGGAAGCTTGATAATCTAAGCAGGATGAATACCAAAAAAATCCACGCCTGGGTAAATCCTATTCAAACTGCAGAAAATCAAAGACAAAGAGAAAACTTTGAAAGAAGCTAGGAGTTGGGGGTACTGTACATACTGGAGAACAAAGCTAGGACTTACAGTGGACTTCTCCTCAGAGACCACCACAAGTGATAAGAGAATAGGTTAAAAATATTTAAACTACTGAAAGAAACTTCTCTGTATCACCAGGATTTTGAAAACGTGTAATGATAGGCCTTAGTGTGAATGTATTTTCATTGACTAAGCTGGTTCCATAATGGATTCCTTCAAACTAGAAATCTGTATCCTTTACCCCTGAGAAATTTTTTTATATTATTTTTTGGTAATTCCATCACCTCTCTGACCTTTCTTTCAGGAACTACTCCTGTTTGCATGTTGGACTTCCTGTACTGGTTGTCTAATTTTCCTATTGTTTTTCTTCTATTTTTCATCTTAATCTTTTTGCTCCATTTCAACTATCTTCCAGCTCTTCTATGGAGTTATTATTGCTACTATTTCTACCATGATGCTGGAGTTCCTAAGAGCTCTTTTCATACTCTGACTTTTTTGTAGCCTATGCTTTATTTCTCAAAAAATACATTGTCCTTTATGTTTTTACATCTCTGAATAATCTCTCTTCCAAGTTGCTTTTTCCTGTGTTTTGGTCTCTGTCTTCCATTTTAGAGGCTTTCCCTAGATGTCTCATGATCCTCCACTGTGTGACAAGAAGTTGATTGAAACTTTAATTACGGGATGGAACTTGTTGATTGGATTTACTGTAAGGTGATCTGGCTCAGCCATTTCTTTGGAGAGCCCCGCTGTCAGTATCTTTGGATCTTTTCTCTGGGATTGGTGACATCCTCCAGAGAAAGTGCATCCCATCTCTTCTCTGGAGCTGTAAGCTTGACTGCAGCATTCTGGGAGTGGAGCTGAGCGAGGAATCTGAACTTGCAGAATAAGAGGCAATGATGTACTCTGGAGCCACCTGCTGTATGAGTTTAGGCAAGTTAACTTCTCTGTGATTCACTTTCCTCAACTGTAAAATGTAAACAAAATGTGTTAGGAGGATTAAACCAATTAATACATGTAAAGGGTTGTAGTGAGCTTGAAGATATGTCAATAAAGCCCCATCAAGCAATGGGTCCTTAAAAATAGTTGTCATTTCAGAGTCTCTTATAAGACTTCCTGAAAATTACCTCATAAGAATTTAGGCAAAGATATATTATCAAGTGAGAAAAAAATTTTTATAATTAAAAATCAAATAATAACATAACCCCCAATTACATGAAGCAGAAATGGGTAGAACTGAAGAGAGAAATAGAAAATTCAACAACAGTTGGAGATTTCAATATCCCTCTTCCCATAGTGCATAGAACAATTAGAAGATCAACAAGAAAATAGAAGACCTAAACAACACTATAAACCAAGCAGACTTAACAGACATCTATAAAACACTCCATCTATAAAACACAGGAAGACACTGTAAGACACAGCAGCAGAATGCACCTTCTCCTTCAGAACACATGAAGCCATCTCCAGGATGGACCGCATGCTAGGCCATTCATCCAGCCTTATTAAGTTTACAAATATTGAAATCATTCTAGTTATGTTCTCTGATGACAGTGGAGTTAAATTAGATATCAATCATAAAAGAAATTTGGGGAATTCACAAATACATGAAAATTAATACACTCCTAAACAATCAGTGCGTCAAAGAAAAAATTACAAAGGAACTCAGAAAATGCTTTGAGATCAATGACAGTGGCAATACAGCCTGTCAAAACTTTATTGGAGGCAGTTGAAGTTGTGCTTAGGGGGAAATTTATGGCTGTAAATATTATTTGTCTGTAAAAAGGTGAAGTACGGATGTCTATGATGACATGGACAAACTTTGAAACTATTATGCGGAGTGAAAGAAGACAGTCACAAAAGACCATATGTTGTATGATCCCATTTATATAAAATGTCCAAAATAGGCAAATCTATAGAGACAGAAAGTAGATTAGTGGTTTCCTAGGGCTAGGGATTTGGGAGAAATGAAGAGTTGCTGCTAACAAATATGAGGGTTCTTTTTTTGGGTGATGAAAAATTGATTGAGGTGATGGTTGTACAACTCAACTAGAAATCTTTGAGTTATACACTTTTTTTAAGATTTATATTTATTTGGGAGAGAGCGAGAGCAAGCGCAAGCAGAGGGCAGGACAGAGGGAGAGGGATAATCTCAAGCAGACTCCCCACTGAGCATGGAGCCTGACATGGGACTCGATCCCACAACCCATGAGATCATGACCTGAGCCAAAACCAACCAGCTCAACCGACTGAGCCATCAAGGTGTCCCAAGTTATATACTTTAAATGGGCATATGAATTATATTTCAGTAAAACCATTTTTCAAAAGCAAGTTAAATTTAAAGATTGAAAAAAATCCTTTGAATATTGGACAAAAGTGAAAATATGTATGTTAATAGTTAGATGTTCTTTTTTTAACTTAACTCGTGTCATTTTTAATTTTGTAACATAGTCTACTGTTGTTTTGCTTTTCCACCTTCTTTTCCCTGTACATTTCTTGAATGATCACATTTTTAGACACAATCGCCAAGTGCATTTAGTCAAATTTGTGTGGCCCAAAGTTGACGTGGTGACAGTAGGGACACTGTGATATAAAGGCACATAGCCTCAGCCCCAGTTGTGTAAATTGCTAGGTGTTTGTTTGTTAAACAAATGGATTTCCTTTTTAATTTTTGCAGTTGCAGCTTAAGGAGAGTTTTAAATTTGCCCTCAGGTCATAAAGCAACATGAAAAAAATTGGACCTTTTTTAATATATTGCACTTTCTCTTCTCTCTTCTCATACCTCCTTCACTCGGTTCAATGAGATTTACTGTTGCTATTTTAGCCAGGTTCGGCATCTGAAGAATTTATGTCATTTGGCTGCCATGACATGGCTAATGAATTATGTCTATTTTAGCACATGCTGTAAGTGAGACAGGTGGATCTTGTGTGTCTTTAAGAGATCTTCTTGTGTATCTTTAAGAGATACCTAAATTTTACTTTTAAAGAAAACTATAAATTCTAAAATAATTGTTTTCCATTAACCACTCAAGTTTATTTACCCTGACATAGTATGTTTTCATAGTACGTACTCAGACTGTATTTTCTAGACTGTTTTCTACCATTTATGTTGTGTGTGCGTGTGTGTGTGTGTTGTATATGTGGTGTATGGGGAAAGAGACCCCAAGTTAATCACACAAGTAATGGATCTGGAGTTCATATTAAAACTGTAATTTTGGGGCGCCTGGGTGGCGCAGTTGGTTAAGCGACTGCCTTTGGCTCAGGTCATGATCCTGGAGTCCCTGGATCGAGTCCCGCATCGGGCTCCCTGCTCGGCAGGGAGTCTGCTTCTCCCTCTGACCCTCCCCCCTCTCATGTGCTCTCTCTCTCTCATTCTCTCTGTCTCAAATAAATAAATAAATAAATAAATCTTAAAAAAAAATAATAAAACTGTAATTTTGGCAGAGTATATTTTTAAATTAGATATCTGAATAGTTTGTCAAGTGACACATTATTTTAAATATAGACCAAGAGTGCTTTTGTATTGAGCTCCAGAAGTGTGTGGGTTGAAATTAGGCAAGTTATATGCGATTGTGAATTTTAAACAGGAACGGTTTTAAGCATTCTCCTTTGGAGTTTGATTACTATTTATGTTGGATTGATAAATTTTCACTCCTGCCCATCTGTTTGTGTGCCAGTGTCAACATTGAATTCATCAGGTAGTTATTTGTGCCATGTTTAGCCAGGCAAAGCCGAGTGGAGAAAGGAGGCAATTATCTGTAGATCCTACCCACTCAACTTACAGCAACTTTGGCAAAAACGGTTTGGTTGCCCAGAACAATTGAGTTTTGTTGGCTCTGTCCTGAACATTTAGTGGATTACACAACTCTTCCTGTCCTTTAGCCTGTGTCTACGGTCCAAGTCCGACCTCCGTTGTTTTGGCAGTCACAGTGATGATGGTGAATTAAGCATGAGGTCTTGTGTGGGCACAATCAGGCTGTAAGGATCTCTGTCCATTATAAAGCTCGTTCTCAGAGATCCCTAAGGGCCATTTCATCTGTGGCATAATCTGTTTTGGTGGCCATTGTGGAAGATGGCTACCAAGAAGTAGCCTCACTTGGATATAAGAAATTAACCTTTTTGAAATGGTAGACGGCATTTAGATTGGTTTTAAAAAGGAAACACCAAACTGCCTCGTTTTGGGATGCCGAGCAAATTCTAAATACGCTGGCATGCAAACTCTAAGATCTAGAGACTTATAAACTTATTATATAATGTTAATTACTGATTAATCACTACTCATGTTCCAATGTCAGCCTGTACTCATTGATTCAGTGCTGCAAGAGAGCTTTAGTGGATGCAGTAAGTCTTGCCTTTCAACGCAGAAGTGAACTTTGATCACTCAAATGGTAAATTGCAAAACTATGCTAAAGGCCTTGCCCAAAGCAAGGTTACCAAGTATGAGAAGGGGAATTTAGGCTTTCCACTGTCATTCTAATTTAAAAATTCCTAAATAAATGCTAAGCAACTGTTCAAAAATATCCCTCAGGAAGGTGCCAGATCATGAGCCTTCTTTGAACTCCCTTAAACTCTTGCAAGGTTCTGACCTGGCACCAAATGAAGAGGGAGGACTTGGAGCAGAGATGATCTTTAACACCCTCCAAACCTGAGCTTCTGTGATTCGGAGCACGGGGCACTGGGACTGCCCTTTACAAAGCTATCACACGGGAATAAAAGGTGTTTACATGGAAAAGAGCTCCTAACAATGACAGCGCTGACAGATGAAGCCTTCCGTGTGCTTGATGCTCCTGCACCCTCCTTGAATCCACCCAGACAGTGAAGGAGGTGGGAGTTCCTACCTTCATTTACCAGGAGAAAAGACCAAGGCTCGAAGAGAAGAGGTAAAGGAACACATCCCTGATCTCGTGCCAATAATCAAGAATCCTGAAACGGCCTTTTGGGGAAACTCAAGGTTTCTTTGGGTCCGAATGATCCAGATGTTTGCTTCCATTCTCCAAAAGGGACTGTGTATAAAGGTAAAGGCCTGACCGTGCAACTCCCCCTCTTACAGTTCATCTCATTGAAATTTCTTCACAATTTCACATTGGCTGGTCTGAGGTCCTGGCTCAGGTGCCTTCCTTCCTTGTTGTTCAGTTAATATTAACATTCTTCCATTTGGCCTTCTCTCTTTTTTCCTTCTTCAGACTTCCAATACGTTCTCCACCAAAAGTGATGCCAGACCTGTACGTTCTAGAGTACTTATAAAAGAAACAACAGGGGTGCCTCGGTGGCTCAGTCGGTTAAGTATCTGCCTTCAGCTCAGGTCATGATCCCAGGGTCCTGGGATCGAGCCGCGCATCGGGCTCCCTGCTCAGTGGGGAGCCTGCTTCTCCCTCTCCCTCTGCCGCTCCCCCTGCCTATGCTCTCTCTTTCTGACAAATAAATAAATAAAATCTTAAAGAAAAACAAACAACAAACAAAAAAATGTGTTGACTAAACTTCTATGTGGTTAAACTATGTATTTCACCTTGTCCAAGAAAAAATACTTGACTCTACAAAATACTGATTTGTCAATGCGAAGACCCATGCCAAAATTATTTTTGAAAAATGGAATGATTATTGATTTCTGTGTCAATTTTCTCTCTTATGAATTGAAATAGATATTTACTATTTTATTCAATAACTTGGATTTCTTAGCTCTAATGTTACTTTTGAATATTTATATTTTTCATAAAAACCAGTTCATCTTGATGTGATTTCTTTTTTTTTTTTTTAAAGATTTTATTTATTTATTTGCGAGAGAGAACGAGAGACAGAGAGCACGAGAGGGAGGAGGGTCAGAGGGAGAAGCAGACCCCCCGCTGAGCAGGGAGCCCGATGCAGGACTCGATCCCGGGACTCCAGGATCATGACCTGAGCCAAAGGCAGTCGCTTAACCGACTGAGCCACCCAGGTGCCCAAGTGATTTCCTTTTTTTTAAACTAATCTTTCCATTATAAGTTTTGGGAGAGAGGTATATAGAAATTATGGTATTTGATTTTTAGTATTTCTCATTAGATTTAAATTTTTGAGTGGTGATGCAATTTTTAGTTTCAGTGAGTAAACCTCTTTCCAATAGCTAATTAATTTTTTAAATGACCTATCATTTTGTCATGATTACAATTTATGTTATAAAGACCTTGTCTTCTAAATGTATTCCCATCCTTAAAAATAGTTAAAAAAATTTTTTTTATTGAATTATGTTTATTCCTGTTCTTTTTTTTTTTTTTTTTGGTCCCTAGAAATGATGTAGGCCAAAGATAGTTTTCCTTTTGTAAATCAAATTCTTTGTTCTCAGAACTTAGCCCAGCGCAACTGCTTAAGTTATAGTAGCATCTCAGATGTCAGATAGCTTTTACTAAAGAAGATGCGTATAATACAGAGTATCTTAAAGTGTGGTATAAGCCAATAGGACTCAGAATAACCTGGAGAGTTTGCTTAAAGGCCTATTTGGGGACTGCTCCCAAGACCTTCTAAATCCAAATGTCTGGGAGTGAGGTCCCAGAATGCTTTTTTTTTAAGATTTTATTTATTTATTTGAGAGAGAGAGAGAGAGCGAGCATGGGGGGAGGGGGAGAGGGAGAGGGAGAAGCAGACTCCCCACTGAGCAGGAAGCCCAACTCCGCTGGATCCCAGGACCAGGAGATCACAACCTGAGCTGAAGACAGACGCTTAACCGACTGAGCCACCCAGGCACCCCCAGAATGCATTTTGAAAAATCTCCTCAGATGATCCTTAAATGCTTAAAATTTGAGAATCACTGTACCAATGGTTATATTACTACAAGCATTAAAAATGATTTGCACACTTTGTGCAAACCTTCCTGATTCTCTGGCAGGTCACACCCTATTGTGAACAGTGTCCATCTTGTCAGTTCACACAGAAAAACTAAGACTAGAGGCCGTACAGGCCAAGGAACACACAGGTCTAGGCTCAAGGGAGAGGAATGTCTGCTTACCATTCAAAGGAATCTATAAGACAAGCAGTTAATCAGCACTACCCTAAGGATATAATCACCAGATGTAAAATAAAGATACTGTTCAAATTCCAAGCATTTTGAGATGGAACAGGCCTCCAGGAAACCAGACTAAGTGGCATCAGAAGTTATAAGTAACACCTGCTCACATGACCTCGTGGGCCTCGCATCAACAGGGCCACCTGCTCAGGAGACCCCCTGCCCCAAATTTTACCCTTAAAAACCCTCACTGGCGAGCCATTGAGGAGTTCGGGACTTTTGTGTTCCCTTTGTTCTCCTGAGTGGCGCCACACCAATAAATAGCCTATCTTTCTTCACCGCAAAAGCTCAGTGTCTGTTTTTATTGGCCTGCTGCACGTTGGGCGGGTGAACTCCCGTTTGGTTGGGTTACAATTGCCGGAAAGCAGCATTGTTGGATGGCCAACTGCTGATTAAACACACCCAGCTGCTGTCTCAGTGTTCAAAAAGATGGCACCACCTCAGTGAACCGTGGCTTCTGCGTGATGACCAGCGCTGCGGCAAACAGTACACAAACGTGTCCCCCGCACGATGTGGAAACAGACTTGGCCAGCACACTTGGGTACTCCAGTTTTCACCTTCTGTTCCACTCCCACACTTTTCTAATACCTCCTTTGGCCTCAGAAGGGAATGTTCTCAGTTTAGTGTGCAAGGGAGAAGGAATCTCTTAGCTGGGCAGTTACTCGGCTTCAGATCAGAGTTCACCTTGGACGAGCCGGTACACTCTCTCCAGCTACAGCAGCGACAAAAGACATCTCCACAAGGTCCGCCTGCCCTTAGCGCTGCTATTGTCTCTGATGACTCAGACGTTTGGCATGTTCTAAGCCCTCTGCAAACACCCTGGAAATTTTAGGGACAAGTTGTGTGGAAACTTAAAGATTCCATTTTTTCCCCCAAAAGACCGATGTCCTGAATCGCAGAGGCAGTGTTGCGGTCTAATTATTTTCGGCTGTGGGAAAACAGCAATCACCTCCTGCAATCATGCAGTCACCCAGGGATCCTCCAAATTTTCTCCAACAACAACAGCAAGAAAAATGATGACCAAAAACTCAGTTTTCTAACAAAGAGCATGTTTGTAAAGGTTCGCAGGACAGAAGTTAGGCGAATTCCTGTTTGTTAATCACCATTCCACAAAAGGACTATTAAATTCAACAAGTATTTATTAATCGCTTCTCGTGAGCCAGGCGCTGAGTTTAGTCCCAAAGCTCATCTCCGGGTTGGCACAATCCAAAGATTGAGAGGTATTTTTCCATTTCCTCCAAATTTAAACATAAAAGTAATTGAAATTCATTTCTTTATTTTAAATAAGTAAGCCACTGTGGAAGACAGTATGGAGGTTCCTCAAAAAATTAAAAATAGAACTACCATATGATCCAGTAATTCCACTACTGGGTATTTACCCAAAGAATATGAAAACACTAATTCGAAAGGATACATGCCCCCCTATGTTTATTGCAGCGTTATTTACAATGGCCAAATTATGGAAGCAGCCCAAGTGTCCATCAATGGATGAACGGATAAAAAAAGATGTATTATATATATATACAATAGAATATTATTCAGCCATAAAAAAGATGAAATCTTGCCAATTGTAACAACATGGATGGCACTGAAGAGTATAGTACAAAGCAAAATAAATCAGTCAGAAAAAGACAAATGCCATATGATTTCACTCCAATATGGAATTTAAGAAACAAAACAAATGAACAAAGTTAACAACAACAAAAAAGATGGAGACAAACCAAAAAAAAAAAACAAAAAAAAAACCCCAAAAACAAAAAACAAAAACAGACTATAGAGAACAAGCTGATGGTTACCAGACGGGAGGTAAGTGGGGGGATGGGTGAAGCAGGGAAGGGCATTAAGAGGACACTTAGGTTGATGAGCACTGAGTAATGTATAAAATTGCTGAATCACTATATTGTACACTTGAAACTCATATAACACTGTTAACTGCCCTGGAATTAAAATAAAATTAAGAATTAAAAATAAAATGAAAATAAGTAGTGCTCTCCATGAATTGAGAAAAGGAGAGGGGTTGTTTTAAATTCTTCGGGCTCTGGAATGCCAAATTCCCAAATGACTGCAAATCGCTGATTCATTTGGTATTTAGGTATCTTTACCAAACTCTTAATTTCTAGGACATCCTGAAACCATGTTACTTTGAAAAAACTGTACCATATTAAAGATTATTAAAATAAACATATTGTCTTCAACTCTTACTATGCAATTGCTAAAATTTTTCTCCCCAGGGTCTTTTAATTTATCTAGAACTAGAGACATGTGTTGTTTTTTTTCTCACTGAGGTGAGGTGATAATGAAGTGAAAATAACAAGAAAATAAAGCCTACTTTTTGTTTTTAGTCTGTAAATGTATGCTGTATTATTCTGAAAGCATAAGTTCCATCATTTTGAAAGCTCAAGCTATATGAAATCATTTCACAGCAAAGACACATACATGTATCTACATCTAGGTTGACATAGCTGTTTCCTGGACTTACAGTGTGAGTTTATAGAGTGCTATCATATCTTATCATTAATAAACATTTACATTATATTAAAAACTTTATTCAAAGTCAGCTTTCCTTAATTGTTGCATTTCATGCAATTATGACCTCCTAAAGCTTCCTTGTTGCACTTCATTCAAGAGTTAACAGAGGGATACAAAATCCCAAATGATTTTTGACATGAACCAATTACATCACTGAAGCCAAGCCTCATTGTTCTTTAGAACCCCTCCCCTTCCTGCTAAGTAGAGGCATTTGTTAAGACTTTTGAGGCACATATTCTGCTTCCGGAAATTTCTCTCCCTCCCTCCCTCCCTCCCTCCTCCCTCTCTCTCTGTCTCACTAGCTTTTTTGTTTGTTTCTTCTCTCTCCCCTCCATTTCTTTATTTCCAATTATACTTTCCCGAAGGTACTGATACAGAGAATGGGGTATAAGACAGAGACCACTTCTTTCAAAAACGTTTCAAGTTAGTATTTTATTCAATCAAAGGTAGAAACTATAAAGAACATTCTAATCATAGGACTACACCACATTTTGCTGCTTAAATCAAATCGGGGTTATGCTGGTGATTAATAACACACATTGACTAAAAAAGTCAACTGGCGTGATTACGGAAGACAAACTTTTCTGTTTTAGTGAAGAAACAGAATAAGCATATAATTGACCTTGACATTCCATCCTACTGGAAAAGACTTCCTAGCCTTTAAAAAAAAAATTAGTTCGCTTAGCATAATACCCTCTAGTTCCATCCACATTGCTGCAAATACGCAAACAATGAATCATGGAACACTACATCAAAAACGAATGATGTATGGTGATTAACATAACATAATAAAATAAAATTTTAAAAAATCTTTATACTTCTGCTACACATCGAATTTGAAAGCTTATGCTTTAAAAATATGCTATTAGCAAAAGTTCATCTTGGCAGCTGGTTCACATATTTATTGAAGAATACGGAGCACTTGCATCGCTCGTGATTGAAAACAGATGGTGGCAGGACCCTGGCACTGTGCGTGAATCACCCAAGTAGTCTGAATTTCCTTAACATTTTGCTGCTTTGAAGTTTGAGGGGACATAATTTATCCTCTTTTACTCCGGCCTTTGGGGCTCAAAGAAGGTTTGGAATGCCAGCTTGGAAATGATGACTGTGAAGGTGTGTACAGCTGCTCAGGGGGGTGAGGGGAAGTGGCCAATACCCTCAGGATGTTTGCCCCGCAACCGCCACCCTCCCCCCCCCCCCGCCGTCCCACACCGCCAACCCCCCCCCGCCCCCGTCCCCTTCTGGCTCACTCACTCTGTCCTCTTGTGGGGACATTATCTTCAGCTTTTGGGTCTTTGGATGTTTAGGAGAGAATTCATTTTCCTCATTAGAGAAGAGTAAGCAAAGGATAGAGGACTGTATAAAGGCAAAATACGTGTTGCCACCATTTCTCTCCACACCTCAGCCATGAAACACCAAAAAGTCCTGATCTTGCTAGAATCTTAATGACTCTAGGGTTCGGCACTGGGTCGGGCACAGAGTAAGTCCTCAGTAAATCTTGCACAAGTGAGTCCTTCCTCCAGTTAGACTTTCCTCAGCTTTTTTGGGCTCCCTGGTAATTTTTGTTATTTGTTCAATATTCCTTCTCCATCCATTCAACCAAAAGGTATTTCCCAAGAGCCTTCTAAGTGCCCGTGACAATGCAAGGAATTTGACAAGTATTTTGCCTAGACATTTGATTTCTACCCACAAGATTTTATTATAAAAATACACATCATTCAATTTTTCTTTTTTTTTTTTTAAGACTTTATTTATTTGTCAGAGAGAGAGAGCACAGGCAGGGGGGAGAAGCAGGCTCCCCGCTGAGCCAGGAGCCTGATGCGGGACTCTATCCCAGGACCCTGGGGTCATGACCTGAGCTGAAGGCAGACGCTTAACTGATTGAGCCACCCAGGCGCCCTAGAACAGCTTTAGATTTAGAGAAAATAAAATGGGAAGATAGTACAGGGCTCCCAAATATAGTGTACTGGTTTTCTCTCTGTTAACATCTTACATTAGCAGGATATATTTGTTACAATAATGAACCAATATTATTAACTAATACTTTATTCAGAGTTGATAGTTTTACTTAATGTTCTTTTTCTGTTCCAGGATCCCATCCAGGATACTACCTTACAGTTTGTTATCATGTCTTCTTAGGCTCTTCTTGGTTGGGACAGATTCCTTGTTTTTGATGACCTTGACAGTTTTAAGTACTGGACAAGCATTATGTACGATGTCCTTTGGTTGGGATTTGTCTGGTGTTTTCCCATGATCGAGCTAGGGTGATGGATTTGGGGAAGACCACAGAGGTAAAGTGCCATTCTTATCACATTATATCACATTATATCAACATGACATTTTATCAACATGACATCACTAATGAGATTGGCCTCGGTCACCTGGCTCATTGTCAACAGTCTTGGATTAACAGTGGTGTTATTTCTATTTGTTTTCAGTTACATTTAATGTTAGGCATCAAGAAAGATACCTTATTGAGTAAGATCATGAATCAAGACTTACACTGTTCTTAATTTATACTAGGATATTACCACCTCTAACTTTAGCAGAGGATATCTATCAGGAGCTGTTATAGCTTGAAGTGTGTGTGTGTGTGTGTTAAGATTTTATTTATTTATTTGAGAGAAAGAGTGAATGCACGAGTTGGGGGGAGGGGCAGAGGGGTCATGACCTGAGCCGACTGCAGAAGCTTAACTGACTGAGCCACCCAGGTGCCCCATAAATTGCTTCTTTTTTTTTAAGATTTTATTTATTTATTTGACAGAGAGAGGCACAGTGAGAGAAGGAACACAAGCAGGGGGAGTGGGAGAAGGAGAAGCAGGCTTCCTGCTGAGCAGAGAGCCCGATGTGGGGCTCGATCCCAGGACCCTGAGATCATGATCTGAGCCGAAGGCAGACGCTTAATGACTGCGCCACCCAGGTGCCCGGTAAATTGCTTTTTAAAAACAGCTTTACTGGGGGCACCTGGGTGGCTCAGTCAGTTGAGCGGCTGCCTTCGGCTCAGGTCGTGATCTCAGGGTCCTCGGATCCAGTCCCGTATCGGGCTCCCTGCTCAGTGGGGAGCCTGCTTCTCCCTCTTCCCCTGCTCATGAGCTCTCTCTCACTCTCTCACTCACTCACTCACTCACTCTTTCTCTCAAATAAATAAATAAAATCTTTTTAAAAATTTTAAAAATAAAAATAAAAAATAAAAACAGCTTTATTGAGGGTGCCTGGGTGGCTCAGTCGTTAAGCATCTGCTTTTGGCTCAGGTCATGATCCCAGGGTCCCAGGATTGAGTCCCACATCAGACTCCCTACTCAATGGGGAGCCTGCTTCTCCCTCTCCCGCTCCTCCTGCTTCTGCATGCTCTCTCTCTGTCAAATAAATAAATAAAATCTTTTAAAAAATCTTAAAATAAAAACAGCTTTATTGAGACATAATTTACCAACCATACAGTTTGCCCATTTAAAGTGTGCAAGTCAATGGGCGCCTGCCTGGCTCAGTTGGAAGAACATTCAACCCATGGATCTTGGAGTCATGAGTTCGAGCCCCATGTCAGTGGTAGAGATTACTTAAATAAATAAGTATATATAAATAAAGTGTGCGATTCAATGGCTTTTAGTATAATCACAGAGTTGTGTGACCATTATTACAGTCAATTTTAGAACATTTTCATCACGCCCCCTCAAAAACCCATACTATCAACAGTCTCTCGCCATTTGTCTCCAACCCCTCTCCTAAGCTCTAGGTAACTGCTAGTTTACTTTCTGTCTCTGTGGAGCTGCCTGTTCTGGACATTTCGTATAAACGGAATCACACAACATGTGGTCCTGTGACTGGCTTTCACGTAACATACTGTTTTCAGGATTTGTCCATGTTGTGCCATGATATGATATAGTATTTCATTTTTTTGTTGTTGCTGAATAATATTCCATTGTATGGATGTACCATCTTTTGTTGATCTATATATTATATGATAAACATTTGGGTTCTTTTCACTTTTCCATTATGGTGGATAATGCCGCCATAGACATTCTTGTGCAAGTTTTTTTTTTAAAGATTTTATTTATTTATTTGACAGAGAGAGAGAGAGAGTACAAGCAGGGGAAGCAGCAGGGAGAGGGAGAAGCAGGCTCCTGCTGAGCAGACAGCCTGATGTGGGGCTCGATCCCAGGACTCTGGGATCATGACCTAAGCCGAAGGCAGACGCTTAACCAACTGAGCCCCCCAGTTGCCCCTCTTGTTCAAGTTTTTGTGTGTTCCTGTGCATTTAAGTTACTGACACTATATACCTGTATTATTCTGTACTATTCTGTATTCTAGCTGTCACATCCGCGGCAATTCTACCATAGGCTTAAGCTATTTTATCTTTGAATGTGATTATGACTATTTACTTGTTGAAACATTCTATATTATAAATTACTGTCTTTTTGTTACTTTGCATTAATTTTAGGGTATTGTATAGGGCATTCAGGTTGATTCTTTTAAAATTCTGTTAGGTAAGTTACATCTAAGAATTTTATTTCAGGATGGCCAAAAGTGCATTATAGTTTATTTCTTATTAGGAAGGGGTGTTGGATTTAATAAGACTGGGAACACTGGTCCTTTTCTTTCTCCTAATCAGACTTAGGGATTCCTTACCCTGAGCACCCCTGTATATATTGTCACTAAAGCAAATCATGTGACCATATGATTGTTGTTAACAGATTAGTTTTTCAAAGACTATGAGCCCTTTGTGAGCAAGAATATTGTCTTTTATTTCTATTTTATATTTCCAAGGTTTGGACAGTTTCTGGCCCTCAGTAAATATTTGCTGCATGATGAATAATGGGGAATAAATGAGATGACCACCCAAAGGCAGCAAGGCAGAAAAAATACTAGGTGGGAAGAAGGAATGACTATTGTGTGCTGACATCCAAGCCTGGGCTCTGCTCCCTCACTTGTGATCTAATTCTCTAAATTGGCCTGCCCACATCTGGGCTCTGAATCCACCAGGTGGAACTCCCCCAAGCCACCACCCTTCACCGTCACCTGCCCCAGCTCTGGCTGGCCAGGACTCCACAGTTTGCCCCTCCACCTCTCAGCAATGTGGTGTAGTGGGACTTCACTTCCAGCCGATGGCCTTGTGCCCTCTAGGTGACTGCTGCCTTTCGGGATATTAGTGCCTGGATCTCGCTGCTAGAACAGGCATCAGCGAGATGCGCGCTGCTGCATTTGCTGGGTTTCATGGCAGCATGTTTACATTAAAGCTGAGGTTCTCCACACCTGTGTGTTGGTTTCCATCAAGCTGCAGCTCTGGAAACTTTCCCGGGGTCTTTGCTGCATGGCGACCTGCCTCACCCGCCCCCCAAAGTGTTGTGCCCTTCTCCCGTTGACTAGAGCAATCATCTTTCCTCTCCCTTGTGCCACTTATCACAGTCTACATTCTACTATTGTTATTTGCATGTACGACGCTTCACCACTAAATTGCAACTTTTAAGGATAGAAACTGGGTTACACACCTTCACATTCTCATAGCACCTAGAGCATTGCCTCAGCCCACAAATGACAGAACAAATATGGTTTATTATAAGTTTTGTGTAAATACAGCTATTACAAATTAATATGTTTCATACATGTATTTTACTAAAAACGTCTTAATGAAGTGAAATTCACATAACAAAATTAACCATTTTATTTTTTTTTAAGATTTTATTTATTTATTTGACAGAGAGAGACACAGCGAGAGAGGGAACACAAGCAGGGGGAGTGGGAGAGGGAGAAGCAGGCTTCCTGCAGAGCAGGGAGCCAGATGTGGGGCTCAATCCCAGGACCCTGGGACCATGACCTGAGCTGAAGGGAGACGCTTAACATCTGAGCCACCCAGGCGCCCCAAAATTAACCATTTTAAAGCAAGCAATTCAGTGACATTTAGTACACTCACCACCTTATGCACCAACTATCTAGTTCCAAAACATTTTCATCACCCCAAAGGAAAACCCTCTGCCTGCTGTGGGATTACTGCCCATTCTTCCTTTCCCCTAGCCCCAGGCAGGCACTCATCTGTTTTCTGTCTCTATGGATTTACCTATTCCGGATATTTCATATAAATGCAATCATACAGTATGTTGCCTTTAGTGTCTGGGTTCTTTCATTTACCACAACATTTTCAAGATTCATCCATGTTGTAGCACTTACCAGTATTTCATTCCTTTTTATGGCTGAATAAATTCTGTATATTTTATTTGCAATTTATTGCAGGTATGTGATATTACCACTAGATAGCACTACTTTCCTAGCAATTTCCTGCTGGTGGTTCATACAAGTTAGTGAAATTATCAAAACAGAAATTATATCAATTCAAGGACTGCTTTCATTGCAAAGCCTGATGAATTCGCTATTATGGCTGCTCTGACCATATATCATACAAAATGTTATGGATCTAGCCATTATATGTTGTTATAAGCAACAGCGGCTTCCACCAAAGTAGATACTACTTTCCAGATCTGTTTAAAGTATCTGTTTCTTATTGAATTATCGTAACATAAATCCTTTTATTAAGCTGTCAATGAATAATAATGTCTCTGTCAAGAGTGGAATAACAAAATACTATAGAGAAGTTTGAATGTCATTGTAAAATCTGTATGATATTTGGCTTGGTTTAGACTCTGGCTCTACCTATTAACTCAAGGATCATGAGCAAATCTTCCTGGGCGTACTTAATCTCCCAGAAAGAAATGAAAGTAAATTAACACCTTCTTTCAGGGGTTTATGAGTATCACATGAAATTCATCTGTGAAAATGCCCCTCCTATCTGGGAAGCATTATGCTAATTGTTACTAATTTTGAAGATTTAAAAATTCACACTCATTAGTATTTACATCACACATGAAAATGTTACTCTTTTTCAGGTAGTGTAATTAAGCTCAGAGCTTATCAAGAATTTTAAGAATTTGGGGGCGCCTGGCTGGTTCAGTCGGTAGAGCGTGTGATTTTTTATCTCGGTGTCCTGAGTTCGAGCCCCATGGTGGGTGTAGAGATTACTTTAAAAAAAAAAGGAAAAAAAAGGAATTTTAACAATTTAAAAAGCAATTCCATTTTGAGCATTTCTCTGAGACTACCATCAGAGAGAGTGGTTTGAGATTCTATGAGGTAACTACAGCAATTTTAAGTAAGTGACCTCTGTACTGGAAATTCCTAGTGTGTTTAGTTTGTTTAGATGAGGTAACTTTGACTTGACTAACAATATTTCTTAGTACGAGAAGCATTTGTCCTATCTGGTGATAACAGTTCAAAGCTTCTTTCTACCGTTAGTTTAGTGCCCAACAGAGTTTGACCTACAACGAGCCTTAAGTATATAATGGTAAACAAATAAATGAGTTCTAGTCCCTATATTTCTCCCTTATTTGACTAGGATTCTTTCCTTCTTTCTTTCTTTTCTTTCTGTCTTTCCTTCCTTCCTTCCTTCCTTCCTTCCTTCCTTCCTTCCTTCCTTCTTTCTTTCTTTCTTTTCTTCCTCCCTCCCTTCCTCCCCCCTTCTTTCCCTCCCTCCCTCCCTCTCTCTCTCTTTCTCTCTTCATTTTAAAGTAATCTCTACACCCAACGTGGGGCTGGAACTCAACCCTGAGATCAAGATGCTCTACCAACTGAGCCAGCCAGGCACCTGGGCTACAAATTTCTTTAAGGTAACAAGTGTTTTATTTATTGGATTCTCATGACCAAATAGTGCCTGGCCTTCAAATAAAAAATAAAATGAACAAACACGAAGTGTTTATTGAATGCATAAGTGATTTATTCATACATTAGTACTAAAATGCATAAAATACAAGTTTAAAACAGTTATGTTTTTAAATTATTAAAGGTCTATTTCAAAGTTAGAAATTCTCCCCTAGTTGATCTAGTGGCTTAGTTAAAAGCTACACAAGCAGTTAACATCTATAATCATCTTTTGGCAGATAAAACCAAAGCAAGCCAGTGGTGTTCACAGGTAAGTTTGCAAGTGATTCATGTGACCTAAATTTCTTAAAATGTAAGTAATACGGAGTTCTTTGCATGTGTAGGAAACACTGGGATCTTGAAAGCAGACTGGGTGGAGGTGTGGGGCAAATGGATTCAATGAGATTAAATCCACTCAAAGCATTCAACTCCATACCTGGCTCAGAGCCCCTTTGTGCTAATTAGGTAAGCACCTCTCTGGGCAGATGCAGCTCAGCGGACCCACAGGGTGGCAAGCTGAGGGGGAATTGGATTTCTGTCCCCAGGCTTCTTTGGGGGGGTATCCTTGCATGATGAACACTCTGTAGAGCTATTTTTAGGGGCCCCAGGGCTAGCTGTGGTCATTAAGAGATGGCATGACCGAGCGGTCAGCCGGTGTCCCGCATTTTACCCGTGGATGGTTAGGAACAGAGTAATCTTTCCATGCCCTGGTTGCTGACTTGTAAAGTGAGACGATGTTACTACTCACCTCACTGGGTCCTTTTGCAGAGGAAATTCGTACATGTTCCCCTGCAGAATCAACACTTCTGTAGGATCCGTTGTCTTCATGTCCTCATGTCACCTCAGTTCCAGATGCTCCTCCTATATTCCTTGTGGTAAACTATGCCAACATCTTCACAAAGACTGAGTGATTGGCAGGTGGCCTTCCATCTTTCTTCCTTAAAAACCACAGTGATGTCAAGCAATGTAAGTACAGTATGGAAAGTTGTTCTATAAATCTCTTATGGATGATACTTATTTCTCAAGGAGTTTGGAAAATTATACCAAATGCAGTTCCTAATCCACATGTGTCCAATTTACAGCTTGGTGTCGTTTTGGATTTAGATAAATCTGGATTCAAATCCTGGCTCTGGGTGGTAGAATGTAAGTTGTTTAACCTGTCTCATTTTATCTTTCTTACAATTAAAGGTAAGAATCATAATATCTAATTTGTAGGATTGCTGGAAGATAATGAATAATGACCAATGATAATGTGTCTAATTCAGTTCAACCTCTGGCACCTAGTGCCCCTTCACAATTGTACCATAGGCCAGCATGCAAACAAGTGTTACAGTCTGGGTTGGTATTATTAAAATGAGTGATTACTGGGGTGCCTGGGTGGCTCAGTCATTAGGCGTCTGCCTTCAGCTCAGGTCATGATCCCAGGGTCCTGGGATCGAGTCCAGCATCGGGCTCCTTGCTCAGCAGGGGACCTACTTGTCCCTCTCCCTCTTCCTGCTGCTCCCCCTGCTCGTGCTCTCTCTCTCTGACAAATAAATAAATACAATCTTAAAAAAAGTAAAATAAAAAATGAGTGATAACTGATATTATTTATTCATTCAACAAACATTGTCTATCTTAATGATCTATTATGACCATATGGGTATTTATGCATTGAAGATGTTGAAAGGAAAAAAGAGAGAAAGATTCTTGCTCTGGAGAAGCTTGTTTTCTAGCATGTCAGGCAGATAAATAAGCCACGAGCTAGGATGCAGGGATGGAAGGAGGACAGGACAGAGTTTGCACAAGGTGTCAAGGTATCCTGAAGGGATGCTTGCCTAATCAGGGTGGGGGAGGCTTTCCAGGGCAGGCCACGATGAAGCTTGACTTGATGTGTGAAGGAGTCAGCCTAGATAAGCAAAGAAGGCACGGAAGGCTGAATGAGTACAATCTATTTGCAGAACTGTAAATGGCTGTGTACAAGGGAGTAACATTGCTTGGGCAGCCGTAGGAGATGAATCCAAGAGGTAATTTCAGCCGACATCATTATGTGGCGTATACTTGGCCTTGGCCTGACCCCACCTCATTTCCTACAACTCCCTCCCTGTTCCAATCCCACTGGCCTCCTTGCCTTTCCTCCAAGACACCAAACACACTCCAAACTCCGGGTCTGTTCCTTGGTCGCAGGCTCCTTTGGGATGCTGTCCCTGCAGATAGGCACAGGCCACTCCCTCATCTCCTTCCAGTTTCTGCCTAAGCGCCACTTCCCTGACCATCCTGTCAGCCATTTTCCCTGTGCACTCATTACTCCCTGACATACTGTATACTTTACTTGTTACCTGCCTGTTGCTTATCTCTGCGGCTCTAACCCCAGGGATGGGAACAGAGCCTGCCGTGTGCCAGGCAACCCACATATTTTATTTTTAAATGAGTGCCACACGATTGCTGTTAATTTGAAGTTATGACAATACATCTCATTGATACTTTCGTTCATGTTTGTACATTTGTTTTCGCTGCACAGTCATGTAGAAACTAAAGACATACGGAGTTCTTACCTGACCTCTTCCTGGGTACCGAAGCAGCCAGCACTACGATCAAAATAATTTAAGTTGCTCCTAAAAGATGCTCAACATCACTCATCATCAGGGAAATACAAATCGAAACCACAACGAGATACCACCTCACACCAGTCAGAATGGCTAAAATGAACGCAGAAAACAACAGGTGTTGGCGAGGATGCGGAGAAAGGGGGACTCTCCTGCACTGTTGGTGGGAATGCAAGCTGGTGCAGCCACTGTGGAAAACAGTATGGAGCTTCCTGAAAAAGTTAAAATTAGAACTACCCTACCATCCAGCAACTGCACTACTAGGTATTTACCCAAAGAATACAGAAATATTAATTCAAAAGGGTCCATGCACCCTCATGTTTATAGCGGCATTATCTACAATAGCCAAATTATGGAACCAGCCCAAATGAACATTGACTGTGAATGGATAAAGATGTGGCATAGATATACAATGGAATATTACTCAGCCATCAAAAAGAATGAAATCTTGCCATTTGCAAAGATGTGGATGGAGCTAGAGAGTATTATGCTAAGTGAAATAAGTCAGTCAGAGAAAGACAAATACCATACGACTTGACTCATAAGTGGAATTTAAGAAACAAAAGAAATGAGCAAAGAGGGGGAAAAGAGAGAGAGGCAAACCAAGAAACAGACTTTTTTTTTTTAAAGATTTATTTGACAGAGACACAGCGAGAGAGGGAACACAAGCAGGGGGAGTGGGAGAGGGAGAAGCAGGCTTCCCGCGGAGCGGGGAGCCTGATGCAGGACTTGATCCCAGGACTCTGGGATCATGACCTGAGCTGAAGGCAGACGCTTAACTGACTGAGCCACCCAGGCGCCCCGAAACAGACTCTTAACTATAGAGAACACACTGATGGTTACCAGAGGGGAGATGGGTGGGAGTGGGGGCATGGGGGAAATAGGTGATGGGAATTAAGGAGTGCACTTTTGGTGATGAGAACCTGCTGTTGTATGGAAGTGTCGAATCACTATATTGTACACCTGAAACTAATATAACGCAGTATGTTAACTACCTGGAATTTATTTTTTTTAAGAATTTTTTTTAAGATTTTATTTATTTGACAGAGAGAGAGTGAGAGCACAAGGCGGGAGACAGAGGGAGAGGGAGAAGCAGGCTCCCCGCTGAGCAGGGAGCCCGATGCGGGACTCCATTCCAGGACCCTGAGATGGTGACCAGAACCGAAGGCAGACGCCCAACCGACTGAACCACTCAGGCGCCCCAACTAACTGGAATTTAAATAAAAACTTTTAAAAAGAATTTAAGTTGATCCTGGGAAGTAGTGATGGAGAAATCTCTGAGAATTTTTTATTCCTTTAAAAGGAGTTCACACATACCTCATATTTGGGGAACACTGTTATGGTATCTTGGGTTGTTTATGATTTTTTTTCAGTGAGGAATATAAGAGTTAAACATTAAACATCTTAGTACCACCCCCTACAAGCTCTCTGTTCTTGTGAAAATTATTTATCTGCGAACCGCCTGTGTATAGTTTTTGTGAGGATTAGATGAGCTAATGCATGAGGACTGTTTAGCACAGCACCTGAGTGTAGAAGGCTCTCAGTAAATTGAGTTATGTTATGCTAATTATCTTAGGAGGTGGGAAATAAAGCTGAATCATTTTCAAAGAACGACAGCCTTTCCTCCAGAATATGTATTTGAAATACAAATTCCAGGGCGCCTGGGTGGCTCAGTTGGTTAAGCGACTGCCTTCAGCTCAGGTCATGATCCTGGAGTCCTGGGATCGAGCCCCGCATCGGGCTCCCTGCTCTGCGGGAAGCCTGCTTCTCCCTCTCCCACTCCTCCTGCTTGTGTTCCCTCTCTCGCTGTGTCTCTCTCTGTCAAATAAATAAATAAAATCTTAAAAAAAAAAAAAAGAAATACAAATTCCATATGTATTTGAAAGATGAACATTTCCGCCACGAGATCTCCGGAGCTCCGTGGGGTTTGCTCATTATCGCTCGCTAGCACCTTGCCCTGTGCCTGGTTTGCCAAAGTGTTGACGGTCTCTCAGGTGTCGGCGTGGAAAGGCCATGTAAGTTCCAACAGTGAACACAAGGGGGCAGTGTTGTGCCGCTTAGCCCCACCCTGGCTCGGTTCAGAAAACTTGCTTGAGGAAAATGCACTTTTTAAGCCTACTTTTAGTCAAGGAAGCAAGTTCTTCATTTCTTTAAGGCTCAGGCTCTCGGTTTCTGCTTTATTACTGCTTGGAATATATACCTATTCTTTCCGTAGAAATTAAAATAAAATCTAAAAGCTTGACAGTGTTTGTACCCAAGACTTAATAGAGAGTTTAAACGACGAAAGATTTAAATCAAAGCAATTTAAACTGGTTATCCCTCTCTATTGGGTAACATAAAATATAATGATACTGCAATTAAGTGATTATCTTGGCCCTCTGAAACACTAATTTGCTCGGTTAATCATTGTGGACACTTTCCAAAGGTAATTGCTAACCCTGAATACTTCATTCTACAAATATTTGCTGAGTGCCTTGTAGGTGCTAGGGATTTTTTCTAGTTTCTGGGGAATTAAGTGAGGAAGACAGATAATAATTGTATCTTTGTGTTTAGCCTGGGGGATATTCTGTCAGGACAGGGAGAGAGGGATGTACCTGTTTGCAGAGGCTCAACACCCTTGAAAGAATATCTTAGAAATATCTAGATGTATTTAGAGGGACAGGGATTTAGAGATTATCTTGTGGAAATTCAGATGCCTAGAGGGGCCAGACAGATACTATAAATACATAAAATGGGCCAGGTGGGAACTGGCATTAAATGAAGAGCAGCATCCAATTTAAAGACCACTCCCTCCCCATCAGCTCGAGCTAGAATTTTCTTCTCTCTCTCTCTCTTTTTTTTTACAACCAAAACCCCACTCCCCTCAGCACACACCCTTTTCGTCGGGTCACCTAACAGAAAGAACAGCTCTCAGAAGAGTGGATTCCAAGAACCCGGGAACAGGGCGTGCACACCATCATCTTCAGGTGCTACAGAAGAGGAATGAGCTGGGCGAGCTGGGCCTTCCTATTTGTGAATGTGAGAAGCAAGCGAGACGGGGAAGGGAGTCGCTGAGGCCAGAATTTTCCAGGGAATTCAGATTTGGATTTTGCAAAAGAAACCACGAATCTGGAATTTCATGGGAAATTGTCCAATTTTAGAAGGGTGCCTATGAATGAAATTTTTTTTAATGCTGTGAGGGCCAATCCAAGAGCTCAGCTGAGAGCTAAATTTGCCTCATTGCCCAGTAGTTTAATCTCCAACCTAATTCAATCCTCTAATTTCAAGGAGCAAATAACAGACTCAGAAATTAATGATTTGGGGCGCCTGGGTGGCTCAGTTGGTTAAGCGACTGCCTTCGGCTCAGGTCATGGTCCCGGGGTCCTGGGATCGAGTCCCGCATCGGGCTCCCTGCTCGGCGGGAAGCCTGCTTCTCCCTCTCTCACTCCCCCTGCTTGTGTTCCCTCTCTCGCTGTGTCTCTCTCTGTCAAATAAATAAATAAAATCTTAAAAAAAAAAAAAAGAAATTAATGATTTGCCCAACATCCCTATTCTTTCCATTCAGTAGTAAAACATGAAAAAAGTGGAGGAAATGCCTGACAACTACGAGAGAACTGTCAACTTTAAAGAAGTTGGGCTTGAAAGGAGCCATGCCGCTTGGCAATGTTGGTGCTGGGACGATGCAGAGTGTGATCTATCCTAACAATGAACATAGTACCTAATGTGGAAAATGATGATTATCGCCGAGGGGCTAGGTCGAAAGCAAAAGATGCGCTCCAGTGGTTGCCATGGGTTCCAATGGGCACCCTGATGGTGCTGTCAGGCCTAACACGAGCACAGCCCCGTATGGGAAGCCAGCTGCCGGGTAACGTATCGAGAAATTCTGGGTAAGTCGGCCGTTGTATGATTTCACAAAACGGTAAGAGAAGCGCATATGGATTTTACTACTAAACTAAGAAAGCAAGCTCCGTATCACACAGGGAACACAAGGACCGTGTGGGTCTGGCGAGGAGCTTGAAGAAACATTCCGAAGGCAGCTGGGGCTTCAAGTCCTGGGGCCATTTCCAGTGCATTAGGGGGTTTTTCATGGAAACAGGAACTAAGAATATTATGTATAAATGGTACCATTCAAGAAAGTTCCGTTTTTTTGTTTTTTTTTTTTTTTAAAGATTTTATTTATTTATTTGAGAGAGAGACTGAGAGAGAGAGAGAGCATGAGAGCGGGGAGGGTCAGAGGGAGAAGCAGACTCCCTGCCGAGCAGGGAGCCCGATGCGGGACTCGATCCAGGGACTCCAGGATCATGACCTGAGCCGAAGGCAGTCGCTCAACCGACTGAGCCACCCAGGCGCCCCTAAGAATTCTTTTTTTTTTTTTTTTAATTTTATTTATTTATTTGACAGAGACAGAGACAGCGAGAGCAGGAACACAAGCAGGGGGAGTGGGAGAAGGAGAAGCAGGCTTCCCGCGGAGCAGGGAGCCCGATGCGGGGCTCGATCCCAGGACCCTGGAATCATGACCCGAGCGAAGGCAGATGCTTAATGACTGAGCCACCCAGGCGCCCCTATTTATTTATTTTTAAAGATTTTATTTATTTATTTTGGAGAAAGCGAGAGCACGAGTGGGGGTGGGGGAAGAAGGGAAGGGAGAAAGAAAAAATCTGAAGCAGACTCCACAGTGAGCAGGGAGCCCGATGCGGGGCTCGATCCCAGGACCCTGGGATCATGACCTGAGCCAAAGGCAGTCGCTTAACCAACTGAGCCACCCAGGCGCCCGAAAGTTCCGTTTTTTTGATTGTTCACTCCACATGGCTAATTCTTGTGTCTTGATAATCCGAGGCGAGAGCCAAGTGCTGACGTCGTCCTCTAGTTTTGCTGAGTCTTGTTCACCTCCTATTTTTTCTGGTAGGGCAGAGTGGATGTCTAAATGCTCACTGTCATATTCCCAGCATGGTTTCTGGTGCTCAGGGGGCCCTCAATAACCGTTTGTTTAGTCGGGCTGAATCGGCTTAGGTGGAACTGAGGGATCAGAAGCACTTGGAAAGGACCTTAGAGCTGGTTCTCATGGTCCCCACCCTCTGCCACCCCTCCGAGTGTGATAAAGCTCTCTCCCCTCATGCATCCGTTTCCATCAGTGGTGGGAAATGCAGTGTGTGCTTGCACCATACTTGGCAAGCGGCCAAATCTAACTGCTCTAGACCCTCCCCAGATGATGATGTTTAACTCCAAAATAGATTGTCATAATGTTCTTGGCCAAATGCCCATAGTTTTAAAATGAGACTTCATGTGATTCATGGGTTTTAATATAACCATAATAAGTATTATTCACACATGCTGTGTAATCAGTTGGCATTCTCCCACAAAGAGCTCTAACTCCTCTTATTTCTTATTGTGATTATCTTTGTACTTACAGATGAACATTAATGAATCTCTCTTCATAAGGGGCAAAACAAGCTTTTAGCTTCATGGAAGTTTCCCCGACAACAACATGATCTAGCTCCACTAGTCTGGAAGAGCAAACGGCTTGGGAATTTTTTTTTTTTAATTTTATTTTTAAGTAATGTCCACACCCAACGTGGGGCTCAAACTCACAACCCTGAGATCAAAAGTTGCCCGCTTTACCAAATGAATCAGCCAGGCATCCTATGGGCTTGGGAATTTTAGTCACTGAGATAACTGCAGAATGGCATTTAATTTATGAATGCACACTCACCCCATCCAAAATGAAAGTTTCTAACTTGTCTAAATCAGGGACTTCTGCACCTTGGAAACTTTGGGTCCTTTTATCCATTCATTCAATAATTAAGTTCCTAATATATGCCAGGCACCATGGTAAGCATGATGCCAGAGACACATGGTGAGCATGATGAACAGGGTTCCTGTTCGCATTGAGCTTTTAGTTTAGAACCGAACAAAATGAAAACAAACAGCAATAAAAAACTCAAGTTGCAAAAAAAAAAATATGAAGGAAAAAATATGCTAAGATGGAGAATAATGGAGAATCAGGGAGATTGAGTTTAAATAGAATGGTCTCGGAAGACCTTTGGGGAGATGGCACTTAAGCTGAGGTCTTTTTTTTTTTTTTTAAAGATTTTATTTATTTATTTGACAGAGAGAGACACAGCGAGAGAGGGAACATAAGCAGGGGAGGTGGGAGAGAGAGAAGCAGGCTTCCCGCCGAGCAGGGAGCCCTATGCGGGGCTCGATCCCAGGACCCTGGGATCATGACCTGAGCCGAAGGCAAACGCTTAACGACTGAGCCACCCAGGCGCCCCTAAGCTGAGGTCTTTGCAGAACAAGATGCAGAGCTTTACAGGCAGAAGCAAGAGGAAATGCAAAGGCCTCTTACTTCCTTGGCTTGATGCTGGGAAAAAAACCCAGTGTGGCCACAGTTATAGCGAGACATGGGATGTGGCACCAGATGACGTGCGGGGTCGACACCCTCACAGGCCATGTTCGGAGGAGCCCGGATTTTGTTTTAGGGCTTTGGGAGCCACAGAAGGGTTTTCAGCTACAAGGCAATGTGATCTCACTTAAAGTTTTGAGAAAAATATTCTTGGTGCTTTAATGGGACTGGCCCGGAGGAGGCTAAGAGCAGACACAAGTAGATGGGTTGGGAGGAGTAGAAGACCAGATGGCAGGCTGGGTCGGGCTGTGGGCAGTGCAGGAAACAAGTGAGGCAGATTGGGTGTTGTGTTTTGATGAGGTGATTGGCAGGACTTGGTGATGGATTGATGGGGGAGGTGAGGGATGGCTTGGCCTGATAAATGGAATGCATGGAATCCCAATACAATAATACCATAAATAGAGCTGCTCCACTTAAGGAGGAAGAAAAGACAAAGGGACCGGCTGGGCCCGGTCTGCTGGGGTGCCTTCCTCCTTTCCAACCGCCCTTGGGTCTCCCTAGGGTACCCACGTATGGTTTTCAGTTTTTATGGTGCTGAGCCACTTGGAAAGCTTGTTAAATACTGGTTCCTCTGTGTAGGGTTCCTGGATCAGAACACTTAGAGCAGATACAGATCGAGATGGTTAATAGGGATGTGTCTGCTGATAAGAACTACATAGCCACTGCTTTCAACCAACCTGCAGATTGTCGGGTAGAAATACTTTAAAGCAACTGGCAAGCAGTTTGCTGGCAGACTTCTGGCTCCTTTTTGTAAGCTTTTTCTTTTTTTAAAGGAGCGCTTTTTTTTTTTTTGACTTTGTGCTTTTCTGTTCTTCACACTCTACTGAAATACAATAGAACCAAAGGCTATTATTTATATTCCTAGAATCTCTACCAGTGGTTCTTCCAGTGGTTGGGATGAATTGTACTTTCTTTTTTTCTTTCCTTTTTTTTTTTTTTTAAGGTAGTCTGCACACCCAGCGTGGGGCTTGAACTCACGACCCGAGATCAAGAGTCGCATGGTCTACCGACAGAGCCCGCCAGGTGCCCCTGAATTGTACTTCCTTAACTTAATGATGTTATCATAGCATCATCCATAACCACAAGATCCCTGATGGTCTAGTGGTTAGGATTCAGCGCTCTCATCTGTAACCACAAGAAGTAAGTAATATGGCTGTGTAAATACGTGTTTCTGCTGAAGGCCGTAGATACAACAGTACCCCATAGTGCAGCTTATAGAACATTGCAGATATACTTACAGCATATAAAAAACTAAAAAGAAGCTTAGAAAGGATCTGGCCACTGTTTGTTTCCCTTGATACTTTATTTTGTTGGATTGGCTTTATCCCCATCAAATATGTTCTTCAATTGACACTTGCTGAATTTATTAAAATGAATAAAGGTGAAGCAGAAACATGCTAATTAATCCATTAAGAAGATCAACACAGAGGGTCAAAAAGGGTAAATCAGCCCCAAACAAAGCTGGATGGTTTTTGTTTTCTGTTGTGTGGTTTTGGTTTTGGTTTTGGTTTTTGCAAATAAGTGTAATCAGTCTCTACTGTGTTTCTGTTGTTAGCAGGTGAGCTGTCCAGCCAGAACCATGCATCCCTCCAAATTACTTAGCAGAAGCCGCGCGGTCCCATTATCACTCATTCTTCTCTTGGAAGAGAACGTTTCCGCTCTGCTGGTGTGTATCTCTGTCCCTTCTCTGAATGGTTATCACACTTCTATGACTTCTCTGGTACTTGTTACATCCTGCTTAGCGGTCAGCTGTACATCTTTCTTATCTCCCCTCCTAGACATTGCGGACATTCCCCGAGATCCAGTCCTTGCCCTTCTGCTCTGGTTTCACCTTGGCTTGCTTGCACTGAAGACTTTCAAGCCATATCTCTAATTTCGACCTTTCCCCTTGGCCCCTGACCTGAATTTTCAACAGCCTGCTGAACATTTCACTCCCGCCTCAAGCTCCGCATCTAATATGGAAGAGTTCATCAGCTGCTACCTCCTAACTTCTGTCTCTGTTAATGATCACCATCCTCCTGGCTGGAGACACACACACTCCTCACGTCTCTTCCACTTCGTATCTCATCAGGCACTTTGTCCTATTGATTTTCTCTGCTCTCATCAAAAGGACTTATTTACTCTCTGCCAAATACACCTTGCACTTTCCCTTTGCTAATATTATTACCTGTCGTTGCGCCTACCAAGACAGCCCTCCTCGCTGCTTATTGAAAGGCTCCCAGAAAGAGTTCCAGCCCCACCTGTAAAGTCAGCCCCCACCTAGGCAGTTCTCTGCCAAGCCTTCCACTTCTGAGTTCTAGCAAGTGTTGACTTCCTTTTTCAAAATGATCATGCTCTTTTCTTTCTGAGATATAAGGTTGTGGTGCAGCGTTCTCGAAATCTTTTATTGTTATGCAGTTTCTCTCATTTCATAGCTACTACTCATAAATTCCTTGAAGACAGGAACCATGTCTTAAAACGTTACTGTACTGTGCTTAGTGCCTATAAAGACCAGACATTCAAAACTACTGGTGGGTTTGTTTGCACAGGATTTGTCTGATGATAGAAATGAAGGAGAGGGGGCACCTGGGTGGCTCAGTCGTTAAGCGTCTGCCTTCGGCTCAGGTCATGGTCCCAGGGTGCTGGGATCGAGCCCCGCATCGGGCTCCCTGCTCCACGGGAAGCCTGCTTCTCCCTCTCCCACTCCCCCTGCTTGTGTTCCCTCTCTCACTGTGTCTCTCTCTGTCAAATAAAAAAAAAAAAAAAGAAAAGAAATGAAGGAGAGACACCCACTGTGGTTCTGTTTGCAATTTAGTCGCTCATTCAATTGACCCACTAACCGCAAATTATTTCAAGTATATTGCTCACAACGTGTTTTTCCTCCTTGAGTAATTGAAAAGAACAAAATAGCATGATAAAAACTCGGGGAGAAAGGACTTCTGATAGATATGTTTGCAAAACCGGATACCTTCATGCTATTGGCAGGTACATACAAGATCTGCCGGCATTGTGAATTTATATTGTTCCTTGGTTAAATGATGCTGCGTGACAAACAACCACAACACCTCAGTGGCTACGACGGTAAGCCTTTATTTTTGTGTATGAGTGTGTGGGTTGGCTGCGCAGTTCGGCTGATCTGAGCTGTTCTCGGTGGGCTCCCTAGTGCACCTGAAGCCAGCTGCGGGGATAGTAGCCAGTTTTGCTGATCTTGGCTTGGCTCTCCTTGTGTCTGGGGCCTTGGCTAAGGTGGCTGAACTGTATTCTCCCATCGTCCTGCAGGCTAGCCCAGGCTTGTTCTTGTGGCCATGCAGTGTTGAGAGAGAGAGAGAGAGAGTGCCAGGAGGGGGCATGGCTCCTTAAGACTCAGAAATGGCCCCAGGGCATCCGGGTGGCTTGGTTGAGTGGTTGCCTTCAGCTTCGATCATGATCTCAGGGTCCTGGGATCAAGCCCCACATTGGGCTCCCTGCTCAGTGGGGGAGTCTGCCCCTCTCCACCCCAACTCATTCTCTCTCTCTCTCTCTCTAATAAATAAATAAAATCTTTTAAAAAAAAAGAGAGAGAGAGAGAGAGATTCAGAAGAAGGCACTGCTATTCCTCTTTCCCACTGGCTAAAACAATCATCAGACTAGCCCTGATTCAAGGGCTGGGGCAACAGGGATGGGGAAGACACAAATTCACATCACAAAGGGTATGGAAACAGGTGGAGAGGGAGACAGCTGTTTTTGCATCGAGTCTTAGACCAGGTTCCGCAGACCAGCGCGGCTTCCTAGTTGCACGATATTGGGCAATTCGTTTAACCACCGTGTAGGGGCTGAGGGCAGGCTGCCCAGAGATGAGCTGCTCCGGTATGAAGATTATTTTGAGCTAAAGGCAATTCTAGACCCTACAGGCTTGAGACACTTTTGCCCCTCTGTTAACTGCATAGAAGAATGTAAATTGGGGGGGGGTGGGGGAGGGTCTTTCCCAGAATAAGGGTTATTGGCAGAGGTAAATTTTATCTACGTGACCATCTGTATGGCAGGGCAAACATTGACATACCAAACATCTGCTCTTCTTCTTATTTCCCTGTGACTTGCATTCCTTGTCTCTGAAGCTCCAGATCCCTACCCCTTCTCCTCAGTGCAGGAAGACAAATATACCTCATCTTGCCTGACTGTCTTCGGAATTTCCATGTCTGTGTGGATTCTCCAGAAGTACACTAATACATTTGATTTTCTCTTGTTAATCTGTCTCATGTTGATTTGCTTCTTAGTCCAGCTAGAAGGACCGAGAGAAGGGTACAGGAATTCTTGCTCCCCAAAACTCTGAGCCACTTTCTCTCACTTGGAAAATTGGCACTGTAAGAATGAATGAAAAAACACAGGGCCTGGAGCCCTGGAGGGATTCAGTAAATCCCTCCCACTCTCCCTCCAGCCATGCAGAGGTGGGAAAGAATTGTATACCAGCTGTGAACATTATGGACATTAAATAATTTTATTTAAATTTAATTTGGAGAACCAAAATGCTAAAACCAAACACATCCTTTGGGAAAAAATGACACAAAAGTTCAGCAATAACTTGAAAGATTTTGAATAAATTCACTGAGAAACAAAGCTCAATATTACTAAAATCAGTAGGGCCTTGTGCCACTCAATGGAAGCAAGAAAGGGTAGGTCATGACGTCTGTGGGCCAGGTCCTGGGGAATTTCTCACCCCCTTTTTTCCATACTCCACATCTGGTTGGGTGCCAAAACCAGTAGCTTTTCTCTCCTCCGTATTCTTTATGGAAACGCATTTCCATCCAGATGTGTTCCCTGAAGGAGTCTTAGCTACATCAGAGAACACTCGCATTGCACATACAGCAGCTCTGAGCCAGGGAGACTGTTGATGTCATGGAGAAAGGATTGGGTTAAGTCTGAGGCTATCAAATAGACTGAGGCTATCAACCACTGCCCATGGTTGCTGACTTTGTTCAGAGTAAATGCTTTATAAATAGTAATTGGATGAATCTACCGGAGGAAGAACAGCAGAGGTAAACAAACAAGGTAATGCATAGCAACCTTCACTCATTCCGCAAAGATTTCTTGAAATTCCTACTCTGCTAGCATGAGACAGGCTTCCTGACACCAAAGAGCCCACCCTCTATGTGCTCAAGGGAGGAGTGTTTGTTATTTTCAGCTAACACCTATCTTAATTTCCCCCCAGCTTTACTGAGGTATTGACAAATAAAAATTGATCTAATGTGAACAACGTGATGATGTGATATATGCATACTTTATGAAATGATTACCACAATCAAGCTAATAAAACATCCATCATATCAAGTTGTTACCTTTCTTGTGTGTGGTGAGAACACTTAAGATCTACTCGCTCAGCAAATTCTAATATATAATAGAGTACTATTAACTATCGTCGCCATGCTGTACCTTGGATTCCCAGAGCTTACTCCTAAGCAAAAGTTTATATTCATTTCTTCCACCACCGACAATGGCAACCACCATTCTACTCTCTGCTTCTGTGAGTTTGAATGTTCTAGATTCTACATGTAAGTGAGATCAGACAGTAATTGTCTTTCTGTGTCTGGCTTATTTCACATAGCATGATGTCCTCCGGGTTCATCCATGTTGTTCCAAATGGCAGGATCTCGTTCCCTTTTTATGGCTGAATAATATTCCATTTTATAAATACATACCACATTTTCTTTATCCATTCTCACCGACAGATACTCAGGTGGTTTTCATACCTGCCTACTGTGAACAGTTCCACGAACCTTTATTAAGTCCTCGCTGTGGGTCAGTTCCTGGGCTATAGGCACCACAGAAGTGTATGTCTCATTTAACTGCGGCAACAGTCCCACATGGAAGGTGTTCTTATATCGTTTTATAGGTGAAGAGGCTGAAGTTTTGCATTCGTGTGTGACCCGCCCAAGGTCACTCAGCCAGCAAGAGGTGGAGCTGGCTCTGAATTCAGATCTACCTAACAGCAGAGCCTAAATCCTTTTTTTTTTTTTTTTAGATTTTATTTATTTATTTGACACACAGAGGGAGAGAGAGAGCACAAGTAGGCAGAGAGGCAGGCAGAGGGAGGGGGAGAGGCAGGCAGAGGGAGGGGGAGAAGCAGGCTCTCCACGGAGCAGGGAGCCCGATGCGGGGCTCGATCCCAGGACCCTGGGATCATGACCTGAGTGGAAGGCAGCCACTTAACTGAGCCACCCAGGTGCCCCAGCAGAGCCTAAAACCTAAATCACTATGGGCTAGAGTTAGATGGGAAGGCTTTAATATGTTTGTTTTATATTTTTATTTTATCCCATTTATTTTTATTAGGACAATTTTCAAACAGAGAAAAAGTTGAAAAATTATACATCTGCTGCTTCCTAGATTCTAGACGAACACTCAGCTAAATTGCTTTATCACCTGACTCTCCAACTCTCTCTCTCCCTCCATCCAATCTTTCACCTATCTTTTTTTTTTTTTGATGCCTTTCAAAGGAAGTTATGAACATCAGTAGAAGTTGGAATTTGAATGGAACCTTGAAGGATGTTATCAAGTCTATAAAGGCAGCAGAGAAAGAGAGAGAGAGAGAGGAAGAAAAATCCAGGTATGAGGCAAAGTGTGGGTGAAAGAACAGGGGGCAGGAATGTGCATGAGGACCTGACAGAACAAGAAGGAGGCTATGACACAGAGTGACAGGTGGGGGGCATGATGATGAAGGATGGATAGGAAGGCTGGATGGAAGAGAACTTTGGCCAACCAACAGTGGAGTTCCATTTCAGTGACAACTACCAGAGTTCCAGCAGAAAGAATGTAGGGCATGAACAGTATAGGGAAGGCTAGTTGTCCAGATGGGCAGGAGTAAGGGAATACTAAACTAATGGAAGTCTAGTAATTCTAGTGAGCTATGCATAAGGGAATCAAGTCTGGAGATCAGTAAGAATAGATAGGGAGAGAACAAGGGCGCCTGGGTGGCTCAGTTGGTTAAGAATAGATAGGGAGAGAACAAAATTATTAAGAAAACTTAATGTAAGAAATTTGTTTTATTGTTGCTTAAATTCAAAAACGGTATTTGCTAGGATGGAATAAGAATGTAGAACAACACAATCTAAATTAATTTTTTTCTGAAAATGTTTTTCAACTGTGATCTTCAGAAAATACCTCCACTTGACAGAGCTCCATGAATGAGTGGCTATCCATGTTCTGCTGATGTTGACCTGGTCAGGCTCTGTGCTGGCTGCCCTCATGCCCATTGTCCCATGGAATCCTCACAGACCCAGAGAGAATGGCACTTCTGCTCCTCCCAGAATTCCTTTAACCCAGGGTTGCTAACAGGAGGTGATTTTGTCCCTGCCCAGGGGACACGTGGCAATGTCTGCAGACAACTGGGATTGCCATGACCAGAGGGTTACCGCTGGCATCTAAGGGGTAAAGACCAGGGATGCTGCTAAACATCTTACAATGCACAGAGCATCCTCACGATGACTTATCAGGTCCAAAATGTAATTAGTGCAGAGGGTGAGAATCTAACCTGATCAGCACAGAGCCTGGGATAAATAGCTGCTCAAGACATATTTTTTGAAAGGTACTGTTGGTCTAATTTTATAGATGAGAAACACGAGGCTTAAGAAATTTCCTAAGTTCATCCTACCAAGGAGCGGCAAAAATGGGGTTTTTACTTCGGTTTTTTGATTCCAAATTCAGTGTCTTTCAGTTATACCATGACTCCATGAAGAAGAAAAAGGGGTTAAAATCATTCCGTTGTTTCAAGTCACAGGAAATGGGAGAATTTTAGCACCAAAGACCAAGGTGGTGATATCAAAGAAGACAAAATAGAAAGTCTGGGGGGAGGCTAACCACAGAGTGCACTGATAACTTCAGTTCCTGATAGGTTAACATTTGAAGCGATGGGGTGGGGAGATGTTAAATGACAATGTCCACTGAGGATCTGGCGAGAAGCCCTGGAGAGAAGTCAGAACCAGAAAAGCGCCTCTGACAGGCTGGTGTTATAGCCGCAGGCATGACAGGAGGGGCATGGGATATGGGTTAAGAAAAGAGAGCAGAGAATTAGGGGCTGAATTCTAAGAGAATGTTTGTAAGAAAAGAAATGCTGAAAAAGGAACCGAGGATGACAATAAAGAAAGTGGGATCCCAAAGCTGCCCACAGGATGTGATTTTATTAAAGAAGCCAGAAGAATAGGAATTTGAGAAGGTCATTCAGAAATCTACGTTTCTTGGCGTACCAGGAAGAATTTCCCTGTTTCCCATTCCACATATTGCCCTGATTTGTATAACTGACAGCAGACAATACTCGCATCTTTTTTTATGCTGTTTGCAGTTATTCTGAGACTCTTTATTAGTCATGAAAATAAACTTTCAACTTCTATTTAGGCAAAAGCCTCAAATTGCCGGCCCCAGCCCCCCAGCTTCTGGTAGCTTCCAGTCTGATGTGGACATCCCCCAATATTACTTATCTGGAGCCAATGTTCTCATTTCTCTCTGCTGAGTCCACACATCCTTGTTTGACCAAATAACAGGAACAAATATAATTCCTTCCATAATGTACCCTAAGGTGTCACGCTTCCGAGAATCTCAACTGAAAATTGATTCCCCTGAACTATGGTACAATATGACTTTAGTTAACACACTTCCTATTTATTGGACCCAAATGGTAGGGATTTGAGCAAGTATGCTGAGCCTCCAGGCCAGAACAGTACAGGTAGTGCTCAGCTCTGCGCAGGGCGTAGGAGGGGAGGGGAGGGGAGGGGTTGCAGCAGAGCTATAAATGGTAACTGCAGGAGGAGAGCAGCTGAACCACGTCAGCGAAAGTCTATTTAACTAATAATGATGTAACTGTAGGACTATGTCCCCCCAACAACTTTTCTTTACAGCAAAATGACTATTAATGCTTATACTGGTAAGATTTTTTGCACGTTTACTCTATGCAGGGAATTACATTCAGTGCATCCTATGGATTAGCCCATTCTGACCCTCACGAGGACCCAGTAACCTCGGTTTAATGATCAATTCCTCCACCCACTTTAGGACAGCTGAGGTCCTGACAAGGATTTGGAAAAGCTGGAATACTGGGGCTCACTTCCTCATCCAAATCCTGGCCTCGAAGCCACACTTTCTGTGATGAAGGAAATGTTTTATATGCCGCCCAGTACGGTGGCTACTAGCCCCACGCTGGGATGGAGCACGGCCACAGACTAGCGCTAAACACAAACACACACAAAACCCCCCTGAGTTTTCATTAAAATATAAACGTAAATAGCCACATTTCGTAGCCCTATGGACTGCACAAATGCAGAACATTTCTACCCTTGAAGGCTGTTCTATGGGGTAGCACTCTTTAGGAGAAATGTTGCCTTTTCCCCTTCCTCCCTGGTTGGATTCCAGGGCAAGCAGAAGGATCTTTCTCATCCCCTTCTCAGCTCCTCCAAACCTCCAGCCTCTGAGAACGGAGATTCCTCTCCTCTAACCATCTTCCTCTACTCCATGTCCACACAGCCCATCCGCATGGCATCAGCTTGTTCAACAGCCTTGGGCAGGCAGATGGAAATGACCTTTCCAACTCAGGCACTGCCAGGCAACATTACCCTCCTCCTCCTCAACAATCTGCAATTACTCCGCTCACACAAGACGGAAATCATTCTGCCAGAGCTACAATCATGCAAACTAAATCTGGACATTCCAAGAATCAAAGACAAACACAAAACCCAAACACACAGCATTTAATGAAATAAACAAAGTACATGCTTTGGGCTTTGCTAGAGCCTCTGGGAGTGATGACTTCAGTTAGACAGAAGGAAGCCTGTGAGCTTTCTTTCTATTCTCCAAAACTTTTTTCTTTTTCAAAACTTTTTAAAAGAACTGGTTGTCCTATGTTATTTAAATGGAGAATGGACCTTATTTGCCACCCAAAACAATGTTCTGAAATGCAAAAGTATTCAAGCCTTGAACCTAAGGACCTTCACAGGTGAGTGCTCAGGACTCTCCAAGGCTCTACGTTTATGAATCCATTTTCAATGCTAATGAATTCTTTTACAAGCCATATCTGCTAATTCTTTTGTGTGTTTTAGACATGGATTCACTAATCATTACTTAGATGCAACGCAGAGGTTTTCGCAGTGAAAATAGGACGTAAATCCAGATTTATAAA